>NW_020954794.1:530862-646041 GCF_900497805.2 Vombatus ursinus
AAAGAAAGAAAGAAAGAAAGAAAGAAAGAAAGAAAGAAAGAAAGAAAGAAAGAAAGAAAGAAAGAAAGAATTAAAAAAAATGGAGAACCAAATTTAAGTGACTGTACTAATTTATAATTAGTCACAATTGTCTGGGAACTTCTAAATCTAAACCAGAGAAACGGAACTCCCTTAAAATCTATTGTCCCTTTAAGTAGTTTAATTTGTACCTGACTTAATGCAATTTTGTGAATTATGAGAAAAACTTTGTTGTATTATTTGAACGTAGCCCTGTATGGCTGGGAAACTGAACCATCGCTATGAGCCTTTAACTAAGGACTTACGTTATGCTGTTTTCTCTTAATTATCAACTCATATATCTTCTAAGGGCCCCATCAGGTCTATCTGGCACCTCCCATAGCTGCCAACTTCTGGATGTGGACTCCAGGATCATCTGAAGACACCTACTCCAAGTGGACATCTCTTCTCACCCCCGAGGAAGAAGAAGGTTTTTCCCACACCTTCCTTGGTCTACAGGTGAAGCCTTCAGCTTACCTTTGACCAAAAGGAGAAAATGATAATCATTTAAGATCAATTGAGCCCCAATAAGGGCCAAAAACCTGAATTAATCTTTTCTTTCCAAGTGAACTAAACATGCCCCTTCCTCTGTCAGCAACTTTGGGACCGGCTGGAGCTGACCAGCATTCTTCCTGTTTGTGATCACTATGGACAGGATACCTGGGACCAGACACTGTCTTGAATAGTGGAACTTTTCTTATCTTGGTATCCTGTGGACATATGTTATATAGGGGAAACACAGATATCCTGGATCTATAATTTCAATGGATGCTTTGACATTCTTCTATTTTATTGTATTTACAACCTATTCAACTAAAAAACTTCCTTTCCCATGCTGTATGTTTAAAAAAACTATATGTTATATGTTAAAAAACATATGGAGGCTATATTTTTTTTGAGTAACACAGACATCCTGAGTCAGGGTTTAAATGTTCTCCTAAAATTGCTTGATTCAGTCAGAGTTAAAGCTCTGGCTCCATGTACATGTTGCTAACTTAAGGGAATAAACAGTATGAATTTATTTATCACCTAGCTTGTTGCCTCTTTAACCAACTTTCAGGTCGACAACAGAGCACTTGAAATTCTCGATTACCTCAATGTAAAGGCGGGAAAAGGTGAAGACGAGGAAGAATATATGGGACAGCAAAGGAAGAATAAGAAAGAATGAGAGAGCCCTCTGTAGATGACAGAACTATCATGAGCATTTCTTTAGGAAAAGAATTGGTAGATGCTGGATGTGACAAGGTCAAATAATATAACAAAGAATAAAAATTTTGTTATTGTTTAGTTATCTGACTCTGTGACCCCATTTGGGGTTTTCTTGGCAAAGATACTGAGTGGTCTGCCATTTCCTTCTCCAGCTAATTTTATAGATGAGGAAACTGAGGCAAACAGTTAAATGACTTGTCCATGGTTTACACAGTATTAAGTGTCTGAGGTCAAATTTGAACTCAGGTCCTCCTGACTTCAGGGCCAGCACTGTACTACCTAACTGCCCCAAAAAGAATGAAATAGATTGTATTTTAATAGACAGGCAAAATTTTGTTATTGATGTGGGAGTTATCCCTGAATCATCTATCTGTGTATGGTCAGATCATTGACTCATCAGAACTAAGATCAGAATCAAGAAGAAGAATAGAAAAAGGCATGGTATACAATCGAAGTGATAGCCTTGATTTAAACAAGTAATTAAAGATAAAAAATGGGAAACTGACAACAGAAATTACATTGGTAGAATGTAAACTTCTAGAAGTTTAACCATTGTGAGAAGGGAGGAAGGGAAAGAGTGCCAGGCACTGTACTAAGTGCTTTACAAATAGTATCTCGTTTGATTCTCACAACAATCCTGTGAGGTAGTTGCTATTATTATCCCCATTTTACAGTTGAGGAAACTGAATAAGTTAATTGCACATTGTAAATTAATTGCCACAGGGAGACCAAGAGAGCCCAGAAAGAACTTGGTCAGCAAACATTTGTTTACTCATATCCATACAAAATTTTTGTGAAAGTAATCTATATGTGAATAGAGGATAAATTTGATGAGGATATTAGGGAATAAGGAGCTTGTGTGGCAAGGGATATTTGACAATGGATCACATTTTTAGCATTGCACAATTAACCTACAGAGTAGAGGATATAAGATCTCATTGTGCTTATTGTCTGTTAATTATGAAAAAGTGTTTGATTCAGTACAACAAATCACTCCCAGCACTTTGGGTGAACCCATCTTGGGTCAAACTTTTGGACAGAGGTGGATTCCAGGCTGCATTGTTGGAGGGAAGTCACAATTTGATGAGATAACAGGTCCTTTTGAGTAATTAAGGGTTGGGAGTGTGATTGGATAATAAGGACCCAGTCCGTGAAGTATACATAGATATTTTACAAACTAGATTCATTTCAATCATATGGAAACTTTGGTGAAACTGTCTCTGTCCATGAAAATAGTCTGGAATTGCTACTAGGTTATGATGAGAAATGATCTAGTTGGGCTACAAAGTCAGAAGGATTGATGACTTAGGAATTGCTATAACAAAATCGAGTGTACGTACGAAAGGGGTGATCTATACATTACTCATCTCTTTTCCTTTCTGGCTAGGATTGCTTTGAGTTACAAAGAGTAGCTGCTGGCCATATTTCTCCACCATATTCATGAGCACATGGTGCTTCTATTTCTCTTATTTTTATTGTTTCTTTCTCTCAGGTAAATGAGTATTCGGAAATGGAAGTGTCTAGGTTGACTTTGTGGACTCAAGAGATCTTGATGTCCCAGCAGAAGTCCACTGGTGCCTGTTGTGAAGTCTACCAGAGTTGGTAGCCATAGAGATAGGGATCAGGTGATGATCAAGCAGTAACCTTGAGATAGACTTGCCTCCTATGAGCTCTAATAGATTTTTGCTACTGAATCTGGTAAACTACTAACTTTCATATGAAAAAAATGCCATTGCTAATAACTAGAGAAATGTAAATTAAAACAACTCTGAAGTTTGACTTCACACTGTCAATATAGCAATGATGAAAAATGGCTATTCCTGGTGTTGAAGGGACTGAAGGAAGTTGGGCATACAAACACAGTGGAGTTGCGAACGGTTCAACCATTCTGCAATATAATTTGCAATTATGTGAGAAAAATGACTCAACTGTTAATTTTCTAACTCAGCAATCTCACTGTTGGACTTATACCCCTAGATGTCAAAGACAAAAAGACTCCAAATGTAGAAAAACATTGTTAACAGCATTTTTTTTTTTTGGTAGAAAAGAACTGGATTGTGAATGTAATAAGTACCCTGCTGTGCCATATGGAATGACGAATATAAATAAATTTGAGAAACATGGGAAGACCTGTGTTGATTGGTGTAGAATAAAATAAACAGACTCATAAGAAAAATATGCACTACAAATGAAAATAACAGTGCAAAAGAAAACAACACTAAAGATAGCCAGACTCTGAGCAACATTAATGGTCAGTTTTAGTCTGCCTGAACAGATGATGAAACACTTCTTTCCTCTCGGTAGAGAGATGGGGGACTCCTGCTACAGAATGCTGCATAAGTTGTTATATCTAGTTGCTGTGTTAGCTGGTTTTCCTACATTATTTTTCTGTCATCAGGGAGAGTTCAATGGGGCTGAGTTAATATCAGGAGATGACTGTCATGAAAACAAAAGGCTAAGATGAATAAACTCAGTATAGTATTTAATACTGTTAAACACCACCTCCTAAACATTGTCTCTACTTTTGACTTCTATTGCATTCTACAAATGCGATATTTGTAAAGCGATTAGCAGAGTTCCTGGCATATAGTAGGTGCTTAATAAATGCTTATTCCTGTCCCCTCGGCTGATTCCTCTCCTACCTCTCTTAATCCTCTGATCTTGCAGGTTCTTTTTCCGTTTCTGGATGTTCAAGGTAGGTCTCCCCAAGCGTTTGTCCTGGATCTTCCCTTTCAACATTTAACTGGCTGAATCACCCCGATTGGGTCAACTCTTACTCCATGTCAATAACTTCTAGATCTCTCTCACCAGTCTGGAATTCTCTTTTGAGCTCCAGACCCACATTTCCTACTGACTACAAGATACGTTTCCTTGGATGACCCTCTGACACATCTAAGTCAACATGTCCCAAACAGAACCAAAGCTGCTTTTTCTACTTCTCTATTTTCATCAGTTGAATCACTACTATTGGGGCAGCTAGGTGGAGCCATAGTGCATAGAGTGCTGGGCCTGGAGTCAGGAAGACTTTTCTGAGTTCAAATGTGGCCTTAGATAGCTGTGACTAGCAGTCTGACTCTGGGCAAGTCACTTAATCCCATTTGCCTCACTTTCCTCATCTGTAAGATGAAATGGAGAAGGAAATGGCAAACCACTCCAGTGTTTTTGCCAAGAAAACCCCAAATAGAGCCATGAAGAGTTGGACCTACCAAACAATTAACAACCACTACGATTAAACCATTTACCCATTTTCAGATCTTGATGTTACATTTGACTCTTCTATGCACTATCCCCAAATGTCCAATTGATCCAAGTCTCATTGATTTCAGTTCTGTAAACGCTTCTCATATCTGTCCCCTCCTGTCAATTTCCACTGCTACTCCCTGGAGTATAGGTCACTCATTATTCTCCTGTGGAGCTATTGTAATGGCTGCCCACTCCACAGGTCTGCCCACTCCAGTATCTCTCCCCTCCAGACCATCCTTTCTAATATCTGCCATATTCATATTTCTTATGTCATTTTTTTTCTGCTGAAAAATCTTCCATGGCTTCCTAATGCCTACTGAATATATTCCAGACTTCTTTGACTGATATACAGGGCTCTCAACAATCTAGCCCCAATTTATACTTCCAGGTTTATTTCACACTACTTCTTCCATATACTTCATGTTCTAGCCGAATTGTCTCCTAGAACATGCCTTGAGCTTTCCCAGCTCTGTGCTTTTGCTTACCCTGTTCTTGATTTGTCTAGTATGTCCTTCTTTGCCTATGGGATTCATGTCCATCCTTTAACATTCCAGCTTAAATGCTATTTCTTTCATTAATCTACTGACTGGTATTAAATTGATAAATCAAATCAGCAATTCCTTATTTAGCTCCTACTGGGTATCAGTAGTAGACATGTTTGTACAGGGTGTTACAAAGTCTTAGTATGGTTCTAAGCTATTACTAAGATTTTTTGGAACACGTTCATCCTAAGACTTTGGGGATACCTTCTGTATTAATATAAAATAAGTACAAAATACAAAGTAATTTTGGAGGGGAGGTCATTAACAGTGCTGGGTAAGTGGAGGAAAGGGGGATCAGAAGTGACTTCACTAGAAGGTGGAGCTTAAGTTGAATTTTGAATGAAACAAGAGATTCTAAGAAGTAGAGGGCAGAAGGGAATACATTCCAGGCGCAGAATACAGCCAGTGTAAATGAACAGAGATGCAGAGGGAATACAGAGTGTGAGGAACAGCAAAAAGGTCAGTCTGGTTGAACTGCGGAGGGGAGTGATGTATAACAAGGGTAGAAATGTGGGGCCTGGAGCCAGTGGAGTTTGAGTAAGAGATCAAGGTAGTCAGGTCTTGTTTTAGAACAATCATTTTGAGCAGGTATGTGGAAGATGGATTGGAGTGGTGAGAGACTTAGGAGGGCCTTTAAACCTTCTTTGATTCTTCCAATTATTAATGACACCTTCCCCCTCAGACCTCCCATAATTTCTTCTGCCTTCTAATGCACTTATAATGTATTTTTGTGTATGTATAATATTCCTTTATCGATTGCAAGTTCATGAGGGCAGGGATTAATTTTCATTCACGCTTTCTACCATAGTGTCTAGAAGAGTGCTCTGCATTCAGTAGGTGCCTTATATATGTTTATTCATAGGATCATAGATTTGAAGTTGGAAAGGATTCAGTCCGACCCCTCTCATTTTACAGCGGGGTAAACTTAGCCCCAGGCGGCACTGGAAATGATCTGCTCCTGGTCTCACAGCAGAGCATCAAGGGTGGGCGCTCCACTATGGACTGTACATCCTTCTGGGTCCAGGGGAGGCAACGGCCACCGCTTATCTAACGTGCACGCAGTGAAGCTCGGAAGAGATCCTAAGCCTGCCCACGCAGCCACTTCGGACACTCGTGAAGCCCTGACAAGCCCCGGCTGGGCCCCACAGAGCCCAAGCTCCCGTCTGCGAAGCCACGCTTTGCAGAGTGCCCGGCGCGCGAGGAAGCGCTTCATTAAGGGTCGGTGACTATTCACCCGCCCAAGGAGGGGCAGAAAACCTAGTTTTCCGGGAGGTTGGGTCTGCCCCAGTTGGTGGACAGTCCTCGGGGTTTTTGCAAGGAGGACTGCTGAGTCTTCCCGGAGAACAGGTGTTTTGTGGCGGCGCAGGATCTCAGGCCCGGACGCTGCACAGGAGTCCGAGCCCCAACAGGAGTCGCGCAACGCGCCGGCGCAGAAGCAGACCCGGACTACATTTCCCAGAAACGCGCGGGCCGCGCTTCCGGCCCTGGACCAGGTTCTGTCTGAATGAGTCCAACAGTGCGGCAGGCGCGCCAACGTTCCACTTTGGCCTGGCTCTAGCCTTCCTAGCCTGCCGGAGTCCGCCTGCGCAGGCGCACTTCCAGTTGGGTTGTGCTTTCCTCGGGCGGCTGGTGAGTGAGGGCGTGAGTGTGAGCGGGGGGCCTGGGCTCTTGGGAGCTTGTAGGTGTAGAGGGGTGTGGGGGCGGCATAGTGGGGGGTCCCCACCCCCGGCGGAGCCAAGGATCCAGGGCCCTGCGGTGGGAAGAGCCCGGATATGGCGGCAGGAGCGAGACCTGGAGTCAGGCATGTGACGTGGTGGGGTTCGGTTGCCTCATCCGTCAGACCAGATGATCTCCGGGTCAGTTCTCAGCCAAACTCAGATCCCGAGGCGAGGCCCAGGAGCTAGCTCCCTTGTTCTAGAGCATGGGCCGGCCTCTTAGGGAAGAACAGCCTTGTTCCAAATAGAAGGCAAAGGGGAGCCGCTGTTGGGCTCACTTCAGATCCAGCCTGCAGCTGTTGAGGGGCCCCTGGATGGTAGAGGGAGAGCGAGGGGGGCCCCCCTGTATGGTAGAGGGAGAGCGAGGGGGGCCCCTGAGATGGTAGAGGGAGAGCGAGGGGGGGCCCCCGGGATGGTAGAGGGAGAGCGAGGGGGGCCCCCGGGGTGATAGATGGAGAGCAAGGGGGGGGTCCCTGGATGTTAGATGGAGAGCGAGGGGGGCCCTGGGATGGTAGATGGAGAGCGAGGGGGGATCCTGGATGGTAGATGGAGAGCTAAAAGGGATTTTAGACGTCATTGAGCCCAAGCCCCTCATTTTACAGGCTAGGAAATTCAGGCCTTAGAGAAATTAAGTGACTTGTCCAGGGTCATTGAGCTAGAGAAGTGTCTAAGCAGGATTCAAGCTCAGGTCTTCTTGACTCCAAGTCCAGGGCTCTGACCACCTAGCTGCCTCTGAGGGAGGTCCAGGTATTTGACAGAGACATTAGCAGGGTAAGAGGTAGGTCAGGGTCCAACTAATGGGTGAGCCTAGATCTAGGATATCACTTGGTGGAGTGGGAGGTTTGGGGATCTATGTACAAGGTACTGGAATAGTCCATCAACAAGCATGCATTAAGTCCTTACTGTGTGCCAGGCACCATGCTAAGTGCTGGGAATGCAAAGACAAAAACAAAATAGCCCCTGCCCTGAAGGACCTTACATGCAGGGGAGATCACATATCTTTTCATAGGTGCATACCAGGCAAATGCTAGATATCTGTGTTTAGGAAGAAGAAAGTGGGCAGAGAGAGTGGAGAGTACATCATGTACACAAATCATCACTTTAGGAGGTAAAACAGGATAAGGAGAATTTTGGATTATACGCTCTTCAGCATAGAGCTGCAAGGAAGCTCCAAAGCCATCTAGTCCACCCCTCCCATTTTATATGTGAGGAAACTGATAAGATGGCAGAAAGGTTGTGACTTGCCTGAAGTCAACAAACATTTGTTAAGTGCTTGCTGTGCTCATGGTACTGTGCTAAACACAAAGACAAAAGTGAAAATCTTTGGCCTCAAGGAGTTTGCATTCTAATGGGGGAGACAACATGAACATATGCAAGTACATACAAAATGAATACCTTGGGTGTTGGAGGAGAGATCAGGAAAGGCTGTATGTTTAAGGTGGTCCTTGAGCTAAGTCTATGAAATCGGGGATTCCAAGAGGTGAAGGTCACCCAGGTGTACAAAACATCAGAGGTAGTGGTCTTGTCACAGACCAGGTGACCTCATTTAATGGGAGTGAGATGGGAGAAATTTAGGAGGTGAGGGAGTGGAGCTATCTGGTGGAGAAACAGAGGAGGTGCAGGAGTAGAGGTATCTAGTGGAGGGACAGAAGAGGTGGTGGAGTAGAAGTTAGAGTCAGAGGAGGTGAGGGAGTGGAGGTATATTAAAATATATAATAAAATAATTATATATAAATAATTATAATATTAAGATTATAATGTTTATTAAGATTAATAAAATTTTCCTGGCCAACTTAGATTTCATTTTTTAATGGTCAAACATTAATTTCTTCTCCTTCTTATGACCTACCTTTTTGGGGAAAGAAAACCCTTTGTAACCAGTAAGTGCAGTCAAGCAAAATAAATTCCCCTCTTAGCCATGTTCACCACCATGTGTCTCATTCTGATATCAGTCCTTTACCTCTCTGCAGTCATGATTGAACATAGCTTTGATCCACTGACCAGAATTCTGACATCTTTCAGTGTTGTTTCCCATTATGTTATTTCAGTCAGTGTGCCAACTGTTCTCCTTATTCTGCATCAGTTCATATGAGTCTTCTCAAATTTCCCTGAGTTCTTTGCGTTTGTCCTTTCTTATAGTGAAATAACATCTCATTTCATTCATATGCCTTAGCTTGTCAGCCATTCCCCACTGATTCCAGTTTTTCCTGTGACAGAAACCCCTGCACTTCTCTCTGAGTCAACGTTTCCTGATCTCCAAGTAACTTCTCTGGTAAAAGATAGAGAATGATACAATACACACCATGCAAGGTTGTGAATATTTGGTAAACCACAAAGCACTATTGAAATATAAGAGGTTGTCTGTGTAAGAGGTCAGAACGTGCAAAGGGCTTTGCAGACATCTGGGTGGCTGTGTGTAGACAGTCAGGTCCCAGGTAGTGTGATTAAGGAATATCACATATGGAAATATGCAGGGCAGATGTGAATAATGTGATCACTTCAGGACAGTCATTCCATTATTCACACTAATCAAGGTGTTTGTGTTTGTTTATGTTTGTTCATCAGTCAATCAACAAGCATTAATTTTAAACCTGGATCACTTGATGTCTAAACTGGGGATGAGCCTCTCTGAACTTAATCCCTTCTATCAGGTTACAAAGAGGTGGGGGTCTGCATCAGGGGATGGGATACCAGCAAACAATAAAATCGTTGACATGTTGGAAGTGTGTGTGTGTGTGTATGTATTGATGACTGACTGAAGGAGTTAGTTGTTTGCTAACCCTGGCCCTAGGTCACAAACTCTTGTGCCCATCCCAGGGCCTGAATCCTATTACATTACATATTTATTGAATAAAATTTATTGAAATAAATTCATGTGCCTATTTGTTAGTCCCAGGTATTTTGGTCATCTGTGTAGGGCCCTGGGTTGGAATGGGTGACTGAGGGTGCTGGGCTCCTCCCTGGTGTCTAGGTCTTATCTGTGGCTTCACTGGCCTCTGGTAAAATCTACAGGCATATCAGAGTGCCAACTCTTCAGAGAGGTGAAGGTGTTAGAAGACAATGTTGAGGAGCAAGAAACCATCGTAGGAGAAAACATACTTGCCCTGTGACTTTTTGCCTTAGCTTCATTGCAGATTCTAATGAGAAGCTGCTGCTGTTGGAGCTAGATTAATTCTTCCCTAGTGGCTGGGGAGCCAAGACTTGAAAAAAGGCAGAAAGACCATCCAGGAAAGGAGCAAAGAGGAGGGGGTAACTATGGAGAACTTGGACCTCATGCTTGAGGAGAGAGGTGAGAAGTGCAGGAATTTGGGGGGAGGGAGAAGGGAGGGGCACCTGCCACTGTGGGAGAGTGGGAGAGGGGAACAGATACCTTCTGGGAGGGTATATGAGGCAGTGGTCCAGGTGAAAGATGAATGTACGTACTGCTGATCCTGACTCTTATCTCCCATCACTAAACACACACGTGGGTGTATCTGGCCCAGTTCTGCTGATGTTTTCTGGGCACTGAGCTGACCCAGGCTTCTGGCTACCACAACACTAGATTGAATAGGCAGTGCTACCCAATATGGGGATGTCGTGCTTTTTCTTCGCTCTAGAAAAAAATTGTATTTTTGAAGTAACTTTTACTAAGAAACCAGGAGGAAGAAAAAAACTCAGTCTTCAAAATTACAGAAGTGAATGTGATAACTTTTTTTGTCTGTTATAGCATAATGTATCTTTAAAAATCTATTAAAACCACCATGTTGTTTGCTCGTAATTGTTGTTCTTCTTTGACTTGTGTGCTTTAGAGTGCCTAGGGTGGTGACTTTCCCATCCACTTTCTTTCCCAGCTTCATGTCATCCACAGATTTAATAAACATGCTATTTATGCACTTTTCCAACACATTGAAAAAGTTGTTGAATGGAATGGGGAAAAATGGGGAACGCCAATAGCTACCTCTCACACTAGGTTTGACAATGATCCGTTAATCAAGCAACACATTTTGAGCCTAGTGTTTCAACTGGTTCTGAATCTACCCGACATCTAACTGCATGGAAGTCTTCAGGTTGTCTTTAAGAATATGTCATGAGACTTTATCAGAAGTTTTGCTCTAATACAAATATACATTGTCTATAGTATCCACCAGATTAGCAATCTGCTCACTCTCTGAAATGAAACGAAGTTACTCTGACATAACCTCCTATCCACGGGGAAGAGTTTAGCTTCACAGAGTTGGAAGAAGCCCTAAGTGTCGTCTAGTTAAATCTGTGTGCATAAGAATTCCTTCCAGGCACCTCTGTTGGGTGGCGATTCAACTTCCAATTGAAGATCACCAGTGATGCAGAGCCCCTCACCTCATGAAGCAGCTCATTTGTTCATTGTTCATTTTTCTGTGTATCTACCTGTAAATCTGCTTCTCTGCAGCTTTTATCCATTGTCCCAGGTTTTGCCCTTGGGGCCAAGCAGAACATGTCTAATTCCCCTCCTTCATATCACCCGTAAGTCTTTTCTTCTGTAAGCTCCATTTCCTTGAATTGTATAGCGTGATCTTGAGGCGTGTCACCCTTGGAGAGTTTCAGAGTTTGAAAAGAACTCAGAGGCCATGTATGGCACCATATAGCGCAGCAAGAACACAGGCTGCCCTTCTCTCATGACTGTCTATCCATTGTCCTAGAATGTGTCACCCAGAACTGAAGACAATGCTCCAGAAATGGTCTGGCCAAGACAATACATCAGTCCTCTCATCACCATCATCCATCGTTCTATGTAATGTGCTTCTGATGTAGTTTAAGATGGAATTAGCTTTTCTGACCGCCGTGTTACAGTGTTGACTCCTCTTCAGCTTGTAATCCACTAGAGTCTCCAAGTATTTTTCAGGCAAATTGATTTCCTGCCACATCTTCCCTACTTGGACTTGTGGAGTTAATTTTTTTGAATTGTATTCATCTTATTAGATTCAGTTCAGTATTCTGACCTCTCGGGGTTATTTGGATCTTAACTCTGTTGTCCACCTGTTAGCTGTCCCTCCCAGCTTTGTGTCAGCTATCCCCCTCAGCTTTTTGTCATGTGAAACTTTCATGAGTATGCCATATGTACCTTTATCTAAGTCATTAGTAAGATATTAAATAGCACAGGGCTATGGACTGATCCCCACAGTGCTCTCCTGAGATTTCCTAGGTTGACATTAAGACTCAGCAATGAATTTTTAGGTATGGTCATTCAAGTAGTTTCCATTTAATAGTACTGCCATTTAGCCTGCGGTTCTTCATTCTGAGGTATATTCCTATTGAGTCTGGCATGACTTATTTGTTATGAGGCCATGCTAGCTCTTCCTAATCACTTTTCTAAATATTCACAAACCATCTCTTTAAAAATGTTTTCTAGAATTGTACCAGGAATCCAAGCTAGAGTTTTCAAATACCATTCTCTCTTTAAAAAAAATCCAAACAGTATTTTTTCTCTTCTCCAGTCCTGTGGCACCTTTCCCATTATCTAAGATTTCTCAGAGATGAAGTGGCTTAGCACACCCATTTGAACGTTATTTCAGTAACTTGACAGAGAGTTCTTCTGTGCTTTGTGACTTGAAATCAAGTTAGTTATGAGCTTTTATTTTGTCTTCCTTCTTATCTTGGGCTTCAAGTCTCTATTGGCCATTTTTGTCTTTCTTACCAAGTCAAAGGGTTGTCTTAAAAAAATCAGCAAACTGATTCTTCATTTATTTTAGAAATAAGGGAGAAGAATGGAAACTTTTTTCCCCATTACATTAAGGGGTGACTGAGGCACAGAGAGTTTGAGTTTCATTCTCATCAAATGACACATAAAAGGAAGTACTGTGAATTCACTGTGTGTTGTAATGCCTCTACCAGAAGTCAGTCCCTTGGAGCCTGCTCTGCACAAAGGAATAAAATCAGGATCTTGGGAAAGACCTTTCCCTCTGAGTTCAGAAAAAGATGGGCTTGCTTCTGGGTTAACTGTGACCTCTCTCTGTAAGGATCAAGAGACTCTCATACAGCTTGTGTGAAGGTATTCCACCAGGTGAGTTTTGGAGCTGTAAGGCAGGATCAGTCTCCCTCATGACTTTTCTCCTCCCTCAGTTCTGGCATCTCAAGACTCTGCCCTTCCCCAAGAAAGGAGAACCGAGGAGGAGGAGGGGATGACTTCTGGGTTCCTGACAGCCAGGTCTGAGGTGAGTGAGGCTTTCCTCTCACTCTTGAAATGCCATCTCATTTTTCAAGGTGTAGACACATTACTTTCCCTTTCCCCCCCCACCATTTTCTAAGCTCAGCTAAGTCACATCCAGGCACCTGCGGAACAATCTTTTCTCCAAGAAGATTGTCTCTTCTTATGAATGATATTCCTGGAGTCTGTAGATCATGCAGACTGGACTGCTAGAGTCATGCAGTCCAACCCTCTGATTTGCTACAGTAAGGTCCAGAGAGGTGTGGCAGAGCCTTTGATAGAACCTGGGTCTCCTCACACATGTTCCAGTTATCTTTCCACTATGCTAAACATTCCCCATGTGCCAAATATCTTCCATCTGACCTCTCTGTCAAACTTTCACTCATTCATTCAACTATTATATGCTGAAAACTCAACAAAATGCTGCAAAGAGAATAAGTATAAAACAATTCCTGGTGGGACAAACATACCAGAAATCATTATAATTTGTATTGCCATTGATGAAAAAGTTAGATAATGATAGAGAGATTTTTAGGTAGATGGAGTTAGATAGATTTTTAGGTAGCTAATAGGAAGTGCCAAACAGAATGGTACAGGAAAGAAATGTTATGAATTCAGAGAAAGGAGTGATCAGGGTAGACTTCCTGAAAGAGAATTTGGATTGAGATTGTAGCATGAGTAAGGTAATTGGAGGATGAGAGAGGGCATTATGAGGAGAAGGAACAGCTGGAGTCAAGGCTTAGAACCAGTGGCTGACATCTCTGGGGACAGATGAAGAGACTGGCCCAATTGTAATAGGTTCATGTTAGGAGTGGTAAAGATCATTAGGGCAGGGTCAGATTTTAGAAGTCCTTGAATGCCATTTTGACAATCTTGGATGTTCTCCTGGGGAAAGTTAAGTCATTGAATGCTGTTGACTGTCAATGCAGTGCTTCTTCAAAAGTACAATCAAATAGGTCTAAGCTATTTATATTTGGGGGACCTTGTGAATGATTCAGCCCAGCAGCATCTCATCCTCTGGTCCTAAAAGCTTATGCCTTCATTTCCTGTGTTTTCTCTTTTTTCTAAGCCATCACTGATGGGTATCATGTCCTCCCTCAATTTTCTTTTCTTGTTAAACATCTGTCCTAGCTTGCTTGGTTTCTAAGTTCTCCCTGCATCTTCATCACTCTTTATACACCTTCCCCTTTCCTTTTTCCCTTGGAATTATTTCTCTGTGTCCTTAGAATATCATTCTTGAGAGCTTCCCATCTTTCCACTCTGACTTTCTCTGTAGCATTTTAGTTTGTGGATCTTACTTAACCTTTTTTTCAGCTTTTGAAATTTCTCCCCAAATCATGGATCATAGATTTAGAGCTGAGAGGGAAGTTGGACTCCATCAAGTCCAACTCCCTCATTTAAAGCTGAGGAAAGTGAGGCACAGAGAATTTAGGGGATTGGCCCGGGGTCACATGGCAAGTAAATCTGAGGCAGGATTTGACCTTAGACTTTGCTGACCCCAAGTCCAGTGCCCTAACGCTACTCCAGGCTCCCTCCATGCCTAGCATTTTATAGAGTGCTTTCAGGTGTACAGCGTGCATAACAAATGTTATCTTATTTGATCCTTAAAACAACCCTGGAAGATAGGTGGTGTTATTATTACTCTCACTTTGTAGATGAGGGAACTGAGTCTGAGAAGGTTTAAATGACTGGTCTAGGGTCACGCAGCTGTAACTGTCTGAGGCAGAATTTGAACACAGGTCTTCTTGACTCCAGCTCCAGTGCTATTCATTCCACTGCCTAGTTGATAAAGGCTAATGAGATCACCAAGAGGAATGATATAAAGGGAGAGTGGTATAGAGGGATAATAGAAGAGGGCCCAGAACAAAACCCTGAAGGACACCTATGGTTAGAGGGTGTGATCTGGAAGAGGATCTAGCAAAGGGGACTGAGGAGTGGTCAGATAGATGGGAAGAGGACCAGGAGAGGGGAATCCTGAAAACCTAGAGAGAAGAGGGTATCAGAGAGAGAAGTGATCAACAGTGTTAAAGACCACAGAGAGGTCAAGGAGAATGGGGATTGAAAAAAGGCCATTGGATTTGTCAGCTAAGAGGTCATTAGTAACTTGGAAGAGAGCAGTTTTGGTGGAATGAAAAGATCAGAAGCCAGATTGTAAGAGGTTAAGAAGAGAGTGAGAGGAGATGAACTGGAGGCACTTATTGTAGATGGCCTGTTCAAGGAATTTAGCTACAAAAGGCAGAAGATATATAAGACAATAGTTAGCAAGGATGAAAGGATCAAGTGAGGTTTTTTTTTTTCAGGATAGGGGAGACATGGGACAAGTTTGCAGGCAGTAGGGAAAGAGCCAATAGAGAAGGAGAGATTGAAAATAGGTGAGAGAGTGAGATTGACAGAAGGGGCAGTCTGTCAGAGGAGACAGGACAGAATGGGATCTCTTGAGCAGGTAGAGGAGTTAGCTTTGGTAAGGAGTAAGGTCACCTCATCATGTGAAATAGAGGTGAAGGAGCAGAGAGTGACAGAAAGCAAGGAGATACAGAAGAGGGGAGAAATGGAAGTTCACAGTGAATGGCCTCAATTTTTGGGTAAAATATGAGGTGGGTTCTCAGCTGAGAGAATGGGGAAAGGGGAGCCATGGGAGGTTTGAGAAGGGATGAAAAGATTTGGAAGAGCTACTCTGGACAGTGGGATTTGGAGCAGATGAAGGCGGTATAGTAGGATTTCCTTGCAAAGTGAAGGCCCAGCTGAGGTTGTGTAATGCGTTTTGGAGTGAACCCTGTCAGAATGGTTGTGTGATTTTTTCCATCTTCATTCAGCAGCACATGTATAGGAGTGAAGGTGACAAAGGATGGGACTGATCCATGGCTGTGGCTTGGCCGGGTGTTGTTGATGATATGATGAGAAGGCCAAGGACTCCAGAGAGGAGGACACTATAGAGTTGAATTGGTTCATTGTTATTCAGTCATTCAGTTGTGCCCAACTCTTTGTGACCGTCTGGACCATAGCATGCCCAGAACCTTCTATCTTCCACTAACTCTCAAAGCCTGTTTGGGTTCATGTTCTTTGTTTCCATGATACTATCTATCCTTCTCAATCTCTGCTGATCCCTTTTCCTTTTATCATCAATCTTTCCCAACATCAGGATCTTTTCCAGTGAGTCATATCTTCTCATTATGTGGCCATAGTATTTAAGCTTCAGTTTCAGTATTTGACCTTCCAATGAGGAGTTAATTTCTTTAAGTATTGATTGATTTAACTTGCTTGCTGTCCAAGTGACTCTCAAAAGTCTTCTCCAGCATCACACTTCAAAAGCATCAATTCTTTGGTGCTCAGCTTTCCTTATAGTGTAACTCCCACAGCCATACATTGCTGCTAGAGAAAAGGGGTCAAGATGGGGAAAATAGCAGAGAGTGTTTAGTGCAGGGTAGATGGCTTGGGAGAGAATTGAGGGGTCAAGGGATTAGAGGTCATGATGCAGATGAAAAGTCGAATTTTTTTATATGGCAGAGGAAAAGGTGAAAGCCAATAGATTATGGTCAGATAAAGGGATTTCAGAATTCTTGAACTTAGAGGTGGTATATTTGTGGGTGATGACAAGAGAAAGGGTATGACCATCTTTGTATGTGACTGAGGTGGGGTGGAGGAGTAACTCATAGGCATTGAATAGTTTGAGGAACAGAAAGGCTAGGATGTTTGAGGGAGAGTCAAGTATGTATGTTGAAGCCTTCTAGTATGAGGACAGTTGTTTAGGAAGGAGAGAAAAATTGTGAGCCATGTTGTGAACTAACTGATTAAGAAAGGAAGGGGTGTGACTTAAGGATCTATAGACAATAGCTACCAGGATTTTGATTATGCGGTAGGTATGAATTGTATGAACCCCAAAGGAGAAGCAGTTACTGAGTCATGGAGCTAGGGGGAAACCTGGAAGTGGCAGTGGGGAGCAAGGACTACTCCAACTCTCTGCCTTGACCAGTGAGCTGAGGAGAATGATTGAAGGTGCAGCCAGAGCTAGGAAGGGTATCCAGGGAGGCCATGTCATCAGCGGGAAACCAGGTTTCAGTAGGAGCTAGTAGATGGGAGGCATGGGAGAGGAAAAAAATTAACATGAAGGGAAGTTTGTTACCTGTGGAGCATGTATTTCAGGACTAGGTGGAGTTAGGATGAAGCTTTGGGTGGGAAGGAAATAGGAATGAAGAATTGGGTTGGGGATGGGGGTGGGGGTGGGGAATGGGGTTTGGATGATGATCTACAGGAGTTTAGAGTCACTGGGACGTGAAGATTGTGACCAGGGGTCAAAATGTTAATGGTTGAGAGGAGGGCACCACTCATTTTCTCATAAGAGACTAGATATTGGGCTGGAGGCCAGTGGAAAACCCACTTCATTACTCTTCTTCCCACCAAAGGCTGGAGATTAGACAGAAGTGCTCTTCTGGAGATGGAATGGCTTCTTTCCCTGCCAACTTTACTCTTCTTTATCCCAAGGACAAGTGCAGCAGGAGAGGGGAGACTGAGGTCACGGGGGAGGCTTCTGCTCTTTGTGTAGGATGTTCTCCACGTTCTGGTGAGGAGATGGGGCTGGTGGCAGGAGGTGGGGAGGGTGTCTTGGAGTGCACAGGTGGAAGATGCCGTGGGGCTCTTCACTGCCTTGCTCAGGGGACCTGCTGCACTCCCGCTACCACGCCCTACCTCAGAGGTAGCCTCCTTAGGTGAGGACACCTCAGACTGCAAGCCATGATGCTTCTACGCCTGCTAGCCTTCTGATATCCCAGGGGAGTTATGTAGGCATTTATTTCCCTTCTCTTTTTTTCAGTTAAAAGCTGTTTTGATTTAATTTTAAATAGGATTGAGATAATGACTGGACTTAAGATTTCATTGGCATAGGGAACTACCTCTGCCAATGCATGTTGGCCCCTTCTCTGCAACTTCTAGTGTTAGAGGGTATTTCTAAAAACATGTTTGTGTATCTAGATAGACTAAAACAAAACCGGATGCCGGAAAAGAGTGAAGCAATATTCTTATGCTAAAGGTGAGAGACACTTTCTTCTGTGTTTCAGTGCCCAGGAGAGACTGATTGGCAGTCTTAGCAGCTTTGGTGCTGCACCCCTCTGTGCATATCAGAACCTGCTGACTCTTCCTCATCCTTTGGAACCCTTATCCATTTCCTCCTCTAAGTCCTCTGCTGGGGGTTTGCTCACAGTTCTGGTGCCCTGCCTTTTAGATGCCATACCTGGCCCCTCCATGCATGGGCCCTTGCATTTTGCCAGATGATTGTCCCACCTTCTTTTCTGGTCTTCTTTCTGCCACTTCTCCCATGCAGTTCTTCATTGCTGTTGTGCATCAGTGTACTTGCCTTTACTACATTGTTTTCTATTGCCCTTTGGCTGCCCCATAACTTGTATTCTTTAGAGATTGCATTATTCCAGTAATGCAGCCACATAGTATCACTGAAAGAGGATTGATGTTGAAGAAAAATGGGGGTGGTTGTTCAAATTCTATGAGGTTTCCCAAATGACATCCAGTTTACTCTACTGGTATGCAATTCTGGAACTACTTTATCGTTCCTCTGTAGTGCCTGTCCAGGATGTATGTACAACTGGTACTAAATATCATAGTCTGTTTAGATATTCTTTATCCACTTGGCTTTTCCTTTCTGAATAATTAGGCTGAATTCTTTTGAGTGAATGCAGATCTCATTTAGGAATTTCTTCTTTTTCTGAGACTGGATGCAGTTAGCTCATTGTCATCTACAAATCAAGAACTTCTGGAGGATAAAGTTCTATGCCTGACTTTTATTAATATCATTAATTAGGAGATCATTGAAGAAGTTATTATCACCTCTTTTAAGGAGCTTTTTGTAGTTTTAACATTTTTGTAATTTAACGTGCATGGGAGAAACTTCCTTTAAATTTTCAGATGGCTCTGTGGTCACAACAATTTGGATGTTCCTTCTGATAATACAGTCTGCAACCCATTTGTGCCTGCCTGTTGTGTGGAACTCTTGATGTTGTACTACTATAATAAGTTCATCATCATAGGGGATACACCTAATGTGGACAAGAGCCCCTAAGGCAGCATTTTGATCTACCAATTCAAATACTTTTTTTTTTTTAAGTCAACAAACAATAAGCACAGTGGAATCTTGTGTTCTCTACACTTTTCAGTCTGGCTGCAAACATATGTTGTCTATTGGAGAATTTTTTTTTGTGCGTGTGAAAGACTGCCTGTTTCCTTCTACCTTCATCATGGATGACCTTATTAAGTGTGAAGATGATTTTCATAAATGTTTTGTTTTGTACTAGTACACGGTTTCATCTTAGTGTGACTGCCTTCACAGAGTCCTCCCATCTTGACTATTTTCATCTCTCATCTTTGCCAATTTGATGGATTTTAGACGAAAACTTAAGAATTTTAAATTTGAATTTCTTTTATCATTAATGATCTAGATCTTTTTTCGTATAATTGCTGATAGTTTGCATTTCATCTGTTTTTGGAAACTTAATATTCTTTGGGTTTCCCCTATCACAGTGGCAAACAACTTTGGTGAGCATGTCTCCTTGTTTTATGCCTCTTCTGATGTTTACAAAGATGAGTTGCTCAAGGTCAGATAGGTAGAAAGCATCAGAGGAATTTTGAATTCATGTCCCTGACTCCAGAGCTGGTGCTCTTTCCATTGAATATCCCTTGACCACTCATCTTTTGGAGGATATACAGCTCTTGTTCTTACATATTTGTGTCAATTCCCTATCTATCTTAGTTATTAGACCTTTATAAGAAATATTTGCTGCAAGTATTTTCTCTCATTAATTGCTTCTTTTCTAATGCTAGGTGCATTGATTTTTGTTAATGCAAAAAATTTTCATTGTTATGTAATCTTAATCATCCACTTTATCTTTTATGATCTCTATCTCATGTTTTAGTTAAACATTCTTCCCTTAGCCATAGTTGTCCCATTATATCTTTCTATCCTCTAAATTTTTTTATGATATGATCTTTTTTTATTTAGATCATGTGTACATTTGCTATTTATTGTGGTATAGTGAGCATCACCCTTCTGTTTTAGGCTTTTCATTCTGTCCCCTCCTAGACCAAACTCACCTTGTCAATGCCTCTCATTGCTTTGCTTTCATGCCTTTGCTTATAATGTTCTTCCTATTTTGCCCATTAACATCCTCTTATCTTTTAAGGTGCAGGACAGATGTCCTATCCTGACTCCACCATTTATAACTTGTGTGACCCTAGACAAGTCACTTAACCCCACTGGACCTCAGTTTCCTTATGTATGAAATGAAGGGATTAGATAAGATATCCTCTAAGGTTCCTTTTAGGTCTAAATCTATGATTAGAGATTCAGATCAGATCATCCCTTTATCCTTATATTTCTTTGGGTGAACAGGAATTTTTTTTTCTAAATTTCAGAAATCCTTGACCTTTCAAGATGTGGCTGTGGACTTCACTCGAGAGGAATGGGGCCAATTGGATCCTGCTCAGAAGAACATGTACAGAGATGTGATGCTAGAGAATTATGAGAACTTTATCTCCCTTGGTAAGGACAGCTTTTGTCCCAGGAGCTGTCACTTGTCCATTGGGATATTTTACATTTGCTCTTCCTAAAGGCTATGAGATAATCAGTACTTGGTTGAGTTCTGGCTTGGTGTGCAGGGATATTCTCATGAATACCAATAATATGAAGAGATTTCTAAATCCTTCAGCACCAAGAGGCCCAATGTTTGTTTTGCTTTCTTCCAGATGGAAGGTTTTTGCTTTGAATGACCATAAGTTAGTAGCTTTATTGTGCTGCTGCTGAGGCTACCGTCTGGTCATTTTGATCAAAGAATCTTTAATAAAATCTCAAAGTAGCTATTTGAAAATGTGAAAGGTTTTCATCCTCTCAGCATGGTGGGTTTTAAAAGGAACTAATTTTCTTGAGTCCAGACCAAACCCTACAAGCCATCACCTATGCGTGATGAGAATACAATATGAAACATTTTTTTCCACAGTTCATTCATTAACACTGTTTGGGGCTTTTTGACATGTTCTCTGTTTTTTAAAGAAAGAGATTAAGATCAAATTCTGAGATGTCTTTCTGTCCTCTGTCCTTTTCCCTTTCCCCACGAGCAGGTCTTCCAGTTTCCAAACCAGATGTGATCTCTCATTTGGAGAAAAGAGAAGCTTCATGGCTGCTAGGGGGAAAAGTCCTACAAAGCCCTCAGTTAGGTGAGTGAGTAAAAAGCAGTCATTCAGTCATCACACATTTATTAAGGTCTCCTCTGTGCCGGGGATACAAAGAAAGGCAAAAGACAGTCTCAAGGAGTTCACAGTCTTAATTCAAATAAATCTGTGCAAACAAGATACGTAGAGGACAAATTGGAGATGATAAACAGAGGACAGGCATTAGCATTAAAGGGAATCAGCAAAACCCTTCTGGAGAAATTTGGATTTTAGGTGGGACTTGAAGGAAACCAGAGAAACCAGGAGGTGGTGATGAGGAAAGAGAATTTCAGACCTTGGGGACAGTCTGTGAAAATGCTTCAAGGCTAGAGATGGTGTGTCGTGTGTAGGGAGCAGCCAGGAGACCAGTGTCACTGCATCACAGAGTGTGATGGGGTGAGTAAGGTGCAAGGAACCTGGGAGGGAGTGGGGCAGCGCAATGAACAGCTTTGAATGCCTAACAGGGTATTTGGCGGGGGGGGGGGGGGGGCTTCCCAGTTCTGTGTTTGAAGGACTGCCACTTGGAAAAGGTTTATTCTTCTTGGCCCCTGAAGCAGATTTAGGTGCAATAGGAGGATGCTATAAAGAGGCAAATTTAGGCTTGATATAAGGAAAAACTTTGCAGCAATTAGAGTTTAATGAGTTTCTTTATGGGGCAGTGAGTTCCAGGGTTCAGTGGAGGGCTCCAAGCAGAGGCCCACTGACCACTTTTCATATTTGTTGTGGAGGGCATTCTTGTTCACGTCTTTGGATTGCACTAGATGCCCTCTGAGGGTCCTTCAGATCCAAAGGCCATCTTGCTTCTGAGTCTCCTAAGGGAGATTTTTTGATGTTCTGTGGTCTCTCTTGATGCTCCACTATCTTGGTTATCTTTCCTCTCTAATGGTGTTATCCCTGATTACTTTTTTCCTTCATCTCTCAAGATCACTCTCGCCAATTCTAGGTGTCACTTCAGAGCTCTCTCTTCATGTCTCTGCTATTCTGTGTGCTTTAGACAGTTCATCCATTCTAGAGGCTTTAACTCTCCCTTCTTCTCTTCTCTTACTCTATACTCTCTTCCTTAGTTATTTCTCCTTGATTCAATTTCCCCATATTTACAGATTATTCCTAATCCATATATCTAGCACTAATATCTCTCCTGAACTCTAATCCACCACCACAAACTGCCTACTTCATATCCTACTGAGATATCCCATTAGTTTCTCAAATTAATCATGTCCAAATTGTAACTTAGTGTTTTCCCCTTCCTCTAAATATTTCTGTTTATGTCAAGGACTCTTTCTTACTTTTCCCATGAACATTTCACCAGTTGCCAAGCATTGTTTATTCTATTTCCATAATGTCTCTTAAATCTATCCCTTTTCCTCTAGTCACATGACTGCCACCCTAGTTCAGGCCATTCCCGCCTCTTCCCATGTGAAATAATGAAGGCTTAATGTCTCTACAATCCCTTCTTACCTTCTGACATTTTTCCTTATCCCCATTGTTTCTAGTCCTCCCAATTATACTCTGGATGAATTCTGTTCCTCTTCAATGCCTCCTCAAGTATTGCCTGATTTCATAGCTTTCAAAGTTCCTTCTGACTTTGCTCCCAAAGTAGCAACATGACAACTTTTCTTCCCTTTACTCACTGGTTAGCTCATTCTCTTTTCAGCTTTCAATGTGTGAAAAAAGTGTCTCACACTTTTTCAGTGTGATAAAAGGTGTATTGTACTACAACCTTTCAGAAGGCAGAAGACAACAGTCTAGTGCTAACGTCTTTTCCACCTAACAGCCCTTAAAATATTGAAGACAGCTTGTGTCTTCTCTTCATTAGGTTAAATATCCTGTTACTTCATTTTAACTCTTCCCACATGCTCTGGAGTCCCTTCACCATCTTGGAGGCCTACTCTGTACACTGTCCAGCATATCAAAGTCCTTCCTGAGATGTTGTGTCCAGAACCGAGTACAACATTCCAAAGATGGTCTTACCAGGCCATTGTAATGGGATAATGGGACTCTTACTTCACTTGTTTTAAATGCTAAGCCTTTCAGTGCAGCATAAATTGACACTCTCTAGTTGACTTGAGCTTGTAGTTCACTATCTCTCCCCCCACCTCCTTCTTCTTCTTCGTTTTTTTTTTTTTCCAGTGCACTTCTTTTAGGGAGTCACAGCTTCCACTCTCTTATTGTGAATTTTTTTTAAAACTAAGGGACTTTATATTTGTCACTTAATAAATATCTTACTAAGAGGGCAGCTAGGTGGCATAGTGGATAGAGCACCAGCCCTGAAGTGAGGAGCACCTGAGTTAAAATCTAGCTTCAGACCAAACACTTGACACTTATTAGCTGTGTGACCCTGGGCACGTCACTTAACCCCAATTGCCTAAAAAAAAAAATCTTACTAGATGAAGTCTAATGTTCTAGCCTGTTGAGATATTTTTAGATAAAAACACTGTCATTTCATATGATCATCCCATATAAAGGCATACCTTTCAGATTTATCTTATATGTAAATATGGGAAAATGCTTTCTGTGTTTGCCTCCAAGCCATTGATAAAGATTTTAAATAGGTAATTCTTCTTAAAGTCTCTGCTCCAAGTTGACATAAATGTTAATTACTTCTCTTTGGATCTGCTAATTAACTGGTTCTGAATCCACTTCCTAGACTTTATCTCTGTCTTATCTATTAGTATAACATTAGAGACTATATCAAATGCTGTCAAAAAAAGGAAATGAGTTTAGTCTCATAGGATTCTCTACTCTTGATGAAGCCATGCTAACTCTAATTGTTGCTTTTATGGAGCCATAATTTAGCGTCAATTGTTCAGTGATCCTTTCCTTGTTCTCTTTGCTCACATTCTTCTCTTCTCTAACCTTTGGACTTAGGTCAAGGTCTCTTCAGATCTTTTTTCTTTATTGTTTTTACTTCCAAGATCCCTTTTTTAAGTGTTAATTTCATTCACCCTGCTACCTTATAGAATGGATAGATATTCCTCAAACTCCTTTCTCTTCTTCCTGTAGGGAGATAATAGCAGTCACTTGACTTTAGTAGTAAGACAATTCTTCATTCTTTTTTATTGAGAAGACAGAATCTAGAACTTAGTATACAAGTTTCCTCTTTCCTAGCACAGAAAATAATGGATATTTATACTTTTTTTTTTCCAGATTCTCTTGTTTTGCAGACAAGGTATGAAACCAAGGAGTCAATTCCAGAACAGCTTGTTTCTATAGAAAAGTCACCTAAGGAGAAATTCACCAAGGATGGTGCATGGAATTCTAAGTTGGGAAAACCTTGGGATTGTCAGATCAGATTAGAGAGAGAGAAAAGTTGTCAAGGGAAAGAGTCCAGACAAGTGACAATCCCAAACAAAAAAACTTTTAATGAGCTGAATGCTCAAGCATATAATACATTTGGAGCAATCCTCGTTCTTCCAGAGAGAGTTCCTTTAGGAAAATGTCTTCACAAATATGATCCACTTGGAAAGAGCTTCAAGCCATTTTTAGATCCAATTAAACACAATATAACTTTAGGGAAGAAACTTTGTAAGTATAATAAATGCAGAAAGTCATTTAGTTACCATTCAAATCTTATTCATTACTATAGAAGACATACTCGAGGCAAATCCCATAAATGTAATGAATGTGGCAAAGCCTTTAGCATTAACTCATGCCTTACTGTACATCAAAGAATTCATACTGGAGAGAGACCTTATATATGCAATGAGTGTGGGAAAGCCTTCAGCCAGAAGGGAAACCTTAAAAGACATAAGCTAATTCATGCTGGAAAGAAACCATTTGAATGTAATGAATGTGGGAAAGCTTTCAGCAGTAATGAATACCTAACTCAACATCAAAGAATTCATACTGGAGAGAAGCCCTATAAATGTAATGAATGTGGGAAAACCTTCAGCCAGAAAGGAAGCCTTAATGTGCACAAGAGGATTCATACTGGAGAGAAACCATATAAATGCAATGACTGTGGGAAAGCCTTCAGCCAGAAGAGAAGTCTTGATGCACATAAGATAATTCATAGTGGAGAAAAGCTCTGTTCTTGTAATGAATGTGGAAAAACCTTCAGTAACAATTTTCACCTTAATATACACAAGATAATTCATACTGGAGAGAAACCATTTGAGTGTAATGAATGTGGCAAATCCTTCAGTAGTAATCAATATCTAAGCCAACATCAAAGAATTCATACGAGAGAGAAACCCTATAAATGTAGTGATTGCGGGAAAGCCTTCAGCCAGAAAGGAAGCTTTAATGTACATAAGAGAATTCATACTGGAGAGAAGCCCTATAAATGTAATGAATGTGGAAAAGCCTTTAGCCAGAATAGAAGTCTTAAGGTACATATGATAATTCATACTGGAGAAAAGCCTTGGTCATGCAGTGAATGTGAGAAAACCTTCATCAACAGTACTTACCTTAATATACATAAGAAAATTCATACTAAAGAGAAGCACTTTGAATGTAATGAATGTGGGAAAAGCTTCAGGCATAGTTCATACCTCTTGCAACATCAGAGAATGCATACTGGAGAGAAACCCTATAAATGTAATCAATGTGGGAAGGCCTTCAGCCGTAAGGGAAGCCTTAATGCACATAAGAGAATTCATACTGGAGAGAAACCTTTTGAATGCAATGAATGTGGGAAAGCATTCAGCCAAAAAGGAAACCTTAATACCCACAAGAAAACTCATACTGGAGAGAAACCTTTTGAATGTAATGAATGTGGGAAAGCTTTTAGGCTGAGGCAGACCTTTGCTGCTCATAAGAAAATTCATACCATTGAGAAACCCTTTGAATATAATGTGTTTGGGAAAGTATTCAGCTAGAGGGAATACCTAAGAAGACTTAAGATAATTTACATTGGTGAGAATTTCCATAAATGTAATGAATGCCTCATCACTCATCAGAGACTTGATGCTGGAGATTGTGTAGAGAGAGAGAGCTTAATAAAATTTTATCATATATTAAATATACAGGAATTGAGTTATTAGATTTTTCTTCAGCTACATTACTGCTTATTGCTTTGAGAAAGAGAAGTGGCTGTTTTATATGGCCCTCATTTTTGTAATATACATTAATGGCATTCAAAGCTGTGAAGGGTAGCTAACATACAAGATGATACATGGAATTGAAAAATATTTTAATTAGAATTAGGTTAGAATATTGAGCAGACTATAAGAAGATGAAATTAAATAGGAGTTAGTGTAGTCTAAAAAATTAATTAAGTGTAGGGTATGGTATACCTGGTTAATAGTTTGTCTTTGAAACATCTCTGAACTGCAGTCCACTAAAGGAATGAGGCAACACTGTGACACAGCAGCCAAGAGTTGATGGGATGTTGGGTTGCATTGAGAGGCATAGATTCCAGGAGTAAGGAGGCGATGGTCCCCTCTGTACTGTGCTCTAGAATACCACACCTGGAGTATTGTGTTAAGTTTTGGCACCGCAAATCATGAAGGACATTGGTTAGCCAGAGAGTATCCTCGTCAGGATTGGTTGAAAGAGCTAGGAATGCTTATCTTGGAGAAGAGAAGGTTCCTAAGGAACATAATCGTTGTTTTTATTCATAAGACCGTCATGTAGAGGAGAGATTAGACATTTGTTTCTATCCCCAAGAGGCAGAATCAGGAGCAGTAGGCAAATTTAGACTTCTGTAATGGAAAACTTCCTAATAGAATGAACCAAAAGTAGAATGAATTTCATCGGGAGCAGGTTCTCTGTCACTGGAGGTCTTTAAGCAAAGGCTGGATGACCATTAGGTAAGTAGGTTGTGGTTGGGCTTTTGCAGGTATGATTTGGACTAGATAGCCATTGAGGCCCTTTCCAACTCTGAAATCCTCTGATTGGCAAAGCTACCGTGACGTGGTAGTTGGATTGCATTCTGCTACATTTTAAGGAGAATAAGTAAAACAGGTGCAATATTGGGGCTAGGCCTAAATGCCAACCTAGAGTTTGAAGTTTATGTGGTAGGTCATAGGAGGCCACTTGAGAATCTTGAGCAGAGAAGGGGCATGATGAAATCTGTTCATGAGAAAAATCTATTGTCAAATGTAAACTCTGTTTAGCTTTTAAAACTGTTCACAAACTGATTCCAACTTGCGTTTCCAACCTTATTAGATATCATTCTCTTTCCCACACTCAGCAGTCTAGGCAAACTGGTCCCCTTGCTACTTTTTCACACCTTACCTCTGCCTCTTAGAATCCCTCATTTCCTTCAAAACTCAAGAACACCTACATAAAGCCTTTTTTGACTTTCTAAGATGCTAGTGTCTTCTCAAAAATTTACTCTGGTGTGTGTGTGGGTGGGTGGGCTTGGCTAATGAGGTCCCAGTCCCAGAAGCATAGTCATTTTGCCAACCCGGGTGAATGCCTAGGAACCCGGGAAGTGGGTGATGAGGAGCCTATCCACATGAGAGCATGCACAAGCATTCTGTGACTTTCTTGTGCTCCTTCTCAGCCTTTTAATTGGCTGTTGAGCTGGAACTGAGTGGGCAAACAAAATGTACTAACTGGACAGATCTCTCTCTCTCTCTCTCTCTCTCTCTCTCTCTCTCTCTCTCTCTCTCATAGTGTTGATGAAGACCAAAAAAAAAAAAAAAAAGAAAGAAAAGAAAAACCCTCTGGGTGGGGACAGAGGTCACATGCCCTTATTTCCTCACCTTAAAGCTATATAAGTGTGGTGCTACTGTTTTTCTGTCTTTTGTTTTATTCTTTCCTGCTCCTAACTAAATCAATGTCAATTTATCTTATCCCAAGTCCCACTCTCATTGGCAAAATGGATTTTTAGAGGGCAACTTCATCTCCTCAGAGTTCTAGGGCTATCTTGAGGGATTCAGCACAATTCTTCTAATATTATTGGCTTGATTTCTCATTCTAGTGTTTTCTCCCTAATGTAAATTGCCAATGATCTTTGCCTCAATATCATCTAACCAGTACATTGAGGACCAATTAACATCCATTCATTCTTACAAAGGGATATTTACTGGAAAGATATATTGAGAACCAAAGCATGGTGAGGGATGCTCTCTCCCTTTTGCATATTCTCTCAGTCCCTGTAGACAGCAGACACAAACTTAAAGTGGTGGTTAAAAAAATATTTCCACCTCTAAGTTGTATGTGTTCTATAAGTTCCACCACTATGTTCTATATCTCTATGCACAATAGCCATAGGGGACCAGCTCCCTTGCTTTCAGGGCAAAGCATCTCAGCTTCCAGATAGATTCAGTGCTGGACATGGTCAAGCAGGTTGCTTCTCATGACTGGCTTCTTCCTGGGCTCTGTCACTGGACTTCTGGTAGTTCTTCAAACCTTTCAAAGCTAACAGGGTTGTGGCCTAGCCCATTCCATCTCCTACACTCATTTACCTAAGAACAAGAAAGAAAAATAAGACAGAAAAGCTGCAGCACCACATTTTCATGGATTCATATCAACCAATGTGGGAAGATAAGAGTCTGAAGCCTGTCTATCCCCATTGGGGATTTACAGAATTTCTGTAGACCATCAAAAGGCTTTTTTTCAGCACCCAGTAAATAGGCAGGAAACAGTCACAGAATACTTGGGCAAGCTCTGAATTGGGAACAGAGCCTCTGCATTCCATCTTGTGATGTACTTCCATAAGCAAGTTCCCCAAGGATCCAAGTGGTTTCATACCAGGCAGAGCAGATTATGCATGGTGTACACGTGTGCACATGTATACACATGTATTTACGTGTATATGTACACATATGTGTGCACGTTGTCTGTCCCCAATAAAATGTAATCTCCTTGAGGTCAAGGACTTTAATTTTTGTCTTAGTATTTCCAGTATGTAGCATGGTACCTCAGCACTTAATAAATGCTGATTTCTTATTAGATAATATTCACCACAGAGGTGTGTGTGTGTGTGTGTGTGTGTGTGTGTGTGTGTGTGTGTGTGTTTGAGAGAGAGAGTACTGAATGATTTTGTCTCTTAGATCAACCACAGCAGACACATTCTTGGAAGAGAAATATACTTTCAATATTGCCTTGTTCTGACTAGAAATCCAGGTTAGGAACTGTCCATATTCTGAAATTTGGAGACAATGCTGAAAGCTCATAGAGACACACACATATTCACAGGTTTTCATGTTTTCCTCCACTACTCCCACCACTGTCCCCCCCTCCCCATACCACAGAGCCTGCCCTTGCTGCTCAGAAGCCTTTTTTCTGAGCCTGACAATTTTCTCTATACTAAAGGACATGAAAATTCAATTCAAATTCTTCTTTACATGTAGGACAGATTAGTGTCAGGGAGACTGGTTGGGATAGGAAGCTATGACAATAGTCCAGGTGAAGTGATGAGGGTCTGAACTAAAGTGGTATTTGTGCGAGTTGGCAAAAGGGGACAGATGTGAGCTGATGGGGAGGTGGCAATGACATGATCTGGCAACTGACTGCACATGTGGGGTAAGTGAAAGGAGTCAAGGATGACACTGAGGTGGTGAACATCGATGCCTGGAAGGATGGTGGTACCTTTGACATAAAACAGGGAAGTTTGGATATGTATCATGGTGTGAATTTTCAGGGATGGCAAAGGTGGGAAATGCTTCCTGATCATTTTTTAAACTCTTCCTCGCATACCCCATTTATGTGAAATAATTTTCCCTATTCTTTCTCTCTCTGTGCCTTTTTCTTGCCCACATTTCCATCTTTTTTTGAGGTCATCCAAACATATTGGAAGCATACCCCAACCCTCTGTCTAGTTAGAGTCCCTCTAAGACCCCTGGGTAATGGTAAAGTTCTGAAGGGTCACATGTATCTGAATTGGAATGATTAATAAACCCCTAGTCAACTTTTTGTTACAATTCTTTTTTCTTTTCTCTTCCAGACTATGAAAAAGTCTCCATTTCTTCTCTTATGGAAAGTTTCCTCAGAGTGAGTCACAGTTAGAGACTGATAAACTCTATTTAACTTCTTAAATTATCTTAGGTTTGTCAATTTGGTAAACATGTAAACTTACTTGATCATATTAACATACTAAGACACAAATTTAGTTACACAAATCACAAATACATGTTCAGATAGCCAACCAATTAGAAATATTTAATATATAACTATTTTTTAAAAAGTCTCCTAAAATATTCATTTCCTTGGGACAAAGAAGGTATCTTAGATACTCCGTAGAGCAAAGATGAAATACAGCTAATGTTCCTTGATCTCTGTCAGGTCTTCTAGCTGTCCCTGAATTTGTTCTTCCCTTTCTAGTGCTCTCTTCCCCAAGTTCCATAAATGTCTCCTCTTCTCAATGCTCTAATGCCAAAACTGTTATCCTTTCCAGCCCCTCTGGATTCCAGGAACTAATTAATGAGGGTAACTAGCTGTTAAGTCATGGGAGGCCATAATCCACAGTCATCTTGCCTCTTCTTTCATTTCTTTCCTCCATAACTTTCTCCTTGCTGCACCAAATATCTGTCAGTTCAGAAAGGTTTATAAGACAGGTTGGGGAAAGGAAGTATTGGACACACTCCCCACAAACATTCAGTCTTTTAGTGGCCTCATCATAGCCTTGAAGCAAATGCTACAATTATCTCATTTTCACTGGTAAAGAAATTGAGTCTGAGAGAAGTTACATGATCTACCCCGGGTCACTGTGGCAGGTAAAAGATGAAATAACTGAGGAAACAAAGGTTCAAGCTTCTGATTTATTAGGCAATGCATGCCAACTGTCTAACAAATTGGGACCAGGCCCCTTACTCAGCTTAGGGCTGGACCCCGAATACAGAGGGAGACAGACTTTTATATGTTAAGAACAATTAACCAAAAAAAAATTAACCAAATAAGACCAATTAATTAAAAGGAAACAATACATTAGGTAATCTGATTTCTAATTGGATGAAATGGGATGAATGACTTTCTAAGTTGGGAAGGGGAGAGTGAAATTCTCTGAAATCAGAAAAGGAGTTGTCCTACCCCCCCCAACATATCTATAAACAATCAAAGAAATATGGAAACAATAACTGATTGATTGGCATGGGGCCAGTTTGCATATAAGACATATGGGTTGTGTGACATTACAGTTGTGAGAAAACATATTGGTCTTTGGATCTGACCAGATTTCTGGTCAGCATAACTGAGGTCTGGTTAAGAGTCTCTAAGCAGCAGATAGAGTTGGTCCGATCTTCCCTATGTTCAAACAATACAATAAGGTTTCCTTCCAATTGCTACGATTGAATAAAAATTTCTCACAAGATGGACATTGGGCTAGACTTATAACTGAATAGAAAAGAACCTGAGCTAGCTCCAGAATTGTCACAAGATGGAGTCAATGTGGTTCACTCAATTCTCACAATTAACTACTTGCTGTTCTAATCCCTTAACTTTCCTCAGTCACCCAGCTAGTATTGGAGGAGGGATTCAAATGCAGGTTTTCCTGCCTCCACATCTAGTACTCTATCCATTGTACCATGTTGCTTTTATCCATTGTACCATGTTGCTTTTAAGACTATGTGCTTAACTACATAAAAGAGAGAGAATATAGAAGCTAAATGCATAAGAGGACGTGCAACTTCAAGCTCTTCCCAACTCCCTCAGAAGTGGAGTTCCTTAGGAAGCACTATTGGATGGGAGAGGTATCTAGCCCTGCTTCCATCCAGTGCCTTCAAAGGACCCCACTTGGTATCTGCCATGTGAGACTTGGTGTCTTCCTAGCTTTTTCTTCTCTTGATATAATGTGGTGATCCCAGGCAACAAAATTCTTAGGGAAGGTGATATGGTACAATAGGGAAAGAACTGAAATGTTAATGAGGCCATGCATTTGAATCTCAACTCTGTGTATGGCTCTTGAAGGGCAAGTCATCTGTTTCACCTTCTCCATCTGGGGATGGGTTAGATGCTTTAAAGTCCCTTATGATTTCAAATCCTATAATCCTTGGCTTATTTCTCCTGGGGATGTGGGGATTACCCTCCAACCTCTCCCATTTTATCCTAACCTTAAATCCCACCATAGCCACACTTGGCTACTCTGTCCAAATTCTATGGTAAATGATTCCTTTGGTGTTAGTTCACTATAGCTCTGGCCCATTCATGGTAGCCATTACACCAATGAGCTTCTTGGGATTACCTTCACATTCCCCTTTATTCACATCTTCTCATCAGCACAAAATTGGGAAACTGATGCAGAACAGTGCCTTTCCCATAGGCACTGTTTATTTAATTTAATGTTAATGTTTATTTAATTGAATCAAGCAGAATTATATAGCTACAAATTTACCCTATCTGATATTGTTTTTACTTATAAAGGCTAAACAAGGCAGCTGTTAATCTCATTTAATGTATTCTCCACATCAGTTCTCTCCTCTAAAATTGCTCATCACTAATAAAACCAAAGAAGTGGCATGTATGGAATAGCATAGTGGTTTTGAGTCATGTCTTCTAAAAAAAAAGTTTATTGAGACATATTTAGATGTAATTGCAGTAACAAAGGGTCTCAAGTCTACCCCATAGAGCATTCATGGAACTGAACTGAGCACCCCTGACCACTCTGGGGACATCTATGCTCAGCACTGAGAGACTTTGGGATGACAGTTTGTTGTTGGAAATTGGAGCTATGAATTGTGAGACTTTGGAGGGAAGTGGTATCATGTAAGTCTGAGGTCCACTGACCTGCCAGTGGAAATTGAATGAAGGTGATGATCAGGGAAGTCAAAGAATTGTAAAGTCCGATATGTCAGACTGGATGCTGAAGTCAACAAAGAAAACAGCATTTCCAATATAGAGAAGAGAAATGTGAAATAAATGCTTACATCATCTAGAAAAGCAGAAGTTATTCTAGGAGATGATGGCTAAGAGCTGGATAAGGGAGTGAAGAATGTGGATGGCACATGCTTGGAGGATGGCATGTTTTAATAGCAAAGAAAACTAGAGAAAAGGTGGTAGATTAGTGGTCCAGAACTGATGCTGATTACCTCTTTCACAGTAGTGAGAGGTGAGACTCCCAAAGTAGAGGACGCCAGGGAATTTGGTACAGTCTGGAGTCAGATCTTCATTGAGGCAACACATAAAGCAAAGATTCAAAATATAAGGTATTTTTTGGATGGGAGATTCCAAAGAGGACAGTGGAATGAAGTAGAAGACTGAAGGAAGTATGTGTGGTTTGATTTTAAGCTTTCTGTCTATTACTACTGCCAATACCCTCACACGGCCCTCAACACCACCCATCTGAACTGTAGCAGTGATCCACTAACTTGTGCGTGCAATTGCTCCAATTCATCTTTTTTTAAGACTGTTGGATTAATCCTCCTAAGGCACAGATCTTGTTCTTTAGCTTAGAATCTAGGGTCCTCTCTAGTCTGGCATCACCCTACCTTTCTGGCTTTATTTCACTCTTTTAGGATAACTGTATCATAATCAGTGATGAGAAGGATCTTAGACTTCATCTAGTCCAGAGATCTTTAACCTTGTTTTTGTGTCATGGACTCTCTTGGCAATCTGGTAAAACCTAATACTGTAGTTTGTTGTTTACATTCATAAAGGAAATGCTTACATTTCAGTTAAAAGTTAGTGGAAGAAAAGATAGTTTCCCATCAAAGTTTGTAGACTTCCAGGTTAAGAATCCCTGATTTAACCCAATGCTCTCATTTTACAGGCGATAAATGACTTGCCCAAGGTTCCAAAGGGAGTAGAGCTGAGATAGGAAACATCTTTTGACTCCAACTTCAGTGCTTTCTTCTACACTCTTACAAACATGACGGAACCCCCATATATATCTCATGCTTCCTTGCCTCCATGCTTTTGCTTATGCTGTTCCCTAAATCTGTAATGTCTTCCCCACTCCCTTCAGTCTGTTGAAATCCCACCTAACTTTTATGACCCAATACAAATGACACTTCCTCCATAAAGCCTTCTTTGATCTCCCCTCCTCTGCTTGAATCTCACACTGTGATGTACCTCTCTTGTACACTTTGTATTATAGTTAGTTTTATGTGTATATGTCATGGCCCCCACCCTACCCCCAAATTCCCAGACTCTGATTTTGAGGTTCATGAGGTCAGCTACCAAGTTCTAATTAATCTTCCCTAGCACCTAAATAATGCAATTCAACCGTCAACTAATATGTGCTACAAGAAAGAACACAGATGAGAAACAATAAAATCTGACAGATTTCCTGGTATTTAACAAATAATAACATTTTGTAAAGTCTTCCCCACTTTAACATCTATATGGTTAGCCTTTAGCATGGAATTATGAGGAGAGACAAACTATATTCATTAAATTTATGGATTACGCTGCAGTTATTTTGACCAGTAAGAATTATCCAGTACTCTATAAGGCGCTATCTCTAGCTTATGGCTTTTCCAAATACAATTTATTCAAAGGGTTTGTCAAAAGTAGGAATTTGCTTATGTGAAGCAAAGCTTTGCCTTAGCCTCAAAGTATTCCCACAATCATTACATTTAAAGAGTTTCTTTCCAGTATGAAATCTCTTATAGTCCTTAAGGTGTGAAAGCTTTCCCACATTTATTACTCTAAACACATTTCAGAATGCTCTGATGTGCAATAAATTGTTGCTTCTTCCTGAAAGCTTTTCAACATTCCTTATATTCCAAGGATTTCTCTCTAATATGAATTGTCTTATGTGCTTTAAGATTTTCAATCCACCTGAAAACTTTCCCACATTCATTACACTGAAAAAGTTCATCTCTAGGATCTATTAAGATGTTCCTGTTGGCTGAAAGCTTTTTCACATTCTTTACATTTAGATGACTTCTCTCCATATGAATTATCTGATGTTTCTTAAGGTTTGAGCTGTGCAATATGTATTTTTTTTCACATTCATTACATTCAAAGGGTTTCTCTTTTATTATTATGTGAAGATTGGACTCTGACTATAGGCTGTTCCAACATCATTCAAAGGATTTCTCTCCAGTATGAATATGTTCATGCCTTTTAAAGTTTCTATACCATTTAAAAGCTTCTCCACATTCATTACATTTATAGGGTTTCTCTCCAGTATGAATTTTCTTATGTGAATTATGGTTTCCCTTCTGGTTGAAGGCCCTTTCACATTCATTACACTGAAAAAGTTTCTCTCCAGTATGACTTTTCTCAGGTCAGTTAAGGTCTCCCTTCTGGCTGAAGGCTTTCCCACATTCATTACATTGAAAAGATTTTTCTCCAGTATGAATTCTCTTGTATGTATTAATATTTGCCTTCTGATGAAAGATTTTCCCACATTCACTACACTGAAAAGGCTTCTCTGTAGTATGATTTCTCTTATGTACATTAAGGCTTTCCTTTCTTTTGAAATACTTTCTACAGTCCTGACATTTATAGGGTTTCTCTCCAGAAGAATTCTATTATGTTTACTAAGATAACTTGTCTGGTTAAAAGTTTTCCCATATTCCTTACATTCAAAGGGTTTTTCTCCAGTATAAATTATTTGATGTTGAGTTAGTCATTGATTACTGATGAAAGCTCACTGCATTTATAGGGCATCTCTCCAGTATGAATTCCTTTATTTTGACTAAAAATCTCCTCTGGCTAAAAGTTTTGCTAGATTTATTACATTCAAAAGGTTTTTCTTCATTATGACTTTTCTGAGGTACAATAAGGCATGAATTGATGCTGAAGGTTTTGCCACATTCATTACTTCTATGAGGTTCTCCTTGAGAATGCACTCTATGGTAATGATTAAGTTTTGAGTGGTAACTGAAAGACTTCTTGTATTTATTAAACTTACAACATTTCTTCACCATGGAAATTCTGTTATGTTTAATGAGGTCTTAAAACCATTTGAAGCGCTTTCCAATGCTATTATGCTTATGAAAACATTTGTTCTATAGAAACTCTGTTGTGGAATGAGGATAGAATGGAAACTGCATTTTCTCCCAAATCTATTTAACTCTGGAACATTGAACTTGCGAGAAGTTTTTCTATGATTGACTATTACTTTCTTGGACTGTTTCTCCAGGTTGTTTATCTGCCTTTCTAATCCAATTTCATAATTCCAAGCTTCTCCCAATTTAGATTCCCAGAAACCATCCTTTTTGCGTCTCTCTGTGGATGGCTTTCTTGTAGAAATACATTGCTTTGGAGTTGACTCCTTGGTTTCACATTCTATTTCCTTAACAGGGGAATCTGGAAGAAACACGGAAGTGTCAACCCCATTGCTCAATGTTGTGGGAAAAAGAAAATTGCTTTATATTAAGTTCTAGATTCAGTCTTCTCCAGTAAGGAGAAAGGAGACTAATTTGGAAGAGGTAGAACAAACATGACTAGGAGGGAGCTGAAGCCCAAGAAAGGTGAGGGGAAAGTAACAGAACTGCCCATGACTTCAAAAATGTCTAAATTTTCAGAAAGGAAAACATTAATTCTAAAAAACTATAGACTGATATTTCAAGTTGATCTCTGGTAAAATTTAAGAAGGGATGGTGATCGAAGTTGTGATTTCACTGATATAATTAATTCCCAGATGAAGAAATTCTCTCTACCAAAGCAGGCTGGCACCTTCTGTGAAAGCTATATTTTTAGAGCTGCCTAGAACATTGAACAGCTAGATGGCGCCATACTGCATGGAGTGCTGAGCCTCATCTTCCTGAGTTCAAATCCAGGCTTAGACATTTACTAGCTGTGTGACCCTGGACAAGTCACTTAACTCTGTTGGCCTCAGTTTCCTCATCTGAAAAATGGGCTGGAGAAGGAAATGGCAAACCACTCCAGTATCTCTGCCAAGAAACCTCCAAACAGGGTCACAAAGAGTCAGAAACAACTGAAAGGACTAAACAACAAAAGAACATTGAGAGGTTAAGTGATTTGCCCAAGGTTGCATAGCCAGTGTGAGTCAGAGGTGTAACTTGATCCCGAGCCTTTTTGGCTCTGAGGCTGACTATTCACTATACAATTTTCTTTTTAAAATTGGAGAAACTATAATCAACTGGATGGTTTGTGAGCACATAAAGAAGAAAGTGTTGTTCCTCACTATTCAAAATTGATTTACTAGGAACAGATCATGAAAAGCTGAATGTATGTCCTTTATTTAAATTCCTAGCCTGGTGGATGACGAACATAGACTTTGACTACCTAGTGTACAGAAAATCATTTGATAAAGTGTCTCAATATATCTTTATGGACAAGAAGAATTATGGCTTTGGATGACTATGTAGTTGACTGGATTAGCAGACAGGTGAATAACCTTATTCAAAAAGTACTGAATGCAACAGAGTTCAGACCATAGAACTTCAGATCACAGACTCAGAGCTCAGAGGCCATCTAATCCAATCCCTTCATTGTACAAATGAAGAAACTGGGACCTAGGGAGGTTATGTGACTCACCCAAGGTCACACAGGTAGTAAGTGTCAGATGGGAGATTTGAACCCAGGTCCACTAATTATAAAGCCGGTACTCTTTCTGTTTGGTAACCCTTCACATCCTTGGAGCCTGCTTTCATGTCCTATGTTCCCACATACTAGGAAAATCCCTAAATTTGATGAGATAGAAAGCCTAGATTTGAGTACCAGTTGTGACACTTACTACATAGATGACCATGGGCAAGTTAAGACATCATTGATTTTCACAGACTTTATCTGTAAAATGGGGATAAATACATATACCACACATCCCAAAGATTGGTAAAACATAAAGTGCTACTGGTATATTAGTTAATAATTATTATCATAAAGTCAGTAAGACCTTAAAGATAATTTTCCATCAAGCTGTGGGAATAAAAGGCCTATTGCAGCAATTCAAGATGAGAAAGCGATAGTAAGAAGTGGATCCAAGGTGTAGTTGGCATCTTTATAGGCTCTGTCAGTGAAAAGAATGAGAGAAATTGGAAAGCAAGTAAAATAGGCAACAGGATGAAGCAGTGGTTTGTTTTTTAAATGTAGGTCAGACTTAATTATATCTGAAAGCTCTTTTCCCTTTATCTCCCAGAAAGGACTCTTCAAAGAGAAAAAAAGTCTAAGGATTTTTCATTTTTACCTTTGTACCCTCTGTGCCTAGGATAGTTCCTTGTACACAGTTGGAGCTTAATAAATGCTTACTGAATGACTGAAAAAAAATAACCTTACTAAGAGAGACAAAGTTTTCATAGTCCTCCAGCATCACATCGCTGTACATGTCCTTCTGGCCAGGATCCAAATAGTTCCATTCTTCCTGGGTGAATTCCACAGCAACATCTTGGAATGTCAGCAATTTCTGAAACGTCATAGGATCTTAGCTTGAGAGATGAAAGGGACTTCAGAAGCTGTCTACTCCAACTCCCTTATTTTACAGATGAGAAAACTGAGGCCCAGAGTTGAAGTAAAGTGTTCAGTAATCCTAAATGATCCTACAAAGCTCTGGAAGAAACCAGTGTAGCATTAATCTGGTCCTATGTTTCTTTTCTCTATAGTAATATGCTTCCAATCAACCCCAAGTCTCTCCACTGACTGCCCTTTGGTCCCCTGAAAATTTGGTTCTTTGTAACAGAATACTACTGTGCTGTAAGAAATTATTGTAGGTAAGGTTTAGAAAAACATGAAAGACTTGCATAAAATGATGCAGAGTGAAATAAGTAAAACCAAGAGTACATTGTATATAGTAACAGCAATATTTTTCAAAGAGTAACAGTGAATGACAGCTATTCTGGGTAATATTATCATTAAAATTAATCGCTAAGGACTTATGAAGGAAAATGCTATCCATCTCCAGAGAAAGAACTGATATATGGAAGTTTGTATTCCATGGTTCCACATATAGATCTATATCAAATGTTGACCTTCACTAATGAAGGGTTGAAATGCAATATTAGGAAAATTATCAGCCATATCAATAACAAAACCAACAGAAATCATATGATTATTTTGACAGGTGCAGAAAAAGCTTTTGACAGAATACAACACCCATTCCTATTAAAAACACTAGAGAGAATAGGAAGAAATGGAGCTTTCCCTAAAATGATAAGTAGCATCTACCTAAAACCATCAGCAAGATTATCTGTAATGGGGATAAGCTAGAAGCCTTCCCAATAAGATCAGAGGTGAAGCAAGGATGCCCATTATGACCATTATTATTCAATATCATACTAAAAATGTTAGCTATAGCAATAAGAGAAGAAAAAGAAATTGAAGGAATTAAATGGGCAATGAAAAAACAAAACTATCAGTGTTTGCAGAAGATGATGGTAAACTTAGAGAAGCCCTGGAGAATCAACTAAAAAACTATTTTAATAATTTTAACAAAGTTTCAGGATATAAAATAAACCCACATAAATCATCAGCATTTCTATATATTGCCAACAAAGCCCAACAGCAAGAGATAGAAAGAGAAATTCCATTTAAAATAACTATAGACAATATAAAACACTTGGGAGTCTACCTACCAAGACAAACCCAGGAACTATATGAACACAATTACAAAACACTTTTCACACAAATGAAGTTAGATTTAAACAGTTGGGAAAATATCATTTACTCATGGGTAGGCTGAGCCAATGTAATAAAAATGTCAATTCTACCTGTTCAGTACCAATCAAACTACCAAAAAACTATTTTATAGAGCTAGAAAAAATAAATAACAAGATTCATCTGGAAGAACAAAAGGTCAAGAATATCAGGGGAATTAATGAAAAAAAATGTAGACTAGTTGTATCAGATCTCAAACCTATTATAAAGCAGCAATCATCAAAACTATCTGGTATTGGCTAAGAAACAGAGTGACTGATCAGTGGAATAGATTAGGTATGCAAGACTCAGTAGTAAATGACCTTAGTAACCGAGTATTTGATAAACCCAAAGACTCCTGCCTCTGGGAATAAGAACTCACTGTTTGACAAAAATTGCTAGGAAAACTGGAAAACAATATGGCAGAAAGTAGGTATAGATCAACATCTTACACTGTATACCAAGTTGAGGTCAAAATGGGGACATGAGTTAGACATAAAGGGTGATACCATAAACAAATTAGAAGAGCAAGGATACAGAGAAATACACAGTAATCATAATTGTGAATGTGAATGGGAAGAACCACAATAAGGTTAAAATGGGTATATGATTTAGACATAAAGGATGATAACATAAGCAAACTAGGAGAGAGTAAAGAATAGTTTACCTGTCAGATCTATGCAGAAGGGAAGAATTTTTGACCAAACAGGAACTAGAAAGCATTACAAGATATATAATGAATGATTTTGATTATTAAATTTAAAAGTTTTTGCATAAACAAAACCAATGCAACCAAGATTAGAAGGAAAGAAAAAAAATTGGGAAATAATTTCTATAGCAAGTGTCATTGATAAAAGCCTCATTTCTCAAATATACAGAGAATTGGGTAAAATTTATAAGAACAGAAGTCATTCCCCAATTGATAAGTGGTCAAAGGCGGTTGTTTTTGTTTTTAATTTAAAAAAATTTTTAACATGAGTTTTTAAAACTTTGGGTTACAAATTTTCTCCCTTCCTCCCTCTCTACCCACCCTCATTGAAAAGGCAAGCATCTCAGTACAGGTTATAGATGTGTAGTCATGCAAAACACTTCTATAGTAATCCTCTTGTGAAAAACTAAGTATATTTCCCTTCATCCCATCCTACCACTCATTTATTCTAGTCTCTCTTTTGACCCTGTCCCTCCTCAGAAGTGTTTGTTTTTGATTATCCCCTCCCTTAATCTGCCCTTCCCTCTATTGGCCCCCTGCTTTCTTGTCCCCTTTACCCCTTATTTTTCTGTAGGGTAAGACAGATTTCCATACCCCATTGTGTATGTTATTCCCTCCTTGAGCCAAGTCCTATGAGAATAAGATTCACTCATTCTCTCTCACCTTCCCTCATTCCCCCGCCACTGTAAAAGCCTTTTCTTGTCTGTTTCATGTGAGATATTTTACCTCATTCTACTTCTCCCTTTCTCCTCCCAGTATAATCTTTTCTCACCCCTTAATTTTATTTTCCAGATGTCACCCCTTCATCTTCAACTCACCCTGTGTTCTCCATCTATCTATCTATACAAACACATAATTTTTCCCCTCCCACTGCCCTAATACTGACAAAGGACTCATGAGTTACAAATATCTTTCCTTGCAGGAAGGTAAACAGTTCAACCTTAATAATAACCTTATGATTTCTCTTTCCTGTTTACCTCTTCCTTGTTTCACCTGACTCTTGTATTTGAAGGTCAAATTTTCTATTCAGCTCTAGTCTTTTCCACAGGAATGCTTGAAAGTCCTCTATTTCATTGAATGACCATTTTTTGCTCTGAAGGATTATACTCAGTTTTGCTGGGTAGGTGATTCTAGGTTGTAGTCCTAATTCCTTTGCCCTCTGGAATATCATACTCCATTCCCTCCAGACCCTTAATGTAGAAGCTGCTAAATCTTGTGTTATCCTGATTGGGTTTCTACAATACTTGGATTGTTTCCTTCTGGCTGCTTGCAATATCTTCTCCTTGACCTGGGAATTCTGGAATTTGGCTACAACCTTCCTATTAGTTTTCCTTTGGGGATCTCTTTCAGGAGGTGATCAGTGGATTCTTTCAATTTCTATTTTGCCCTCTGGTTCTAAAATATCAGGGCAGTTTTCCTTGATAATTTCTTGAAAGATGATGTCTAGGCTCTTTTTTTTTATCACGGCTTTCAGATGATCCAATAATTTTTAAGTTCTTTCTCCTGGATCTATTTTCCAGGTCAGTTGTTTTTCCAATGAGATATTTCACATTCTCTTCTATTTTTTCATTCCTTTTGATTAGTGTTACAGTGCCTTGATTTCTCAAATTGTCTCTATCTTCCAATTTCTCCATTCTAATTTTTAAGGAAGTAGTTTCTTCAGTAAGTTTTTGGACTTCCTTTTCCATTTGGCTAATTTTGCTTTTTAGGGCATTCTTCTCCTGATTGACTTTTTGGACCTCTTTTGCCATTTGGGTTAGGCTATTTTTTTTTTTAGTGAGACAATTGGGGTTAAGTGACTTGCCCAGGGTCACACAGCTAGTAAGTGTCAAGTGTTTGGTCTGAGGCCGGATTTGAACTCAGGTCCTCCTGACTTCAGGGCTGGTGCTCTATCCACTAAGCCACCTAGCTGCCTCTAGGCTATTTTTTAAGGTGTGATTTTCTTCAGTATTTTTTTGGGTCTCCTTTAGCATCCTCAGTTTTTCCTCTACTTCTTTTACTTGCTTCTCAAAATCCTTTGTGAGCTCTTCCATGGCCTGGGACCAATTCATATTTTTCTTGGAGGCTTTGGATATAGGAGCTTTGGCTTCATTGTCTTCTTCTGGTTGTATGTTTTGATCTTCTTTGTCATCAAAGTAAGATAATATGATCTGACTCTTTTTGCACTGCTTGCTCATGATCCCAGCCAATTACTTGAGTTATAAACTCTTTATTAAGGTAGGAGTCTGTTTCCAGTGTGGAGGGTGTACTGTCCCAAGCTTCAGGGGTTTTATGTAGCTGTGTTCAGAGATATTTCTAGGGACCTGTAAATTTTCAGTTCTTCCAAGATGGTATGATCAAGGGTGAGATGTTTACTCCTTTCCTGGCCTGTGCTCTGGTCTATGAGTGACCATGAGCACTCTTTTCTGTCTTGGAACTGTGAGGAGGGTTTCCTCTCCACAGCACTACAAGCTCCACCATGCCAGTGCTGCTCCTCACCCCAGGACTGCCACCCAGAACTGTGACCCAGATCCAAGCATGGGCAAAGCAAGAGAATCCCGCACCAGCAGAGAGATCCCTGCAATCCCCCTCTGATCAGCCACGTGATTCCCCCTCAGTCTGTGGGCCGGAAGCTCAGGAGGCAGCCGCTGCCCCCGCCAAGCTCAGGGACTGGAGCTGAGACCACCGGTTTCTCTCTCTCCCCACTGACACAGACTTTTCCCACTGACCTTCCAAGTTGTCTTTGGCATTCATGGGTTGAGAAGTCTGGAAACCGCCACAGCTGCCTGTGATTCAGTCCTCTGAGGCCTGCTTCAGGGTTGCTGCGGCCTGCGTGCCCGCGCCGAACTGATCTCCTCTCCCAGCCTGGTGCAATATACCTTTCAGATCAACCATCCAGGATGTCTTGGGCTGAAAATTTGTTTCACTCTGTCTTTTTGTGGGTTCTGCTGCTTCAGAATTTGTTTAGAGCCATTTTTTATAGGTATTTGGAGGGGTTTGGGGGAGAACTCAAGCAAGTCACTGCTTTTACTCTGCCATCTTGGCTCCGCCCCCCAAAGGCAATTTTCAGATGAAGAAATCAAAGCTCTCTATAGTCATTTAAAAAAGTGCTCTAAATCACTATTGATTAGAGAAATCAAATTAAAACAACTCTGAGGAATTACCTCACACCTATCAGATTGGCTAATATAATAGAAAAGGAAAATGATAAATGTTGGAGAGGGAAATGTTGGTGTGGGAAAATTGAGACACTAATGCATTGTTGGTGGAGTTGTGAACTAATCTAACCATTATGGATGGCAATTTGGAACTATGTCCAAAGGGCTATAAAACTGTGCATACCCTTTGATCCAGCAATATCACTTCTAGGTCTGTATCCCAAAGAAATCATAAAAATGGGAAAAGGACCCACATGTACAAAAATATTTATAGCAGCTCTTTTTGAGGTGGCCAAGAATTGGATGTTGAAGTTAAGTCCACCAACAATTGGGGAATAGCTGAACAAGCTGTGGTATATGAATGTAATGGATTACTATTGTACTATAAGAAATGATAAGCAGGATCTGGAAAGACTTTATAAGAACTGATGCAAAATGAAATGAGCAGAACCAGGAGAACATAGTACATAGTAACAGCAACATTGTGTGATGATAAACTATGAATGACTTAGCTCTTCTCAGCAATACAATGATCCAAGACAATTCCAAAGGTCTCAGGATAGAAAATGCTATCCACATCCAGAGAAAGAACTGATGGCATCTGAATACAGACTAAAGCATACTGTTTTCACATTCTTTATTTTTTTTGTGTTTTTTTTTTCCTTTTGGTCTGTTTCTTCTTTCACAACATGACTAATATGGAAATATATTTTAAAAATAACATTGGTGCTACCACATTTGGAATATAACATGGTCCCAGATGTGATGCATGAGAAAGTAGAAATAGTATTAAAGAAAAAAAAACAAAATAAACATTTATTAAGTACCTACCATGTGTCAGACACTGTACCAGACACTGGGGGTAAAAAGACAAAAGTGAAAAGTTCCTGCTGTCAAGGAATTTACAATCTAGCCCAGGGAGAAAACATGCAAATATTTAGGAATATATAAAAAAAGATACAACATGATAGGGGTGGGGAGGGATCAGGAAAAGCCTCATGTAGACGGCATTTACAGTTATCCCTTCTATATTTGTGGGGTTAGGGGCGAGTTGACCCCATGATCTGGAAAATCTGCATAAAATTTCTTGGTCCTCCCTTTGTACCAGAGAAGTCTGAATTATTATGGTATCAGAAGATAACATATGTTGATCTTATACAATACTACACATACATTTTATGCATCTCCGAGTTTCTAAACTTTTTCTGTGGTCAGATCCAGGGCAAAGTCTGATCACTGCCCCTATGGTTCGAGCTCTGTAAATTCCTGACCTAGATTTGGGTTTAAGCACCAGTAGATGCAGCTCTGCCCCTACTAGCCAACTGGAAAACTCTGTTGGCTCAGCATAGCAGAACTCTGTGTTCCCCTTTCAGGAATTCCTGATGGTTTCTGTGCAGGCTGGGCTGGAAATGAAACCCAGCTTTGTGCCTGAGGTCTGAGCCGTGCCACTGCTGCTGCTACTGGCTTCTGAACCTCTGCCTTTCTCCTTGTATAGAAGCACCCTCAGCAGGTCTCCTCCTCAGTCTTCCCTGGATCTATGACCCAGGACTGGGTATAGCTACCACTTGGCAGCTATGCCTGTCTCAGTGATCTGCTATGGATCTGGGACCTCTTCTTGCCCCGGTGCACAGCCTCTCCCTGTGTACTAGTGTGTTCTGCATGCAGCATGCACTTAGGCTTCTGGTCTAATCTGTTCCCTACGCCCACAGACCTCCCAGTCTGTCTTTCTATGCCAAGCTAGACTGGAAAAAGGACTCACTGAGTTTTTCTGGATTTCCCTATCAGGATATGATTTGATGAATTTTCAACATTTGTTAGGAGTTTTTGGAGAGAAACTTGCTTTATGGCTTCCACCAGCTTGGCTCTACTCCATCTTAAATTGTACAAGATTTCCTTGAAAGATTCAACAGAGATTTTAAATAAATGAGGCACAAAAAAAGGAGATATGTACTCATGAAAAGGGTCTGCCACCATCATTGAATATGTTCTGCACAGAGTCCAAGTGAAAGAGGGATTCCCATATTGTTAGTGGTGGGGAGGTACTCCAGATGCTTCTGTTTACAAGCAACATTGGGCTGATATCAAACTCTACAGCATTGCGAAGCCTCCCAAATGAGATGCAGGAACACTAAAGAGTCTGACTTATTTGCCAAAGAAAAACCAAGTAAATAACGTTTATAGTCCATACAATGACAGCCCACATAGCTGGTCCATTGATACATATATCTTAGACAAAGATGACTGAGCAACAATGAACTGGGACCAGAATTGGAAAGGTAGAGAAGTGGGTTGTATTTGGTACGGTATTTGGCAAAGCGTGCAGAATTTTTAATGATGCCCAATTTCTGCCTAAAAAAAAGATGCATCTTTTTTTAATAGCAATATTAATTCTGGTGATGCTTTATGCCTCTGACTTATGGAATATCAGGTTCTAGAGAATTAAAGATACAAAGGTCCATAGTCGGGGTGAGTAGGGTATAGTATATTAGCTATGAAGAGTTGCTCAGGAATGTCATATAGGATGTCATCGAAGAGATGTATGACTACAAAATGATGTGGGCTGCTAATGGAGTGAGAGCAAGTGATAATGTATGGGCCTGTGGGGTCCATTGGTATATACCCAGTTTTGAAAGGTCTACAGGAAGACCTCAGTATATTGAATGTTTGTATAGTGGAAGATTTTATGGGAGGATAAATTGTTGAACCAATGACATTGCGATGTCGGGGTCAAGGTACAATGTGACTGGCTGATCAGTCCAAAATAACGTTTGAAGGTTCCACCACAGGTTGGGCACAAATAGTCCATTTGAACGTTTGGAATGATACCTAGATTTGTGCAACTCACATTTCCTTAGTGTTGCTGTGATTCTGCTTTGTGCACTCAATGCGGCCTCTGAGGCTGAGATGCATCAGAATATGCATCGATTCTCTGCTGCTTGTGCTATTTTGGCCTAATAGTTAACACTGAGAAAACACAGGTTCTCTTCCAGTCAGCGCCACACCATCCATACATGAAACCATTCATTACAGCAAATGGAGAAATTTTGGATGCTGTGCATAAGTTCACATATCTTAGCAGTTTATTTCCCAGGGATGTCCACATAGATGATGAGGTTGATGCACACATTGCCAGAGCTAGCTCAGTGTTTGGGAGGCTCTGAAGGAAAGTATGGGAGAGAAGAGGTAGTAGGCTGCCTACCAAATGGAAGGTCTATAGAGCCGTTGTGCTGACCTCACTGTTGTACGCCTGTGAAATCTGGACAGTCTCCCAGCACCAAGCCAGGAAACTGAAATGCTTCCATTTGAACTATCTTACGGAGGATGAGTATAGGAGTTACGTAGGTTAAAAAGGTATGGGTAAATTATAATCTCCATCACTGGGCAGAGAATCCCCATCAAGGGGGTCATAGATCCATATACATATTAATGAATATATGTAGATGTGTGTGTAATAACAAAAAACATTGGAAAAAATTAAAATGTTGTTATTCTAAATATAGAAGGGTCATAATTTCTTTTATTGCTTCATTACTTAAACCATTGTCAGGTCCGGGTTAATGGATTTAATTGTATGAATACCTCCATGATGAAATGCAAAACTGAGAATCAGCAATGGATTTGTAATGTCATTGATTCAGAAGTTCCCATCAACAATGCCTATCACAACCCAGCTATACCTGTCCATCCTGTGCAATTCCTGGTCACGTCCACCCAACGTATTAGAGGTCTCTCTTACTTTCCCTTTATCTCCAGGATGTGGTGGAACATTCTGGCTGTCCCCTTGTTATCCCTGATGTTTGCCTTATGACTGGCCCATCTTCCCTTCTCATCACGTAATTACTGATGACATCTTTTAAATGTTCAGCAGTGGTTATACATTGAAGCCTGCTCACATCTACCACAGGCCTCTCCATTGTTCTCTATGCGAAATTAATTTTTAATTCTTTGGAGACTGTTTCATTCCCCATCTCTCTGACATACAACAACACTGGTAAAATGCTGGTATTAAAATTTGCTTTCGCAGGAACCTTGGGGGTCATCAAAGGAGCTTTGTAATTTCCTTAAGGTAATCCAGCTTGCTCTCTTTCTCCTGTTCAACTTCTCTGTGTGTCCCAGATGTACATATTGATGGGCAAACTCTATAGGCTGTTTATCCAAATACAGGTATTAATTTGGGTAATAGACATTCTTCATCCTCTCGGTATTTCCTATGAGGATGAAATACCACTCCCGTGGCATTTCCTGCCAGCAGTCAGGTCAAATGCCTTTGGGTGATTATAGATCTCTTCCAAGAGATCTTCTGGGGCCAGAAGAAACCAGCACAATTTCCTACGCAAAATGGAGCATGTGGAGGCCATCGGTAGTCACTCACTTGGCCTCTATACTGGGTCTCCATCATAGTGGCAAACACCTCTGGCAAGGATCTGTAGGACCTTTATAATCAGAGCATCATAGAACAGAGTTATTTCCATTCTCATATCTTTCAAAGAATCTTGAATGATTTTGATGTATGGATGTCATGTTGTAAAAGGGACTGTAAGGTACCATTTTGTTCTACTGAGTCAAACTTGTTTTTTTTTTGTGGGGGCGGTAATCAACAAACAATAAGCACAGTGGGACCTTATGTTTCTCTTTCAGTTAACTGTGAAATGGAAAAGATGTTGCCCTTTGCTGACTATTGATTGTGAAAGTCTGCTTGTTTCCTGCTAATACCCATATTGAAGACTCCTTCAATTTATATACAGATGAATCTCATCAAGAGTTTGGAAAGATAGGAGAGGGAGCGTATAGGAAAGTAGTCATTGATGTTCTCTCAGAAACCTTTAGGTATTAATGTATGAGAATTTTCCCATGCCTGTGGTACTGTCTCTTACTTCAGATACTGTGTACAAAAGTCCTTCAAAACCCTTACAGCTGTGTCTCTTCTTAACAAACTGCCTCTGTATATATTTGGTCCAAGACAGCTGTTTTCCCCATATTTATCATATTTAGTGCCATTTCTATTGCCGTATTTTAAAGTTCAAATGTGGCAGTTGCAACTCCCTGATGGTGAAAAAAAATTTTATAACAATTTTTACACATCTTTTCCATTTTTCTTCTGTTTGTTGTCCTTCTTCCATTTTCATACCCAAAATGCCCCTGTTATGACTGCTTAGTTGTCTATCTTGCCAAGCATTCTTTAAACTGGTTTTGCTCTCCACACTTTCTGATTTATGAGGTGATACTGCTCATAACTGTCTATCATCCTTCTTTGTGAGATTTTATAAATGAGCTTATATTATAGTCTTGTGTTGCCTCTGGCAATCATCTTTTCCTGGCAAGTAAGTCAGATGTTCATTGTATCACATGAAAAGCAATAATTAGATGTAAACAAATGCGAAATAATTGAGAAAATGATTTGGGAGAAACAGGAGGTCTAAAAGCTTTAGTTGCAGGATTCGCAGGGAATTGATACAAGTCTATAAGGTCAAAAATAGATATGCAAAGGACAAAAGGCCAGAGGGTGTGAACACAGTTCACAGAAGAGGAAATACAAATGGTAAGCAAACACTTTAAAAATATTTAGCACTCCTAACTATGAAAAGAATAAAAAGAAAAACACAAGTGGCATTATCACATACTCCTTAAGGTATCAAAAAGGAATAAACATGATGAAACACAATATTGGTGGGGTTGTGGGGAAATAGGTATGTGCACACGTATACCTCTGGTGGTATATAAAAGTTTTAGAGAGAAATCTGACAGCAAGTCTCCTGACCTTCCTAGGCTCAGGAGTTCAGACATAAGTAGCACCCAAACTATATCTAATCATTGTGTAACTGACACAATAATACATCCAGTTCTAGCAACTACTTCCTCACGTTCTCTTTTCCTCCATCTCCACAATAGAAGAGTAGGTTTTTTCCTCCCTAGGATTTCCTTACAACCAAACTAAATACAAGAAAGACAAATGGTTCTAGATTTCCAAGAATGAGGAGAATCATTGAGATGGACCCAGGAAGACCTACAGAATTGTCCCTTGGGAGAACTGACTGAGTTAAGTCTGATGGCTTAAGAGGGCCAGGTAACAAAGGATGGGTATGATAGAGCTCTAAACTTGGGGATGAAAGGTCAGAAAGCTTGGCACCTTGATTCAGGGGTTCAGGGATGGCTTAGGAAAGAGGGAAAGATGAGAACCCAAGGTGCAGAATCAAAAGTTTTGTGGATTAGTCCCAAGAGGAGGCAAGTAGCTCAAGCAGGCCTATGGCCCATGGTTGGACCATCTGCAGGGCCCCTGGACTAAGAGTGTGAACAGCTGAAGTCTGTTTTATTAGACTTTTGAAAGGGAAACTCATGCTGCCTCCCATGCCTGAAATGGTCTTTCTCCTTCACTCTGACTACCAAGCTCCCTGGCTTTCTTTAAGTTCCAATTAAAATCCCTTCTTTTACTGGAAGCCTTCCCCAACCCCTCTTAATTCCAATGTCTTATCTCTATTAATTATTTCCTACTTTTCCTGTATGTAGATCGCTTGTATATATTTGGTGGCATGTTGCCCTCCCATTAGATTATAAGGTCCTTGAGGGCGGGAACTGTCTTTTGCCTCTTTTTGTATCCTCAGTGCTTAGCACAGTGCCTGGCACATAGTAGATGCTTTAAAAAATGTTTATTGCATTAAATGATATAGTAAAGAAAGTGCTGCACTGTCAGGGAATAGGATTCAATCACTCAATTGTCTAAGAGTAATATCCAAAGTCCCTCAGAGGCATTTAAGGACTTCTGAAGTTTAATATCACCTCATTTATAAAATTTTATCCCCAGATAAAGGCAGCCACTGAATAGTGGATAGAAAACCAGCCTGAGTTAGGAAGATTTGGGTTCAAGTTCCTTCCCAGACATATAATGACTATGTATCCCGGGTACCCCATTTAACCTCTCAGCGTGCAAGGAAACTCTTTAAGACAAGAAATTACAAAGCAATCGCTGATCTTCGTAGGTAAATAGTTTCATCCATTCATTCATGTAGTTTCATCCTACATGGATAAAACTAGATCTAGTCCATTAAAAAAAAATCCCCACCAATCCTCCCAAGAACTTTCTACTCTAGCCAGGCTTCTTACAGGTTCCTAGGGATGACACATTCATGTTGCTTTCAGCTTTGTCTTCTGCTGCCTATAGATAATATTTAGAGGTGGAAGGTAACTCACACACCATCTAGTCTAACTCCCTCATTATTTTTTTGGGGCGAGGCATTTAGGGTTAAGTGACTTGCCCAAGGTCACACAGCTAGTTAAGTGTCAAGTGTCTGAGGCCAGAATTGAACTCAGGTCCTCCTGACTCCAGGGTTGGTGCTCTATCCATTGCATCACCTAGCTGCCCCTAACGTCCTCATTTTAAAAATGAGGAAACTGAGGCTCGTAGATGTTGAATGACTCGCTCATGGTCACACAGCTCTCCAATTACTCAAATCCTACCCATCCTTTAATCCCAATTCCAATCTTAACACTTTCAGGAAGCCTAGCTTGATCACTCCCTTCTCCATCACATAACATTTATTGTCTTCTCCTTTGGGCACCTAATAAATCTACTTCTTCATACTGTTATCTAACATTTTCAGGTACAACAATAATAATTATAATTATTACTATCCCAATAAGATTGTGTTTAGGATAGGAATTAAGATTTATACTGGTTTGCTTCACAACATTTAGCTCAATACTGAACATGCAGTAGGTTGAATCAAATGTATGAATAAATGCTCAACAGGAAGAATAACAGAGAGCAGGCTCTGGGAAAATTTCCTAGAGAGCACCATGATACAATAAAAAGAAGAATGATTTACATATGAGGAGCTTGAGTTTTAGTCTAATTTTACCCAAGTCCAGCTACTTATGAGCATTGGATAGACAGCTAGGTTAAGCTCAAGTGATCTTTGAACCCTAAGAATCCTACTATTATTTGTGAGAAGAGAAACAGCTTTGGAGGGAGGACGACTGATGTTCAGGGCTTTGGTTGAACACAAAAGATGAAGGAAAAAGGAAAGAAACATGGATTGAAAAATCAGATTGCACTTCAAGAAAGAAAGGAAATCTCAATTCACCTGAGATAAGGCTCTTAGGAGTCTAGAAGTCACTTCCTCCTCAATTTTCCCTTTTTGGGACATGGTGGCCCTCAAACAGGAAAAAAAAGTTATGAGGAAAAAGGGTCCTACTTATACCTCCCAAATGCACAAAGATAGAATTCCCAACAGACCATCTAGTTTTGAGTCCCATGATCCTTATAAAGGGAGAGGTCAAAGGAAGCCCAAGAGAAGATGCACCTTTTCCTGGAATTGGAGAAAAGGCTCATGGATATTGGCACTGGAGAACCCATTCCTTTGCTCAGAGTAAGTTCCAAGGATCAGAGATCTAGGAGGACAATTAGGACACAAGGATTAAATTCACAACATTTCCTCTTATATATGATGTTTTATTGAGTGGGTAACTCAAGTGCCTTATTCATTTAAGGAGAAACAATATTTCCTCATGGCTCACAGGATAAAGAATTGATTTATCATATTCTTTGACTGGATAGGACAGAATGAAAATATCTACTAGAACAATAAAATAAGTAGGTAGAAAGTAAAAAAAAATCTGGTTGATAGCACCTTTTATCCTTTTGTTGTTGTTCAGTCATTTCAGTCATGCCTGACCTTCCATGACCCCATTTAAGGTTGTCTTGGCAAAGATACTGGAGTGATTTGTCATTTCCTTCTCCAGCTCATTTTACATATGAGGAAACTGAGGAAAACAGGGTTAAGTGACTTGTCTAGGGTCACACAACTAGTATCTAAGGCCAGATTTGAACTCAGGTCCTCCTGACCCCAGGGCTGGCACTCTCTCTATTCATTGTACCCCCTAGCAGCCCTCTTATCCTAGCTGCATCATATTCAAGCAAAACTTTTATTTTATAAAATCTTAATACACTATTTTATATTTTATGATCCCCTTTCTCTCTTGATGGGTTAAATATTTTCCTTTAAAGATAGATCTGAAAGATATCTCCTGTTTTCCAATTTTTTAAAATGATGTGACCTTTTATACTTAGGTTGCATTTTTATTTGGAACTTTTTTGGGGTATATGGTATAGGATGCTGGTCTAAGCCTACGTTTTGTCAATTTGCCTTCTAGGTTTCTTAGCAATTCTTGTCAAACCCAAAATTCTTTCTCTGCTAGTTTGTATTCTTGGGTTTACTGAGCACTGGACTGCTATATTTGATTGTTCTTGGATCTTCCTTATTTAAACCATTCCTCAGACTTAAAAAAAAGAGTCAGTATCAAATACTTTTAAGGATTCCGATTTATAACATGGTTTGAAATATGGTAATACTACCCTTTTCTCATTCTTGCTTTTTCCTCCTATTATTTTCCTTGAGAGTCTTGAGTTTTAGTTTTACCCACTGAATTTTGTTATTATTTGGTTTAATTTTATAAAGTAATCCTACGGCAGTTTGATTGGTTATAGCACTAAATTTATAAATTAAAGTAGTGAAGTCATATTTATTTTATTAAGCATAAACAGCCAATCTTTCTAATTATTTAAGTATTTCTTTATTTCTGTAAAGCATACTTTGTAGCTGTAATTACAAAAGTCTAGAGTGTCTTCATAGGTTAATTTACAAATGCTTTAGGCATTTGATAGTTGCTTTGAATGAACTTTCTCTTCTTTGTTGTTTGTTTATTTACTATTTTACTTTTCCTCAGTTATGTGTAAAAACAATTTTTAACATTTGTTTTTAAAATTTTGAGTTCCAAATTCTTTCCATTTCTCCCTCCCCACCCATCCTCATTGAGAAGGCAAGCAATTTGATATAGGTTATACATGCGTAGTCATGCAGAACATTTCCGTGATAGCCATGTTGTGAAAGAAAACATAGACAAAAAAAACCTCAAGAGAAATAAAGTAAAAAAAGTATGTTTCAATCTATATTCAGACACCATTACTTCTTTCTTTGAGGATGGATAGCATTTTTCATCATAAGTCCTTACTGTCTCAGAGAGGAAAAAATGGAGGGAGGGCTAGAATTTGGAACTCAAAACTTAAAAAAAAAACCCAGTGAGTGTTAAAAATTGTTTTTACATGTAATTGGGGGAAATATTATTAAAAAAAAAAGAAATACCATAGAGGTAGAAGTGATAAGACTTGGGCAATGAATGCACACTGCAGGAGTGGAGGTGGGGATGAGGGAGGGGATGACTCCAGGCTTGTGAAGAACTGGAAGGTATGGCTGGGTCTGGGGGCGAGGGGAGGGGAGTTCCATTTGGTTGTGTTTCATTTGGGACAGCCAGGTGCAGATGTCCCACAGGCTGACTGTGATGTAAGGCAGGTGAGGCCTGGCAAAGTTTGTTCCTCCCTCCCTCTTCCCACCTGGACACTTCTGTACCTCTTACCTCTTTCTTGAAGGTCATGGCCCTCCAAAGTCATCCCTTCTGTTGGTGGCCATTCTAAGGTGACTCTCCCATCATCCCAAGACTTAGGGAGAGTCACCTTAGAATGGCCACCAACAGAGCACGGATTCGAGTGCTCCAAAGAGCACCCGCAGACTCCACCAAAGGGCGCTGGGACATGCAACATCACCTTGAGAAGCCTCACATTCCAACCTGAGGGCCTGGACTTATTCAAATATTATATACACTATATCAATAATTGAATGCGATGTAACAATAACAAATATTGAATACAAAACCTTTGGTGCCTAAAAGAACTCATCATCTAAGGCAGGAGTCAGCAAGCAAAAATCATAGTCATATTTAGACCTTCAGTTACATATACCCATACACATACATTTATACACAGATATATACTTTGAGAGATAGAATAGTGAAAAAAAAAAGAGTGAGACAGAAAGAATAAAAAAGAGAGACAGAAAAGTAGAAGTCTGGAAGACCTGGATCTAAATCCCACCTTAGTAGGATCTGTCATTCATCGGCTGTGTGACCCTGGCCAAGTCACATTACTTTTCTAGGCCTTAGTTTCTTCTATAAAACAAGAGGGCTGGACCTGAAGGACTTCCTTTCTAGGGCAACCACATGGTGCAGTAGATAAAGTTCAGGGCCTGGAGTCAGGAAGACCTGAATACAAATCCAGACTCAGACACTTACCAGCTGTGTGACCCTAGGCAAGTCACTTAACCTTGTTTGCCTCAGTTTCCTCATCTGTGAAATGAACTGGAGAAGGAAATGGCAAAACACTCCATATCTTTGCAAAGAAAAAACCAAACAAACAAACCCAAAAAGGGGTCACAAAGAGTTGGACACAACTGAATTGACTGAACAACAAAATTAACACAATAATATGCTTTGACACAAAGAATATGCTTTGAGAGAATTATTGAAAGAGAGAAAAGGGGAAAGCTATGTGCTGAAATAGGTTTATGACAACTTTGTTACTGAAAAAAAGGAAATATTTCTTTCATGAAGAATTGGAAGGTGTTGGACAAAAATTAGGGGAAGGTTGAATAATTTCTGTTATATTAATCAATGTAGTTAAGATTGAAAAGGATGAAGAGTAGAAAGAAATCTCAAATGATCAAAATGAAGGAATGAAAAATAAAGAATATAAACCCAAAAGAGCAGAGAAGACTCTGACCACAGACATAGGAAAGCCAAAGTATATAGATCAATAACCATGAAAGGGAAAAAATCAAAGGGGACATGGGGGGAGTAACTGTCATTTGTTATAGGATATTTTCATGCTGAAATTGATGAATCCAAATGTAAATCATTGTAAAGTATATCTACTTAGTTTGTTTGTTGTTCAAGATGAACGTCCATAATAAATTATTTACAAAATAAAAGATTAATATATGATGATCATGATGAAATTAAAAAATGAGAAAAAATAATTGTTTCATCATTTAATAAATGCTGTTGGGAAAATCAAATAACCATATGGAGAAAATTAAATTTAGATGCATACGTCATACCATCTACCAAAACAAATTAAAGATGGATTAATAAATCATGTGTGTAAAAACTACAATGAAGATAATTGCAACTTACCCATGAACATCTGTTGTGAGAATGAAAGGTAGAAAAATTATAAAAGGAACTGAAGAAGGGCCCATAAATTAAAACAACTGATTTTATTAGTGCTCAGGAAACTCAAAGCAAAAGAGGGAAAAGGGTAAGATGTGAAGAACATGTTGGAAAATAGCGCCCAAGAAGAAGAAACAATAGAAGCCAAAGGTATGTGGATGTACCCCTCACGGCAGCTAGGTGGCACCATAGGGCATCGAGCACCCCAGGCCTGGAGTCCCAGAGACTAAGGTCACTGAATTCAATTACAGTCTCAGACACTCAATAGTTGTGTGACCTGAGGCAAGTCACTGGACCCTATTTGCCTCAGTTTTCTCATCTGTAAAATGAGCTGAAGAAGGAAATGCTCCAGTATCTTTGCCAAGAAAATCCCAAATAGGGTTGTGAAGAGTCTGACATGACCAAACAGCAAGAAGCCAAAATTAATGGCTTTGGGTGACAAGGACAATGCTAGTTTAAAATATAAGCTTAAGTCTGAAGTCTTAAAGAAAGCAGTTGGGGAACAGCTGACTAAAGTATGGTCTACAACAGTAGTACTCTGTGAAAAAGCTGATTTCAGAGAAACCAGAGAAATTTATAAAAACTTACTGATGCAGAGTGACATGAAAAGACCAGGAGAACAAATGATTGAGTAATAACGACATTAGGCCTGGTACATAGGCCATGCATGGTGGCCCAAGCCTGTCATCTCACCTACCAGGGAGGCTGAGGCTAGTGCATTGCTTGAGCTCAGAAGTTAGGAGCTGCAGCTGGATAAGGCCAGGTCAGGTGTCCAGACTGAGTCTGGCACCAATAGAAGCCCTGGCCTCTTCCCCCAGGAGGCTGCCTAAAGACAGGCCAACTGGCCCAGAACAGAAAGAGAGCACTTCAGAGTTCCCATGCCAATCAACAGTGGGATCCAGCCTGTGAGCAGCTGTTGTATTTCCAGCCAGGTGAGATAGGGAGATCTACTCCCAAAACAGTTTGGGAGGGGAAGGTCTCAGGGTTTCTGTCCAGAGCAGGAGCAATTGCTATGTACACTCCCTTTGAGCCATCAAATCCTAAACAGTGACCCAGAGAGGCTTGGGTTGGGGCTTATTATTGGCCAATCAGTGAGAGCCAGAGTGATTTGGATTTAAGTCATAGTGAAGTAACTTCATTTGAATCTGAATGGGCTTTATCAAAGTCTGGTTTTTCCAGGGCTCAATCTCAAGCAAATTTACATTCCTTTGGTCAGAGACTCCAAATGCAAATGTATAATTCTCCATGGGGAGGAAGAGATGGAGAAAGGGAGGAAGGAAAGAAGGAAGAAATGGAGGAGGGAAGGAAGGAAGGAGCATTGCCCAACTGGAACTGGACAATCGGTCACCAGTGGGGCAGCTACTCCTCCTCACAGATGCTTGTTCATCCTTCATTCTTGAAGAGATCAATGACATCAGGAAGGTGATGTTTTGACTTGCAAGTGAATTGGATTGAGGTGGGGCAGGGCTGTGCAAAGGCACCAGGCTCACTCTCTGGAGATGGCCTCTGAGACCTGAGAATGAGAAAAGAAAAACAGACCTAGGAAAGACCTCTCTCCCACAGTACCAATGGCCATCACCTTGTCTTCACATATAAGGGAAGAGTAAAGAATGAGACCAGCTTCTGGAAGCAGCCCCTATGGCAAGGTTTATGGTCCTTGGGTAAAACATAGCAGGCAGAAGATTCTTTCTCTTCCTCCTTTTTCTCTCTCTTCTTAATCTTTTTACCTCAACCAGAGCCCCTGGGACAAATAGGTCCCAGAACAGAGCTAAATTAGGCCCAGTTCTCCCCTGAGGGCAGTGGTTGCCCCAATCCTGTGACTCTGGGGAAGCAGCTGTCCCACCGTACTGAAGGACTGAGCAGCCTGGAGAGGTTTTTGTTTAGGACTGAAACACTGTGGTAATGGAGCACTATAATACTGAAAACAGTAATAATCTGCCACATCCTCAGCCTCCACTGCACTGATGGTGAAGGTAAAATCTGTCCCAGAGGACCTGCCACTGAAACAGGCTGGGACCCCAGTCTGCAGTTTGGAAGTATAATAGATCAGGAGCTTGGCAGCCTGTCCTGGTTTCTGCTGGTACCAGTTCATCCACTTGTTAACGCTGGAACTGGCCTTGCAGCTGATGGTGACTCTGTCTCCTGGAGCCACAGACAAGGAGGCTGGGGACTGGGTCATCACTGTGGCTGCCTGGGATTCTAAAGGAGAACAAGAAAGAAATTTCAGTGAATGAAGAATCCTATGCAGAGACAGTGAATGCAGGACTGAGTCAGAGATGCCCACTGAAAAACTCCTTGTGTCTCTGAAGTGGTGCCAACCTATGGCTCATTGGAAGTCTTACCTTGAGGCCAGAGCAGTAGGATCCAGAGGAGCAAGGACTGGGAGAGCATTGTGAGCCTTGCAGAGCTGGAGGCAGAGAGCTCTGAGCTCACAGGGAGACTGATGGGAGATATTTGTATCCCGGGCTGGGTTTGAGAAGGTGCCTTAGATATTACCACGCAAAACAGTGCTGGTCCAGCCTGAACTGAAGGACCCCAGGAGTGGTTATATGCATGTGCAGGGAGTGGCCCAATTGTATTTCCTTGAAGGTGTGACCTCATGTGGCCTCTGTATTTATTGATTTATTAAATGTACCTGCTCTAGGCTGCACATGGTGGTGGCTGTGGCAGGTGGTCAATGGTGATTATAAACTGGGGTTGTGTGGGGTGGCCTCTCTACCTTCCCAGGAGAGATCAGATGGCTCTGAGTCTAGAGACCAAGAGTTGACAAGTGTCTATGCAAAGAACAGAATGAAGAAAGAGAGGAAGGAGCTGAGTTAGAAAGAAAATAGACTGAGAAACCAACAATATTTAAGGACCAGTAGCTAAGGACGCAGGCTTAGATGAAATGGAGATGGAGGGGACTTTGGAGATTCTATGGTCTACTAGATGATATAGGGAGAATGTGTCCCTTCAGTTATTGAGGAGAGAAGTTTATTATTCTCTTCTGTGTTTCTGTTATATCTTTCTGAAAGCTAAAAAGAAAAAAAAAGATTGCTGGTCTCAACCTTTTTTTTGTAGTAGTCTTGATAACTGCTGCTCTTTAATAGTTGTAGATCTGGTACACCTAGGCCACCTTCCCTTGCATTTCTTTTAATTACTTCCCTAGACATTGTGTATCTTTTGTTCTTCCAGAACTAAATTGTTATTTTTTCTAGTTCTATAAAAAAGTTTTTGGTAGTTTGATTGGTATGGCACTCAATAAGTAAATTAATTTGGGTAGAATTGTCATTTTGATTATATTAGCCAGGCATACCCATGAGCAACTGATATCTTTCCAATTATTTAGATCTGATTTTTCATTCATTCTTAAAGGGGACCAAGGACATCAGGAAGGTGAAGTCTTGACTTGCAAGGGAGTTGGATTTAAGTGAGGTAGGGCTGTGCAGTCACCAGCCTCACTCCCTCCACCAGAGCCATCTGGGTCCAGTGGGGATATATAGATCAGGAGGAGTACAAATGGTTCCTGAAACCTCAGAAAGAGAAATGAAAAACTGAGTCCTGGGAAAGACCTCTCTCCCACTGCATCTGGGGCCATCTTGCCTATCACCTTGACCTATGTCTTACCACTAGCCTCTAATGGATCAGGAGGAGAGAGTGGGGCTGATGTCTTTGCACAGTCCTGCCTCACTTAAATCCAATTCACTTGCAAGTCAAGACATCTCCCTCCTGATGTCACTGATGCTCTTCCAGAAAGAAGGATGAACAACAAACAGCCATAACAAGCCCCACTCTGGATTCTTTCCCTGTAAACAAAACCAGCTAGATCCAGGTTGGCCCCTGATGTTCTTACCCCATCTGTTAGGATTCATGGCATGAAGGACAGAACAACCAGAATGAAGTCGTTTTCCTTGCTCAGATTGCCCAAGGTGGCTGGAATCTCATGACCAGGCCTTTCTAGCTCCTCCCCTTCCTTCCTAAAGGTAAAAAAAGTTTTCATAGATCTCTAGATTGGGAAATCCATTTTGCTCTGTTTTCATGGGATGTCCCCCAAGGTGGCTACCCTAAGGTCTACATTAAAGATGCTTTATTTCTCTACTTGTGGCTTTGGTTGATTTCAGGACTTGACACTCCTTTGTTAAGTATGACTTGTCAATCAATCACTTACTCAACAAGCAATTTATTAAATGATTCCTCTGTGGTAGACATTATGGATACATTGCATCTAGGTATTCAACTTATTCTTATCTAAGCATCTGTAAAATAAATATGAGGTAATTTTCAGAGGGAAGGTGATTCCACCTTCTCAAGTAGAAGCCTAGATTTGAAAGAATCTGAGGATTCTAAATGGTAGAGGGGATAGCCTGCATGGGGGCTATCCAGTATAAAGTCATGGAGATGGGAGATGGGAATGTTGGGTGTGTGGAAGAACAAAGTCAGGAATTGTCACCTGTCCCTTGGGGTGTTATTGCCTTCTGACTCCTTGAAGGCTATGGGATGCCTTAGAGTTTTCTGAGCTTAGATTTGGTGTGTAGGATGTGAGACCTGCTCGAGCCCTTCATTACCCAATGAAGGCCAAACATGTGGACTGGCCAATCAGAGAAGATGATTTAAGGCCTTCTGGACTGAGATGCCAACTATTCTCTGAGATAGTCTCTGAGTGAACCTGAAATTTTCCAGCTGTGTCAGCAACCAGAAGATCAGATTAAGCTTGCACAGACATGCTGAGTCAGGGGCACTTCCTTGCTTTATGAATCCATAATCCCCCATCCTAACCTTTTTGCAAGCAGTTCCAGCTATAGCTCTGCTTGCATGTCGCAGCTTGAGAGAAATAAACATCCATATAACCTAATTCTGCTTTTTTTTCTTAGACTGAAGTCTGGGGTTGACATTTTTGGTGCTGTGACTCAGACAGGATGGGCAACTGCAGGCCAGACCCTAACACCAATAGCTCTGCAGCTTGGCACCAGGAGCTATTCTCCTGAAGTTCTAGCCTTGACAGGTGGGTGAGTCCTTTCTCCAATCCCCACTCCCATCTCAGACTTCCACGCATTTGGTAGAAGTCCACATTCCTCTCCAAGCCAGCTCTGGGGGCAGAGTCCACACTACATTGGACAGGTGTCCTCTGAGGATAAGAATATCTTCTGTAATTTGGCCTCTCTGCATGCCTCTGGTCTGTGCATGCCTTTGGTTTCTGCACTCCCTAGGTCAACCAGGTAAAATTAGATTTGTGCACTTTGTTGTTGGTATCTCTCTTGTCATTTTGTCTGTGTCTGTGTCTGTGTCTGTGTTTGTAAAATATCTGTGTTATGTTTGCGCTATGAACTAGAATCTCTTACCTTAAAAGATTTAAAATGTAGCCAGCCAGAAAACCTTGTAAGGGCTGTAAGTAGAGAAAACACTGGGAAAGATTAATGAAGTTTTTTGTTATTTTGAGGTCATAGCGGAAGTAGCTGTCTCAGTAAGTAGGACTAACTCCCACCTTAGGCTTTCCATGGGAGATTAGATTATAAGAAAGGAGGAAAAGTCTGTAAGACATTTCCTAACATTGGCCAAGCTGTTACTATGGAAATTAAGTTAGATAATCAAAATTGTAGAACCACTGAAAACATCTTAGCAGATTCTGGAGGTTTGGAGATGAATCATAAAGGGGTTTGGAAATTAATTTTTTTAAGATTGCTGGAGAGAACTCCTGAGACTTTGGAAAATTAAGTCAATCTCTCTGCCTTCCCTACTGTCTTTCCCTGGAGTAATGAGTGTATCTCAGTTATGGGGCTTGCTAACAGCCTATGTCTCTCTATTAACCCCTCTCATGTCATATCAGATTAAGAAAAGAGAAGGCTGGAGAATTGTAGGGAAACTTGAATCACCCTTTTCCACCTGAGAGATGGGCGTGGCTGCAGCCACAGTGGAGCCCCACTGGCAGTGGCCCCAATGGCCCTGTGCCCCTGGGCAACTTGTAACCCACCCCTCTAGGAAAACCTGTGTGTATCACTGAGGTACAACACATGCTGACCGCCCTACCCCAGGAGCTACAAGTGTCCCTAGCCCCAGTAGAGCCTGCAGCTTGGGGGCAGCAGATCAGGCCCCACAGCCAGCATTCATTCACCTTGCCCTGCCACCAGGAACCACCACCAATGGAAAAATCTTGGCACTAGCTACCCCAGCCCCTAGGTAGTACACTCTGCCATATCCCCCAAAGCCCAGTCAGTCAATATCCAGGGCAAGCCTAGCCCTAGGCAGTTTCTGCCCAACTGCTGCCTGGGAAGATCCATGTGCTCCTGGTAGAACTGAACATGGCAGTACAAGGTGGGGAAAGCCAGCCAGCCTCTCCCCTTGGTGAGCCCACCCTTTTCTTTTCTGGTTGGAGAAACTTCTTAGCTACATAACTTGAGCAAGTTATCTTATCTCTGTTTGCCCCAATTTTCTGACCTGCAAAAAGAAAAATAATAATGGCACCCACCTTCCAGGGTTGTTGTTGTGAGATAAAGCGCTTAGAATGGTGAGTGACATGTGCTGAATACTATATTATTATTGTTTCTTTAATTGAATGTAATTGTTCCTGATACCTGTTAACTCTAAAGCGGTTTTAAAATGCCAAAGGTAATGAGACCCATGATTTTTTTAATGTATGTGACAATTTGAAAATGCAACTGATATCATCTAAAGTTTATTGTTAGTGTTATTATAGCATTCCTAAATTGTATCATATTCTGAAATTTATATTGTGAAATTTAAGAGACCATTGCAAACCATAAATATTGTTAGACAAAAACTTCCCTTTTAATTTGGGTGGTATTAGATTATGAATTGGGCTTTAAAAGATGTGATAAAAATAGATATTTGAAAATTGTTAAATATTTAATGAGGCATATTTTGTTACCAAGCAGATAGTAATAATATATAATAGCAAAATTACATTTGAAATTCTTGTTCATTATGGACATGTATAGCACAGAGTAAAGATGTAGCTTCAACATATTAATGATGAGACAACAATCAGGTATTTCTTGTATGTCTGAAGCCCAGAATGTAAGTAGTTTTAATATAAAAGTAAAGGATAAATGAAACACTAACTGTTAGGGAAAAATCAAGATGGACATTCAAGCCCTAAGTTGTTGTTAGTGAAATGTTAGTATTTAAGGTAAAAATTCTTGGGAGTGTAATTTACTATTGTTTTAAGTTTTGATTACAGGGATAGCTGTCTGAACTGTCATGAAGCTAGTGGTAGATACTGGCATATGCTGCAGTCTTGGAACTGCTAAAGGTGAAAACCTGTACCAGGGAAAAGTTTTGGGGATGATAGTGGCATGGCCTAGATAAGATCCTCCTGACTCTTTATCCTCATTGTTCTATTTCCTTTCTGAAAAGGAAAATTCCCAACTGGTTAATCCTGAGCGTTGTTTTTAACACCTTGTGACTACATGATTAGCTGTGAGATATGACTCATGCCTGGAATCAAACATAGCTAAGGGAGTTATCCCTTTCTGTTATGATATAGTATATTTTACCACCAGCTTCTTCTTTTTCCTTTTATATGAAATTTCTATAATCAAGAAGTTTGGTAAATACAATACTAAATCTATTAAAGAATAGAATGATACTAGAGCACCTCTGAGTTACTATAATAGATTGCAAGTATGAATATCTTATAATTTTAACATATATTTGTGGTCAAATAATAATATAGGGACAATATCCTCCTAACGGGGAAATCATTAGACAAAGTAATAAGACAAAAATGTAATGTGATCATTTTCTAATGAAAGAGAATAGTAAATTTTGAGAAAAGCAATAGGATTAGAATGTTTTCTCTAAGAGCTCTACAGAGATGTCTAAGATTACTCTTACTACAATTAGCATTACTAAGATTAACTCTATATAGATGTGTACAACTCATCTGTCATGGAAATTCAAACTTTGAGCATGTTTTGGTGATAAGTCATCAGAATTGGATTTTACGCATAAATAGTATAGATAATGGCAAAGAAAGAGAAATAATTTTTCCATTATTAAAGTATCTGAGAATTATAAAAGGTAAAAGAGCTCATTTTATTGTTGGACCCTCCAATTTTTTTTTTTTTAGGCAATTGGGGTTAAGTGACTTGCCCAGGGTCACACAGCTAGTAAGTGTCAAGTGTTTGATCTGAGGCCGGATTTGAACTCAGGTCCTCCTGACTTCAGGGCCATTGCTCTATCCACTCCACCACCTAGCTGCCCCAGGACCCTCCAATTTTTAAAAGATTCTTCTATCAGGTACAGGAATTAGTTTCACTCAAGGCTGGTATTTGGAAGGGATACCTGCTGAGTTCTCTTGTAACAAGAGCTGTTCCTCTTTCAGGTCTATTGGATTCTGTGTTGTCTGTAAGTGTGTGCACGTTCCCTATACTGATGGTGAGTGGAATCATCTTTGCAGTCATTTTTGTACATTTTTAATGTTTCTACCAAAGGGTGGGATCCCTGCCTACCATGATAATCAGGCCAGGGTTGGGTAAGCTGAGAATTTTTAGGGCACCTTTACTAGCCCATTCCTCACACCAGGAGGTGAGCAGTGTGGTCCTTCAAAAGGGCTGCTCAGACACCTAAGAGGCTGCTGAATCCCATTTCTGCTTCCCGTGAGATGACAACCCTATGGCCTGGGTCACCTGTGTGCAGGGTTGTGACTACAGCTCCCAGTGTATCTGTACCTGCTGCTTGTCACTTGCCTATTGCTACCGGACTCTGAAATACATAAAAATGGTAAAATGGTATGGGTGATGTCTTTTGATTCACGTGTGAATTGCATTTAAGTGAGGCAGAATTGCACAAAATCATCGGCCTCACTCTCCTCCAGAGTGATCAGAGTCCAGTGGCAGGACAGAGTCAAGATGACCGGTGATGGCTCGAGATTCAGTGGGCAACCTTGGCGTCTTCAATGTTTAACCAAGCTCTGAGCATTCCACGGCGCCTGCTTCACCTGCCTTCGTGGCCATTGGAACTGATTGTTCTCATCTGCTATTCCATCAGGGGAAATCTTCACAGCCTTGGGGTAGACACCCCCTAATTCATCGATGGGTTTGAGACCCCTTGGTCACCTTCAACCTGGTTACCTATATATGTGTGTGTGTGAGTGTGTGTGTGTGTATGTGTGTGTGTGTGTGTGTGTATGTGTATCTGACTGTTTTGGTCCCCTTGACTGCTTGTGTGCTAGTGGACATGAATGCTAATTCCCCTACCCCCTCTCCAATCTGGCTCCACTGTGACTGCTGCTCTGTCCAGGCCCTGCCCCTCATCATGGGGAGGGCAGTATCCTGGCCCTTTGGGAATAGGGATAGCAGTACTGTTGTCCTCAAATGAGATTTTCAGGCATGTTTCCTTGCAGATGACAGATATGAATGACTGTACAGAGCCAGTGAGTTCCCCATGGGAAGGTTTGTGGTCCTTGGCTAAAGCACACCAGGCAGAAGATTCTTTCTCCTACTCCTTTTTTCTCTCTCTTCTTAATCTTTCGACCTCAACCAGCGTCCCTGGGACAAATGGCTCCTGCAGCAGGGTTGAATTGGGACCAATTCTCCCCTGAGGGCAGTGGTTGCCCCAAGCCTGTGACTCTGGGGAAGTAACTGCTGCCCTATGCTGAAAGGCTGAGCAGCCTGAAGAGGTTTTTGTTCAGGGCTGAAACACTGTGGGAGTGGAGCACTATAATACTGAAAACAGTAATAATCTGCCACATCCTCAGCCTGAACTGCACTGATGGTGAGGGTGTAATCTGTCCCAGAGCCACTGCCACTGAACCTGGCAGGGACCCCAGACTGAAGGGTGGAAGCACTATAGATCAGGAGCTTGGGAGACTGTCCTGGTTTCTGCTGGAACCAGGCCATCCAGTTGCTAATGCTGGAACTGGCCTTGCAGCTGATGGTGACTCTTTCTCCTTTAGCCACAGACAGGGAGGCTGGGGACTGGGTCAGTACAATGGCTGCCTGGGATTCTAAAGAAGAAGAAGAAAGATTTCAGTGAATGAAGAATCTTGTGTAGAGAAGTGAATGGAGGAGTAGTTCCCTTACCCTCAGGCTTTGTCAGAGATGCCCACTGGAAAACTCCTTCTGTCTCTAAACTGATGCCAAAGTATGGCTCATTGGAAGTCTTACCTTGAGGCCAGAGCAGCAGCAGCCAGAGGAGCAAGGACTGGGAGAGCATTGTGACCCTTGTAGAGCTGGAGGCAGAGAGCTCTGAGCTCACAGCGAGACTGATGGGAGATATTTGTATCTCAGGCTGAGTTTGTGAAATTTCCCTTGGATATCAGCATGCAAAACAGTGCTGGTCCAGCCTGAGCTAAAGGATGCAGGGAGTGGTTATATGCACATGGAAGGAGTGGCCCAATTGTATTTCCTTAAAAATATGACCTCATGTGACCTCTGTTATTTATTGCTGTATTAAATGTACCCGCCTTAGTCTGGAGATGGTGGTGGTTGTGGCAGGTGGCCAATTGTGGTTATAAGCAGGGGGAGGCATGTCTACCTTCCCAGGAGAGATCAGATGGCTCTGGGTGTAGAGACCAAGAGGTGATGAGTGTCTATGCAAAGAACAGAATTAAGAAAGAGAGGAGGGAGCTGAGTTAGAAAGAAAAGACCAGGGAACCAACAAAATTTATAGAGAGCTAAGGGCCCAGGCTTAGATGGAATGGAGAAAGAGGCAACTTGGAGATTCTCTGGTCTACTAGGTGTTTTGGGGAGAACGTGTTCCTTGAGTTGTTGTTGGATGGGATTGGGGGAGAAGATGTATATTCTTCTATTCTGTATTTCTATTATATCTTTCTAAAAGCTAAAAAGAAAAAAAAAGGGAGATAGCTTGTTTGAACCTTTCATTTTGTAGTTATGGAAACTGAGGCCAAAAAAAGTGAAATAGTTATTCAGGTTCCTTTTTCATCTCCTTTTCTCTACTCAGAAAGCTCTCACCTTGTGTCAGGCCCTCATCATCTCAAGGTTGAACTCTTGCCATGACCTTCTGGTTGGTTTCCCTGCCTCAATTCTCTCCCCACTCCAGCCAATGCTGCACTCAACTGTTAAATTTATTATCTGAGCAAGGAGGTCTCACCTTGTCACCTCCTCTACTCCAGAAACTCCAATCCCTCTTTATTACCTCTAGGATCTAATAAAAAGTCCTTCAAAGCCCTTCAGACCTTGGCCAATTCCTCCCTTTGCTATTTCCTTACATTCTACCCCCTTTCAAGTACCCCATGATCTAGTGACTCTGGCCTTCTTGCTATTTCTCATAAAGGACCCTCCTCTGACCCTGTACCCCTTCACTGCTGTCCCATGTCCTGGAACGCTCTTCTTCCTCACTGCCACTTCCTGGCTTCATGTGCTTCCTGTTTCCTCAGAAATAAAAACGTGGGGAAGCTTCTACTTATATTCTCATGTTACTATGATCTCCCCCTGCAGTCTTTTTTCTAATGCCCATACTTCATGCTGGACACAGGAGTGTCTGTGTCAGGTGTCTGACTGGGTGTGCTTTTTTAATTTAAAATTTTTAATATTGAACTTAAACACTAAGAGAAGAGCCTTTCCATACCTGCAGCAGAACACAGAAAGAGGATTCTGTGTGAAACTATGAATCTCTCTTTCTCACTGCTTGCAACATAATAACAGCATCAAGTCCATCCCTGATTTTGTAAACTGTCCTGCTTATCTCTACTGCCTTCCATTCTTTTTTGTGCATTTAAAACGATGATTCAATGCTCTACTTTTTTCCCCCATCACGATTACTCCTGCCTCATTCTTGAATTAAAAATTGAGAAGAAATAAAGAAAACAAATCCGCTGTAACATAAAAGCAAAGTCTAGACAGTGTCAGAGTCTGCTTTCTGCATCTGGTGGCCTTTGTCAGGTGGTTAACACTTCTCAGAGTTTCTCTAAAGACATGGTTCAGAGTTGTTTGTCTTGACCATGCTGATGTCCTCATACACATTGATGTCCTGGGTTTATTCACTTTATCCTGTGTTGGTTCATACTGCCCAGCATTCTACGAAACAGCCTCTTTCATCAACTCCTAGAGCTCAATAATGTTTTATCATATTCATATACCACATTTTATTCAGCTGTTCTCCCATTATGTAAGAGGAAATCTGAGGCTTCTCCTTGGATTCTGGTACTCCAGGATCAGGGCATTTGTTCTGCAGTAGATGGAGCACTGGCCCTGGAGTCAGGAAGACCTGAGTTCAAATACACCCTGAGACACTTCATGACTTTGTGACTCTGGGGAAGTCACTGAACCCTATTTTCCTCAGTTTGCTCATCTGTAAAATGAGCTGGAGAAGGAAATGGCAAACCTCTTTAGTATTTTTGCCAAGAAAACCCCAAGTGGCATCATGAAGAATCATATGTGACAAAAATGACTGAACAACAAGAACAATCCATAATTAATGGATTTGGCTGATAAGACAAAACTAGTTGAAACTATAAATAAAATATAAATATAAGTCTGAAATCTTAAAGAAAATAATTGGAAAATGACCGACTAAATTATGGTCTACAATAGTAGTACACTGTGAAAAAGCTGGTTTCAGAGAAACTGGAGAAGGTTATTAGAATATACTGATGCAGAGTGACATGAAAAGATCAGAAGCACAAATGATTGAGTAATAACAACACTAGGCCTGGTACCTAGGCCATGCATGATGGCTCAACTCTGTCATTCCAGCTATTAGGGAGGGTGAGGGTGGTGCATTGCTTGAGCTCAGAAGTTAGGAGCAGCATCTGGTCAGATCAGTTGTCCAGACTAAGTCTGGCACCAACATAAGCCCTGTTCTCCTCCCCTGGGAGGCTGTGTTAAAACATACCAGCTAGCCCAGATCAGAAAGAGAGTATATGAATGTTTCCATACCAATCTACAGTAGGATCCAGCCTGTGAGCAGCTGTTATATTTCCAGCTAGGTGAGATAGGGAGATCTAGACTCAAAACAGTTTGGGAGGGGAAGATCTCAGAGTTTCTGTCCAGAACAGTAACAATTGCTATTTACACTCCCTTTGAGCCATCAAATCTCAAACAGTGACCCAGAGAGGCTTGGGTTGGGACTTATTATTGGCCAGTCAGTGAGAGCCAGAGTGATTTGGATTTAAGTTATATTGAAGTAGCTCCATTTGAATCTGAATGAGCTTAATCGAAGCCGTCAGGGCTCATTTTCAAGAAATTTATATTCCTTTGGTCCATGCCGCTGAATGTAAGTGTACAATTTCCCATGGGGAGGAAGGTAGAAATGGAGAGAGGAAGGAAAGAATGAGCATTGCCTAACTGGCACTGGACAGTTGGGTCTCCAATGGGGCAGCTATTCCTCTTCACAGATTGTTGTTCATCCTTCATTCTTGAAGAGACCAATGACATCAGGAAGGTGACGTCTTGACTTGCAAGTGAATTGGATTGAAGTGAGGCAGGGCTGTGCAAAGTCAGGAGCCTCACTCTCTCCTCTAGAGCCATCTGAGTCCAGCAGCAAGATATAGATCAGGTTGACTGGAGATGGCCTCTGAGACCTGAGAAAGAGAAATGAAAAACAGACCTGGGAAAGACCTCCCTCCCACTAGATCCATGGCCATCACATTGTCTTCACCTATGAGGGCAGAGTAAGAATGAGACCAGCTCCTGGAAGCAGCTTCTATGGCAAGGTTTGTGGTCCTTAGCTAAAGTATACCAGGGAGAAGTTTCTTTCTCTTCTTCCTTTTTCTCTCTTTTCTTAATCTTTCTACCTCAACCAGGGTCCCTGGGACAAATGGCTCCTGCAGCAGGGCTGAATTGGGCCCAATTCTCACCTGAGGGCAGTGGTTGGCCCAAGCCTGTGACTCTGGGGAAGCAGGCATTTCTACAATGTAGTATGATATAAAGATGATTGTACTTAAAACTACCAATCCACTATGCACAACTTGTTATTCCTATCAAATACACAACAAAGTTATCATGAAAATTTCTTTTTTACTCCCTTTTTTTTCTCTCCTTTGCCCCTTAAATTTCTTTGCATTTACATTTTCCTTAGAAGTCTTATGGAAGTTAAGGATGGTTATCACCAATACTGATGGTGCAGCTCTGGGAATATGAACAGGTGACTACCAAGCCAGCAGGTGGCAAGGACAGGAGATCTGGTCTTGTCTGAAAGTAATATTCCCAGAGTGAGGAGAGAGACTGGGTCCATCCTATAGATGATGTTGCCTCAAGAACTTTAGGGAGTGTTCCATCCAAGTTTTCTATCCTGAATGGGGAAAAGCAAGAAGAGCAGTGAGTCCAGGCCCATTCCCCTGGATCATTTACAGTTTCCTCTTATTTTTTTAAAAAATTTATTTATTTTTAGTTTTCAACATTCATTTCCATAAAATTCTGAGTTTTAAATTTTCTCCTCCTCCTATTTCTCCACTCCCCCAGTCCCCTGACCCGAGGGCCCATAAAGGCTCTACATATATATTCACGTTAAGCATATTTTCCCATTAGACATGATGTAAAGAACTAATGGGAAGAACCACCAGGATGAAGCAATAAAACAAAACAACAATAGAAAAGGAGAGCAAATAGTATGCTTCCTTCTGCTTTCAGACTCCATAGTTCTTTCCCTGCCTGTGGATAGCAATTTTCATCGTGAGTCTTTTGGAGTTGTCTTAGATTCTTGCATTGCTGAGAAGAACCAAGCCTATCAAAGTCAGTCATTGCATATTGTGACTGTAACTGTGTACAACAATCTCCTGGTGCTGTTCATTTCACTCTGCATCAGTTCATGGAAGTCTTTCCAAGTTTTTTTGAATTCTGCCTGCTCATCATTTCTTATAGGACAATAACATTCCATTATGTTCATACACCACAGGTTGTGTAGCCATTCCCCAATTGATGGGCTTCCTCAGTAATCTTTTAAACACCATCTCAGGGTGAGGTGATTGGGATAGGGAACAGAGGGCAGAGTAAAGACTGAGACCAGGTCCTGGAAACAGCCCCCATGGCAAGGTTTGTGGTCCTTGGCTAAAGCATACCAGGCAGAAGATTCTTTCTCTTCCTCCTTTTTCTCTCTCTTCTTAATCTTTCTACCCCAACCAGGGTCCCTGGGACACATGACTCCTGCAGCAGGGCAGAATTGGGCCCAATTCTCCCCTGAGGGCAGTGGTTGGCCCAAGCCTGTGACTCTGGGGAAGCAGCTGCTCCCCTATGCTGAAGGGCTGAGCAGCCTGAAGAGGTTTTTGTTCAGGACTGAAACACTGTGGGAATGGAGCATTATAATACTGAAAACAGTAATAATCTGCCACATCCTCAGCCTGAACTGCACTGATGGTGAGGGTGAAATCTGTTCCAGAGCCACTGCCACTAAACCTGGTGGGGACCCCAGACAGCAGGTTGGAAGCATCATAGACCAGGAGCTTGGGAGCCTGTCCTGGTTTCTGCTGGAACCAGGCCATCCAATTGCTAATGCTGGAACTGGCCTTGCAGCTGATGGTGACTCTTTCTCCTTTAGCCACAGACAGGGAGGCTGGGGACTGAGTCATCACTGTGGCTGCCTGGGATTCTAAAGGAGAAGAAGAAAAAGATTTCAGTGAATGAAGAATCTTGTGTAGAGACAGTGAATGCAGGAGCAGTTCCCTTACTCCCACACTGTGTCGGAGATGCGCACTGGAAAACAACTTCTGTCTCTAAAGTGATGCCAACCCATGGCTCATTGGAAATCTTACCTTGAGGCCAAAGCAATAACAGCCAGAGGAGCAAGGACTGGGAGAGCATTGTGAGCCTTGCAGAGGTGGAGGCAGAGAGCTCTGAGCTCAGTGAGAAAGGTGGGAGATATTTGTATCTCAGGCTGGGTTTGAGAAGATGCCTTGGATATCACCATGCAAAACAGTGCTGGTCCAGCCTGAACTGAAGGACCCCAGGAGTGGTTATATACATGTGCAGGGAGTGGCCCAATTGTATTTCCTTGAAGGTGTGACCTCATGTGGCCTCTGTATTTATTGCTCTATTAAATGCACCTGCCCTGTGCTGCACATGGTGGTGACTGTGGCAGATGGCCAATTGTGATTATAAACTGGGATTGTGTGGGGTGGCCTCTCTACCTTCCCAGGAGAGATCAGATGGCTCTGAGTCTAGAGACCAAGAGTTGACAAGTGTCTATGCAAAGAACAGAATGAAGAAAGGGAGGAAGGAGCTGAGTTAGAAAGAAAATAGACTGAGCAACCAACAATATTTAAGGACCCTTAGGTAAGGACACAGGCTTAGATGAAATGGAGATGGAGGGGACTTTGGAGATTCTATGGTCTACTAGATGATATAGGGAGAATGTGTCCCTTCAGTTATTGAGGAGAGAAGTTTATTATTCTTTTCTGTGTTTCTGTTATATCTTTCTGAAAGCTAAAAAGAAAAAAAAAGATTGATGGTCTTAACCTTTTTTTTTTTTTTGTAGAGGGGGAAACTGAGGCCAAAAGGAGCAAAACTGTTATTCCGTTACTTTTTTCCCATTAAAGCACATCTTCTCCTTTCCCCCACTGATGTCTTGGCACAGCCCTGCCTCACTTAGATCCAGTTCACTTGCAAGTCAAACTATCCTCTCCTGATGTCATTGGTCCTCCTCCAGAAAGAAGGATAAACAACAAACAACACCAGCCCCCACCTTGGAATTTTTCCCTGTAGACAAAACCAGCTGGAGCCAGGTTGGCCCCTGACATTCTTACCCCTTTGGTTAGGATTCAGGGCATGAATTCAGACCACCCATTTGTAAGTATATGACTCATCATATGGAGGAAATGAGGAAGGAAAGAGAGAAGGAAGGAGCATTGCCCAAGTGGAACTGAACAGTTGGTTCCCCAGTGGGGCAGCTACTTCTATTCACAGATTGTTGTTTGCACTTCATTCTTTTAAAAAAAATACTTATTTTTAGTTTTCAACATTCACTTTTATAAGATGTTGAGTTCTAAATTTTTGCACCAGTTTTCAACTCCACCAACAATGGATTAGTGTTTTAATTTTTACACATCTTCTCCAGCATTTATCATTTTCCTCTTTTGTCATGTTAGCCAATCTAATAGGTGTGAGGTGGTACCTCAGAGTTCTTTTATGTTGTGTTTCTCTAATCAATAGTGATTTAGAGCATTCTTTTTTTATGACTATAGATAGTTTTAATTTCTGCATCTGGAAACTGCCTGTTCATATCCTTTCACCATTTGTCAATTGGGGAATGACTTGTATTCTTATAAATTTGACTCAATTCTCTCTATATTTCAGAAATGAGGCCTTTATCAGAGATACAGGTTGTCAAAATTATTTCCCAGCTTTCTGTTTCCTTTCTATTCTTGGGTGTATGGGCTTTGCATGTGCAAAAATTTTTAAACTAATATAATCACAATTATCCATTTTGCATTGCATAATGTTCTCTTTCTCTTCTTTTGCCATAAGTTCTTCCCTTCTCCATAGATCTGCCAGGGAAACTATTCCTTCCTCTCCTAGCTTGCTTATAGTATCAGTCTTTATATCTAAGTCATGTACCCATTTTGACTCTGTCTTGATAGAGTGGGTAAGATGTTGGTCTATGCCCAATTTCTGCTGTACTATTTTCATTTTCCTAGCACTTGTTGTCAAATAGTTCTTATCCCAAAAGTTGGAGTCTTTGAGTTTATCAAATAGTAGATTATCATAGTCATGGACTATTGTGTCTTGTGTACCTAACCTATTCCAGTGATCTATCACTCTATTTCTTTGCCAGTACCAAGTAGTTTTAATGATTGCTGCTTTTTAATAGTTGTAGATCTGGTACACCTAGGCCATTTTCCCTTGCATTTCTTTTAATTAATTCCCTTAATATTCTGGATCTTTTGTTCTTCCAGAACAAAATTGTTATTTTTTTTCTAACTCTATAAAGTAATTGTTGGTTGTTTGATTGATACGGTACTCAATAAGTAAATTAATTTGGGTATAACTGTCATTTTAATTATATTAACCAGGCATACCCATCAGCAACTGATATTTTCCCAATTATTTAGATCCAATTTTTCCTTCATTCTTAAAGGGGACCAATGACATCAGGAAGGTGATGTCTTGATTTGCAAGTGAGTTGGATTTAAGTGAGGCAGGGCTGTGCAAAGTCGCCAGCCTCTTTCTGTCCTCGAGAGCCATGTGGGTCCAGTGGCAAGACATAGATCAGGATGAGTATAAATGGTTTTTGAAACCTGAGAAAGAGAAATAAAAAACTGAGACCTGGGAAAGATCTCTCTCCCACTGCATCTGGGGCCATCTTGCCTATCATCTTGATCTATGTCTTACCACAGGCCTCTGATGGGACAGAAGAAGAGAGTGAGACTGATGTCTTTGCACAGCTCTGCCTCACTTACATCCAATTCACTTGCAAGTCAAGTCATCCTACTCCTGATATCACTGGTCCTCTTCCAGAGAGAAGGATAAACAACAAACAACAACCAGCCCCCACCTTGGAATCTTTCCCTGTTAACAAAACCAGCTGGAGCCGGGTTGACCCCTGACATTCTTACCCCATCTGTTAGTATTCACGGTATGAAGGACAGAACAGTCAGAATGAAGTGGTTTTCCTTGCTCAGATTGCCCAAGGTCACTGGCATCTCATGACCAGGCCTTGCTAGCCCCTGCACTTCCTTCCTAAAGGTAAAAAAAACTTTTCATAGATCTCTAGATTGGGAAATCCATTTTGCTCTGCACTCTTGGGACATCTCCCAGAGTGGCAGGTTTGCTACCCTGGGATCTCCATGAAATATGTTTTATTTCTCTCCTTCTGACTTGGATTGATTTCAGGACTTGACACTCCTTTGTTAAGCATGACTTGTCAATCAATCAATCAATTAATCAATCAATCACTTACTCAACAAGCAATTTATTACATGATTCCTCTGTGGTAGACATTATGGATACATTGCATCTGGGTATTTAATATATTCTTATCTAAGCATCTGTAAAATAGATATGAGGTAATTTTCAGAGGGAAAGTGACACCACCTTCTCAGGCAGAAACCTAGATTTGAAAGAACCTGAGGATTCTAAAAGGTAGAGGGGAGGGCCTGCATGGGGGCTATCCAGTACAAAGTTATGGAGATGGGAGATGGAAATGTTGGGTGTGTGGAAGAACAAGGTCAGGAATTGTCACCTGTCCCTTGGGGTGTTATTGCCTTCTGACTCTCTGAAGGCCTTAGAGTTTTCTGAGCTTAGATTTGGTGTATAGGATGTGAGAACTGATTGAGCCCTTCATTACTCAATGAAGGTCAAAAATGTGGACTGGCCAATTAGAGAGGACAATTTGAACCCTTCTGGACTGAGATGCCAACAATCCTCTGGGATTGTCTCTGAGTGAACCTGAAATTTTCCTGCTGTGTCAGCAACCAGAAGATCAAATTAACCTTACACAGACATCCTGAGTCAGGGGCACTTCCTTGCTTTATGGTTGCATAGTCCCCTATCCACGTAAAGGATAAATGAAACACTAACTGTTAGGGAAACATCAGGAAGGACATTCAAGCCTTAAGTTGTGGTTAGTGAAATGTTACTATTTAAGGTAAAAATTCTGGGGAGTATAATTTACTATTGTTTTAAGCTTTGATTACAAGGATAGTTGTCTGAACTGTCATGAAGTTAATGGTAGAAAATGGCATATTCTGCAATCTGGGAACTGCTAAAGGTGAATGTCTGTAGCAGGGAAAAGTTTTGGGGATGATGGCAGCAGGGCCTTGGTAGGATCCTCCTGACTCTTTTTCCTCATTGTTCTATTTCCTTTTTGAAAATGAAAATTCCCAACTAGTTAATCCTGAGCCTTGCTTTTAATACCTTGTGACTACATGAAAAGCTGTGAGATATGACTCATACCTAGAATCAGACATAGCTGAGGGAGTTTTCCCCTTCTGTTATGATATAGGACATTTTTACAACTATATCCCTCTTTTTCCTTTCATAGCAAATTTCTACAATCAAGAAGTTTTGTAAATACAAGACTAAAACTATTAAATAATAGATTGATATTTAATAGATTTAGTATTGTATTTTTTTTTAGGAATGTACACAGTTCAACTTTAGGAAGTCCTTTATGATTTCTCTTTCCTGTTTACCTCTTCATGCTTCTCTTGAGTCCGGTATTTGGAAGTCAAATTTTCTCATCATCTCTGGCCTTTTCATCAAGAATGCTTGAAAGTCCTTTATTTCATTGAATGCTCATTTTCCCCTTGAAGAATTATACTCAGTCTTGCTGGGTAGGTGATTCTTGGTTGTAATCCTACTTCCTTTGACCTCCAGAATATCATATTCCATCATGTAGAAGCTGCTAAATCTTGTGTTATCCTGATTGTATTTCCAAAATACTTGAATTGTTTCTTTCTGCCTCCTTGCAATATTTTCTCCTTGACCTGGGAACTCTGGAATTTGGCTATAATATTCCTAGGAATTTTCTTTGGGGATCTCTTTCAGGAGGTGATCAGTGTATTCTTTCAATTTCTATTTTATCCTCTGGTTCTAGGATATCAGGGCAGTTTTCCTTGATAATTTCATGAAGATGATGTCTAGGCTATTTCTTTTTTGATCATGGCTTTCAGGTAGTCCAATGATTTTTAAATTATCTCTCCTGGATCTATTTTCCAGGTCAGTGGTTTTTCCAATGAGATATTTTATATTGCCTTCTATTCATTCTTTTGGTTTTGTTTTATAATTTCTTGATTTCTCATGAAGTCATTAGCTTCCATTTGTTCTATTCTAATTTTTTTTTTAGCCAAAGAAAAGTTTTATTAGAATATCTCTCATACTGGGCAGACTCTTAAGGAGTTGAAACATTAGTAAGCTATGGGCTAGATTTTAAGAATCTGAGCAGTGGCTACATTGTGAGAATCTAAGCATCTTAATGGAGACAAGATGGCCAAATAGTGGCCACTCCTCCCATAGTCTTTCTGTATATAAGATCCTGTATATAAAGTATATACCTGTATATAAAGTAATAGAAGTCCAGGGACCTGCATCCAGTGACCAAAGAAAAATGGAGCCTAGATAGGATTAAGGGTGGAAAGTGGCGGGAGTCGGGGGGAGGTTGCATAGGGAGGTAAGACAATGGAGGGCTAGGCTAGGTTAAGGGTAAAAAAATTGAGAGATTGGGTGTAGCTACAATGAAAGGCCAGTTGGTGGAATTATAGCGTTAGATGAAAGCCAGAGATTTGGTCATGTGGGAAAGTCCAGGGTTTTTCCTTTTTGGGGTCTAGATCCCAACCCCATCATTCCCCCCTCAAACAAATGGGACCCAAATATTTTTGGGGTAAGGGGTCTTGGCTTCTGAAACTGCTTCCTGCTGGCAAAGGGCATAGAGCTGTCCCTGCATCGAGGGGGTCCCAAAGAGGAGGTTGACTGGAACCCAGCACAAGTTGCATCCAAGGAAGGATGGGGGAACACTGGCTGGTACCCACTGTTTGCTACCAACTGGAGGTGAATGGCCTGTAGTCTGGAAGACACAAACTTGACAGAAAAGACTGTAGGGCCGAGATGTAAAGCAGGGACTAGATTTAGGGCCCAAATATGAGAGAATAAAACATCCTTAGCTCTGTTTGGATTCAGATAATTTAGTTTTCCAACCATGCAGTACCTAATCCATCTCATAGCCAGACTCAGGAATAGCCAGATGGGTAACATTCCCTTTCAAAGGAACATAATGGGGAAACTGAGCCAGGAGGATCCTATCTTAGACTGAGGCTAAAATTGTCCTCTCAGTTTTTCCCAATGCTGACTTCCCACCACTATCACATTCTCCTGAGTAGCTTGTGGCATGTCTCAGGTGGTGGATTATTGATTTATTGATGGATTATTAAGATCCATTAGACAACTCAAAATAAAATCCCATGAGCTTTTACCTCCCACAGCTAGTTTCACAGCTCAGGAAAAACTTTTCCAGGATTTACATCTCAAACTTAAATTTGTCCTAGTGTAAAAAGTCAATCATTAGAGATTATTTCTAAATACTTGCAAATTCTCAGCAAGACAAAACCCAGACAAGTTTTTTGGCAAGTTTACACATTAAAACAATAACCAACAATAGCCAAATTATTTTAGTGGTAACCAAATTGTAAAAAGTTGCTTGACATAACTGCTACAAAAAGTTCACCAATTTGAAACTTGAAATGAACCCATTAGCAATCAGGTGGCTTCAATTTTGTTAAATGCATTTCCAGATTACTTTACACAGAGGATCAACATTTCATTAACAGTTAAAACTACAACTTTAAAAAGGGTGTGCTTACCCAGGTTCTGAGACTAGCTTCTTTACCTTTAGCAGGATATGCTGAACCTGGGTGATGCCTCCAGGCAAAAGTTGCCCCAGGGCCCAAGGTCATTGCCAGTGGGGCCCATGCTATAGCTGCTGACCCTCCCCCCTCCTTCCTTTGCCAGGTGGGGGACGATGAAATCAGGGATGAGGGGTAAAGGGTGAAATTCTCTTCTCCTATGAGAGGGGTTAACAGATACCCTCTTGACTCAAGTGAAGGGAGTGGAAGAAAGGGGTGACCAGGGTTGTAAGGAGGAGTTTCAAAACTCCTTAATGATCAATCACAAAACCTCCAGAATCTGCCAAGATATTTTTAGCTGTTCTAACTTTTCCCTGTAACCTCCATGAAGGAGGATTCAGAGGTATAGACGAAAGGGAATAAGGAAGCCTCAGGGAACCAAAAAGCAACTGCAGTTATCCCCAATTCCCTAGGGCAGAGAGAATTCACAGAATTGGGCACACACTTCCTGATAGGGTGTCCATCCTTGTCCTCTATGCTGTGGAAGGTGCGCCCAGGTCCATGGCCTCCAATCGAACCAGTGGACCAAGAACCTGAGAGTGTCAGGCTGAGTGTGAGACAGCCTCATTAACTGTCTACCAGAAAAGCTTTGGTGCTTGGAGAGGGACCCCAACTGCAGAGCAAGAATGCAGGGGTGGGAGAAGCTTACATAACTTCCAGTCTTGGCTGAAGAAGAACTTGGGGTTAGGCAGTTTCCCCTTACAGGCCACCAAAATGTTGAGGTTTAGGGATTTAGGGGTGCTGGGACCCCAAAATCACAGCATTCATGTACTGCCTGAAAGAATTCAACCCAAGCCTTCTTTCAGCCAAAGACAAGGTTTATCAGAACATCAGTCATATTGGACAGACTCTTAAGGAGTCTGAACATTAATAAGCTATTGGCTAGATTACAAGAATCTGAGCAGTGGCTAGATTTTAAGAATCTAAGCCAAAGTATGAATATCTTATAATTTTAACTTATATTTGTGGTGAAATAATAATATAAGGATGATATCCTCCTAAGGGGGTAATCATTAGGCAGAGTAATGAGACAGAGATGTAATGTGATCATTTTCTAATTAAATAGAACAGTAAATTTTGAGAAAAGCAATAGGTTTAGACTGTTTTCTCAAAGAACTCTATATAGATGTCTATGATTATTCTTACTACAATTACTATTACTAGGATTAACTCTATATAGATGTCTACAACTCATCTCTCATGGAAATTCAAACTTTGTGCATGTTTTGGTGAAAAGTTGTCAAAATTGGATTTTACACATAAATTGTGTGGATAATGGAAAAGAAGGTGAAATAATTTCCCCATTATTAAAGTATCTGTTTGTTAATTATTAAAGGTAGAAGAGCTCATTTTATTGTTGGACCCTCCAATTTTTAAAAGATTATCCTATCAGGTACAGGAATTAGTTTCATTCAAGGCTGCTGTTTGGATGGGATACCTGCTGAGTTCTCTTGCAACAAGAGCTTCTTGTCTTTCAGGTCTATTGGATTCTGTGTTGCCTCTAAGTGTGTACACATTCCCTATACTGATGGTGAGTGGAATCATCTTTGCAGACATTTTTGTCCATTTTTTAATGTTTCCACCACAGGGTGGGATCCCTGCCTGCCACAGCAATCAGGCCAGGGTTGGGTAAGCTGAGAAATTTTAGGGGACTTTTGCTAGCCTCTTCCTCATACCAGGAGGTAAGCAGTGTGATCCTTCAAAAAAGGCTGCTCAGATACCCAGGAGGCTGCTGAATCCCACTCCTGCTTCCAGTGAGAAATGACCCTATGGCCTGAGTCGCCTGTGTGCAGGGTTATGACTACAGCTCCCAGTGTATCTGCACCTGCTGCTTGTCACTTGTTTGTCACCACAGGTCTCTGAGATAGGTAAAAATGGTAAAATGGTATGGGTGACATCATCTGATTCATGTGTGAATTGGGTTTAAGTGCAGCACAGCTGCATGAAGTTGTCAGCCTCCCTCTCCCCTCCACAGGGATCACAGTCCAGTGGAAGGATAGTCAGGTGATTGGTGATGGCTGGACATGCAGTGGGTGACCTTGGCTTGTTTGATGTCTAACCAAGCTCTAACCAGTCAGGTGAGATAGGGAGATCTACTCCCAAACAATTTGGGAGGGGAAGATCTCAGGGTTTCTTTTCAGAACAGTAGTAATTGCTATTTACACTCTCTTTGAGCCATCAAATCCCTAACAGTGACCCAGAGAAGTGACATCTTTTGATTCACGTGCGAATTGTGTTTAAGTGAGGCAGAGTTGCAGGAAGTCGTCAGCCTCACTCTCTCCTCCAGAGTGATCAGAGTCCAGTGACAGGCCAGATTCAAGATGACTGGTGATGGCTCGAGATTCAGTGGGCAACCTTGGCATCTTCAAAGTTTAACCAAGCTCTCAGCACTCCATGGCGCCTGCTTCACTGGCCCTCATGGCCATTGGAACCTATTGTTCTCATCTGCCACTCCACAAGGGGAAATCTTCACAGCCTTGGGGTAGACACCCCCTAATTCACTGATGGGTTTGAGACCCCTTGGTTCCCTTCAACTTGATTACCTATATATGTGTGTATGTGTGTGTGTGTGTGTGTGTGTTTGTGTATGAGTGTGTGTGTGTATCTGACTACTTTTGTCCCCTTGACCTCTTGTGTGCTTGTGGTCATGAATGCCAATTCCTCTACTCCCTCTCTGATCTGGCTCCATTGTTGCTGCTGTTTGGTCCAGGCCCTGCCCCTCATCATGCGGAGGGCAGTATCCTGGACCTATGGGAATAGGGATAGCAGGACTGATGTCCTCAAACGAGGTTTTCAGGCACCCATCCAGGCGGATGGCAGACATGAATGATTGGACAGCGCCAGTGAGTTCCCAGAGTGAGAAGAAAGACTGGATCCATCCTATAGATGAGGTTGCCTCAAGAACATTAGGGACTGTTGCATACAACTTGTCTGTTCAGGCTGGGGAAAAGCAGTCAGAGCTGAATTCTAAATGGGCTTTATCAAAGCCTGGTATTCCAGAACTCAGTCTCAAGCAATTTATATTCCTTTGGTAAGAGCCCCCAAATGCAAGTGTATGATTCCCCATGGGAAGGAAGGGAGTAAGACAGAAATTGAGGAAGAAAGGAAGAAGTGAGGCTTAGCTAGTTTGCACAGTGGATAGAGAACCAGCCCTGAGAATAGAGGGATCTGATTTCAAATCCAACCTTAGACCAAACACTTGACACTTACTAGCTGTGTGACCCTGGGCAAGTCACTCAACCCCAATTGCCTAAAAAAAAAAAAGAAAGAAAGAGAAAGGAAGGAATGAAGCAAGGAGCATTACCTAACTGGAGCTGGACAGTTGGGGTCTCCAGTGGGGCAGTTACTTCTATTCACAGATTGTTGTTTGTCCTCCATTCTTTTTTTTTTAATTATTTCTTTTCAGTTGGCAACATTCACTTTGATAACACTTTGAGTTCTAATTTTTGGACCAGTTTACAACTCCACTAATAATGCATTAGTGTTCTAATTGTTACACATCTTCCCCAGTGGGACAGCTATGCCTCTTCACAGATTGTTGCTCATCCTTTGATCTTGAAGAGACCAATGACATCAGGAAGGGGATGTTTTGACTTGCAAGTGAATTGGATTTAAGTGAGGCAGTGCTGTGCAAAGTCACCAGTCTCATTTTCTGCTCCAGGGCCATCTGAGTCCAGTAGCAAGATATAGATCAGAATGACTGGAGGTGACCTCTGAGACCTGAGGAAGAGAAATGAAAAACTGAGACCTAGGAAAGACCTCTCTCCCACTGGATCTGTGACCATCACATTGTCTTCAACTATGAGGGCAGCATAAGAATGAGACCAGCTCCTGGAAGCAGCCCCCATGGGAAGGTTCGTGGTCCTTGGCTAAAGCACACCAGGCAGAAGATTCTTTCTCTTCCTCCTTTTTCTCTCTCTTCTTAATCTTTCTACCTCAACCAGGGTCCCTGGGACAAATAGTTCCTGCAGCAGGGCAGAATTGGGACCAATTCTCCCCTGAGGGCAGTGGTTGCCCCAAGCCTGTGACTCTGGGGAAGCAGCTGCTCCCCTATGCTGAAGGGCTGAGCAGCCTGAAGAGGTTTTTGTTCAGGGCTGAAACACTGTGGGAGTGGAGCATTATAATACTGAAAACAGTAATAATCTGCCACATCCTCAGCCTGAACTGCACTGATGGTGAGGGTGTAATCTGTCCCAGAGCCACTGCCACTGAACCTGGCAGGGACCCCAGACTGCAGGGTGGAAGCACCATAGATCAGGAGCTTGGGAGACTGTCCTGGTTTCTGCTGGTACCAGTTCATTCCCTTGCTAATGCTGGAACTGGCCTTGCAGCTGATGGTGACTCTGTCTCCTGGAGCCACAGACAGGGAGGCTGGGGACTGGGTCAATACAATGGCTGCCTGGGATTCTTGGAGGGAAAAGGAGAAGAAGAAAGAGATTTCAGTTAATAACAAATCCTGTGTAGAGACAGTGAAATTAGGAGTAGTTCCCTTACCCTCAGGCTGTGTCAGAGATGCCCCCTGGAAAACTCCTTCTGTCTTTAAAGTGATGCCAACCAATGGCTCATTGGAAGTCTTACCTTGAGGCCAGAGCAGCAGCAGCCAGAGGAGCAAGGACTGGGAGAGCATTGTGACCCTTGCAGAGCTGGAGGCAGAGAGCTCTGAGCTCAGAGGGACACTGATGGGAGATACTTGTATCTCAGGCTGGGTTTATGAAGGTGCCTTGGATATCACCATGCAAAACAGTACTCGTCCTGACTGAACTGAAGGACCCCAGGAGTGGTTATATGCACATGGAGGGAGTGGCCCAAATGTATTTCCTTGAAGGCATGACCTCATGTGGCCTCTATTTTTAGTGTTATATTAAATGCACCTGCCCTAGGCTGGACATGGTGGTGGCTATGGCAGGTGGCCAATTGTGGTTATAAGCAGGGGGAGGCCTATCTACCTTCCCAGGAGAGATCAGATGGCTCTGGGTCTAGAGACCAAGAGTTGGTAAGTATGTATGCAAAGAACAGAATTAAGAAAGAAAGAAAGGAGCTGAGTTAGAAAGAAAACTAGGACCAGAGAACCAACAAAATTTATAGAGAGCTAAGGGCCCAGGCTTAGATGAAATGGAGTTGAAGGGGACTTGGAGATTCTCTGGTCTACTAGGTGTTGTGGGGAGAATGAGTCCCTTGAGTTGTTGTTGGATGTGGTTGGAGTAGATGTTTATTCTTCTCTTCTGTATTTCTGTTATTTCTTTCTACAAGCTAAAAAGAAAAAAAAGAATTTCTGGTTTCAACCTTTCATTTTGTAGATGGGGAAACTGACGCCTAAAGGAGCAAAATGCTTATTCAGGTGCCCTTTTCATCTCCTTTTCTCTACTCAGAAAGCTGTCACCTTTTATCAGGCTCTGACCATCTCAAGGTTGAACTGCTACCATGGTGGTCTGGTTGGTTTCCATGCCTCAATTCTCTCCCCACTCCAGCCAATGCTGCACTCAGCTCTTAAATTGATCATCTGAGAGAGCAGGTCTCACCATGTCACCTTCTCTCCTCCAGGATCTAATAAAATATCCTTTAAGTCTTTCAGACTTGGCCAATTCCTCCCTTTCCCATTTCCTTATGCTCTACCCCCTTCCAAGTACCCCATCATCTAGTGACTGGGGCCTTCTGGCTGTTTCTCATAAAGGACCCTCCTCTGACCCTGTGCCCCTTCCCTGCTGTCCCATGTGCCTGGAATGCTCTTCTTCCTCACTGCCGCTTCCTGGCTTCACGTGCTTCCTGTTTGCTCAGAAACAAACAAGTGGGGAAGCTTCCAGTTATATTTTCTTGCTAGTATGATCTTCCCATGCAGTCTTTTCTCTAATGCCCATACTTCACGCTGGACACAGTAGTGTCTGTGGCAGGTGTCTGACTGGGTGTGCTTTTTAATTTAAAAATTTTTTAAGGCATTCTTCTCCTCCTTGGCTTTTTGGACCTCTTTTGCCATTTGGGTTAGCGTTTTTGTTAAAGTGTTATTTTCTTCAATATTTTTTAGAGTCTCCTTTTGCAAGGTGTTGACTTGTTTTTCCTGATTTTCTTGCATCACTCTCATTTCTCTTCCCAGGTTTTCTTCTACTTCTCTTAGTTGCTTCTCAAAATCCTTTTTGAGCTCTTCCATGGCCTGGGACCAATTCATATTTTTCTTGGATGCTTTAGATGTAGGAGCTTTGACTTTGTTTCCTTCTTCTGGTTGTGTGTTTTGATCTTCCTTTTCACCAAAATAAGATTCTATGGTCTGATTCTTTTTGTGCTGTGTGCTCATGATCCCAGCCAATTACTTGAGTTATAAACTCTTTGTTAAGGTAGAGGTGTGCTTCCAGTGTGGAGAATGCACTGTCCCAAGCTTCAGGGGTTTTTTGCAGCTGTTTTCATAGATACTTCTAGAGACCTGTAAATTTTCAGTTCTTCAAAGGTGCTATGATCAAGGGTGAGGTGTTTATTTCTTTCCTGGCCTTTCCCTTTTAGAGCAAATTTCTATAATCAAGAAGTCCTGTTAAGTACAATATTAATAATATAATAAGGCAATACAACATAATAGCAATACAATAAGAGATTGATACTGGAACACTACTGAGTCACTATAGTAGTATGCAAGTATGCATATCTTACCATTTTAACTTGCATTCGTGGCCAAATAACATATGGATAACATCCTCCTAAGGAGGATGTGATTGGACAAAGTATGAAGACCAAGGTGTAATTGTGACACATTTGTAATTAAATAGGAGAGCAAATTTTGAGAGAAAAGCAACAAGATTAGACTGTTTCCTGTAAGAATTATATACAGGTCTGAATGGCCTTTATCAAAGCCTGGTTTTCCAGAACTCAGTATCAAGCAATTTATATTCCTTTGTTGAGAGCCCCCAAACGCAAGTGTATGATTCCTCATGGGGAGGAAGGGAGTAAGACAGAAATTGAGGAATAAAAGAAGAAATGAGGGGCAGCTAGGTGGCACAGTGGATAGAGCACTGACGCTGAGATCAGGAGGATCTGAGTTCAAATCCAGCCTTAGACCAAACACTTGACACTTACTAGCTGTGTGACCCTGGGCAAGTCACTTAACTCCAATTGCCTAAAAAAAAAAAGAAAGGAAGGAATGAAGGAAGGAGCATTGCCTAACTGGAGCTGGACAGTTGGGGTCCCCAGTGGGGCAGCTACTACTATTCACAGATAGTTATTTGTCCTTCATTCTTTTCTTTTCCTTTTTTTAGTTTTCACATTTACTTTGATAAGATTTTGAGTTCTAAATTTTTGGACCAGTTTACAGCTCCACTAACAATGCATTAGTGTTCTAATTCTTACACATCTTCCCTAGTGGGGCAGCTATGCCTCTTCATAGATTGTTGCTCATTCTTTGTTCTTGAAGAGATTAATGACTTCAGGAAGATGACGTTTGGATTTGCAAGTGAATTGGATTTAAGTGAGGCAAGGCTGCACAAAGTCAGCAGTCTTACTGTCTGCTCCAGATCCTTCTGAGTCCAATAGGAAGATATAGATAAGGATGACTGGAGATGTCCTCTGAGACCTGAGAAAGAGAAATGAAAACTGAGACCTGGGAAAGACATCTCTTTCCACTGCATCAGGGGCCATTGTGCCAGTCATCTTGACCTATATCTTGCCACTGACCTCTGATGACTCTGGAGGAGAAAGTGAGGCTGATGTCTCTGCACAGCTCTGCCTCACTTAGATCCAATTCACTGGCAAGTCAAGCTGTCCCCTCTTGATGTCATTGGTCCTCTTCCAGAAAGAAGGATAAACAACAAACAACACCAACCAACCCACACCTTGGAATTGTTCCCTGTAAACAAAACCAGCTGAAGCCAGGTTGGCCCCTGACATTCTTACCCCTTCGGTTAGGATTCAGGGCATGACTTCAGACCACCCATTTGTAAGTATATGACTCATCATATGGAGGAAATGAGGAAGGAAAGAGAGAGGAAGGAACATTGCCCAAGTGGAACTGAACAGTTGGTTCCCCAGTGGGGCAGCTACTTCTATTCACAGATTGTTGTTTGTACTTCATTCTTTTAAAAAAAAATCATTTATTTTTAGTTTTCAACATTCACTTTTATAAGGTTTTGAGTTCTAAATTTTTGCACCAGTTTACAACTCTACCAACAATGCTTTAGTGTCCTTATTTTTACACATCTTCTCCAGCATTTATCATTTTCCTCTTTTGTCATGTTAGCCAAATTAATAGGTGTGAAGTGGTACCTCAGAGTTCTTTGAGGGTGCCTTTCTCTAATCAATAGTGATTTAGAGCATTTTTTTATATGACTATAGATAGTTTTAATTTCTGCATCTGAAAACTGCCTTTTCATATCCTTTGACCATTTGTTAATTGGGGAATGACTTGTATTCTTACAAATTTGACTCAGTTCTCTCTATATTTTAGAAATGAGGCCTTTATCAGACATACTGGCTATAAAAATTATTTTCCTGCTTTCTGCTTCTTTTCTAATCTTGATTGTATGGTATTTGTGTGTGCAAAAACTTTTAAATTAATATAATCACAATTATCCATTTTGCATTTCATAATGTTCTCTTTCTCTTCTTTTGCCATAAGTTCTTCCCTTCTCCATAGATCTCACAGGTAAATTATTCCTTCCTCTCCTAATTTACTTATAGTATGAGTCTTTATGTCTAAATCATGTACCCTTTTGACTTTATCTTGATATAGTGTGTAAGGTGTTGGTCTATGCCTAATTTCTGCCATACTATTTTCATTTTCCTAGCACTTTTTGTCAAATAGTTAATTCTTATCCCAAGAGCTGGAGTCTTTTAGTTTATCAAATAGTAGATTACTACAGTCATTGACTACTGTGTCTTGTGTACCTAATCTATTCCAGTGATCTACCACTCTATTTCTTTGCCAGTACCAAGTAGTTTTAATGATTGCTGCTTTTTAATAGTTGTAGATCTGGTACACCTAGGCCACCTTCCCTTGCATTTCTTTTATTTAATCCCCTTGATATTGCAGATCTTTTGTTCTTCCAGAACAAAATTAATATTTTTTCTAGCTCTAGAAAATAATTTTTGGTAGTTTGATTGGTATGGCACTCAATAAGTAAATTAATTTGGGTAGAATTGTCATTTTGATTATATAGCCAAGCATACCCATGAGCAACTGATATTTTTCCAATTATCTAGATCTGATTTTTCCTTCATTCTTAAAGGGAACAAATGACATCAGGAAGGTGATGTCTTGACTTGCAAGTGAGTTGGATTTAAGTGAGGCAGGGCTGTGCAAAGTCACCAGCCTCACTCTCTCCTCCAGAACCATTTGGGTCCAGTGGCAAGACATAGATCAGGATGAGAGTAAATAGTTCTTGAAACCTGAGAAAGAGAAATGAGAAACTGAGACCTGGGAAAGATCTCTCTCCCACTGTATCTGGGGCCATTTTGCCTATCATCTTGACCTATGTCTTACCACAGGCCTCTGATGGGACAGAAGAAGAGAGAGGGGCTGATGTGTTTGCACAGCTCTGCCTCACTTACATCCAATTCACTGGCAAGTCAAGACATCCCCCTCCTGATATCACTGGTCCTCTTCCAGAGAGAAGGATAAACAACAAACAACAACCAGCCCCCACCTTGGAATCTTTCCCTGTTAACAAAACCAGCTGGAGCCGGGTTGACCCCTGACATTCTTACCCCATCTGTTAGGATTCATGGCATGAAGGACAGAACAGTCAGAATGAAGTGGTTTTCCTTGCCCAGCTCACCCAGGGTGACTGGCATCTCATGACCAGGCCTTGCTAGCCCCTGCACTTCCTTCCTAAAGGTAAAAAAACTTTTCATAGATCTCTAGATTGGGAAATCCATTTTGCTCTGCACTCTTGGGACATCTCCCAGAGTGGCAGGTTTGCTACCCTGGGATCTCCATGAAATATGTTTTACTTCTCTCCTTCTGGCTTGGATTGATTTCAGGACTTGACACTCCTTTGTTAAGCATGACTTGTCAATCAATTAATCAATTAATCAATCAATCACTTACTCAACAAGCAATTTATTACATGATTCCTCTGTGGTAGACATTATGGATACATTGCATCTGGGTATTCAACATATTCTTATCTAAGCATCTGCAAAATTGATATGAGGTAATTTTCAGAGGGAAAGTGACACCACCTTCTCAGGTAGAAACCTAGATTTGAAAGAACCTGAGGATTCTAAAAGGTAGAGGGGAGGGCCTGCATGGGGGCTCTCCAGTACCAAGTTATGGAGATGGGAGATAGGAATGTTGGGTATGTGGAAGAACAAGGTCAGGAATTGTCACCTGTCCCTTGGGGTGTTATTGCCTTCAAGGAGTCATCCTTGAAGGCTATGGGATGCCTTAGAGTTTTCTGAGCTTATATTTGGTGTGTAGGATGTGAGACCTGCTCGAGCCCTTCATTACCCAACGAAGGCCAAACATGTGGACTGGTCAATCAGAGAAGACGATTTAAGCCCTTCTGGACTGAGATGCCAACAATCCTCTGCGTTGATCTCTGAGTGAACCTGAAATTTTCCTGCTGTGTCAGCAACCAGAAGATCTGATTAAGCTTGCACAGACATCCTGAGTCAGGGGCACTTCCTTGCTTTATGGCTGCTTAATCCCCCATCCATGTAAAGGATAAATGAAACACTAACTGTTAGGGAAACATGAGGAAGGATATTCAAGCCCTAAGTTGTGGTTAGTAAGTGTTGCTATTTCAGGTAAAAATTCTTGGGAGTGTAATTTACTATTGTTTTAAGTTTTGATTACAGGGATCGTTGTCTGAACTCTCATGAAGCTAATGGCAGAAAATGGTATGTGCTGCAGTCTGGGAAGTGCTAAAGGTGAATGTTTGAACCAGGGCAAACTTTTGGGAATGATGGTGGCAAGGCCTTGGTAGGATCCTCTTGACTCTTTATCCTCATTGTTCTATTTCCTTTCTGAAAAGGAAAATTCCCAACTTGTTAATCCTGAGCCTTGCTTTTAACGCCTTGTGACTACATGATTAGCTGTGAGATATGACTCATGCCTGGAATCACACATAGCTGAGGGAGTTTTTCCCTTCTGTTATGATATAGCACATTTTTACAACTATGTCCCTCTTTTTCCTTTTATAGCAAATTTCTATAATCAAGAAGTTTTGCAAATACAAGACTAAATCTATTAAATAATAGATTGATACTAAAACATCTCTGAGTTACTATAATAAGATGCAAGTATGAATATCTTATAATTTTAACCTATATCTGTGGTCAAATAATGATATAGGGATGATATCCTCCTAAGGGGGAAATCATTAGGCAGAGTAATGAGACAAAGATGTGATGTGATCATTTTCTAATTAAATAGAATAGTAAATTTTGAGAAAAGCAAGAGGATCAGACAGTTTTCTCAAAGAACTCTATGTAGGTGTCTATGAATTCTCTCACTATGATTACTATTACTATGCTTAACTCTATATAGACATCTACAACTCATCTCTCATGGAAATTCAAGCTTTGAGCATGTTTTGGTGATAAGTTCTCAAAATTGAAATTTACATATAAGTTGTATGGATAATGGAAAAGAAAGTGAAATGATTTTTCCATTATTGAAGTATCTGTTTGATAATTATAAAAGGTAGAAGAGCTCATTTTATTGTTGCACCCTCCAATATTTACAAGATTCTTCTATCAGGTGCAGGAATTAGTTTCACTCAGGGCTGCTATTTGGATGGGATACCTTCTGAGTTCTCTTACAACAAGAGCTGTTCCTCTTTCAGGTCTACTGGATTTTGTGTTGCCTCTAAGTGTGTGCACATGCCCTATACTGATGGTGAATGGAATCATCTGTGCAGATATTTTTGCACTTTTTTTATGTTTCCACCACAGGGTGGGATTCCTGCCTGCTGTGGTAATCAGGCCAGGTATGAGGGAAACTGAGGAAGATCTTCCCCAGCCCCTCGTGAAACCACCTCATGACCTTACATAAAGAATGTAAATTGGAGTTATGCATGGCTGAGGGTGCCATGGAGATGGAACATTAAGTGACCAACAAACTATGTTACCTGGGAAAGCAATTCTTATCTCAAGGAACATTTTTCTTGAGAGAGGTGTGTAACTGTCCAAGGACCTGATCACTCCTTGAAAACTTACACAACAAACAGGTATCTGGGGCTCTGATCAAGCCCCAACCTTTGTGTGTATGTGTGCCTATCCAGGACTTGAGCTTACCAAGGATATGTACACAAAACAAAATATTAAGATTGTTTTTCCCAGGTTTACGTAGATATAAAAGGGGCATCTGAAAGGCGATTTTTTGGAGTACTTTGATGTCAGAGATAGGGATGCCGAATCTCTGTTGTTGTTCAAGGGCAGAACATGTGCACGGTCCTTGTTGCTTAAGAGCAGGACACAACTCTTCTGGCCTCCTGATCAGACCTCTTGATCATCCCCAGTCTCCCCGGTCTTGTAGGTATTTGCACTTGCCTGGTCAGTGAGTGTGTATCTTTTCTTTTCTTATTCCTCCTTTTCTTGATTTTGATTATTACTTATTGCACTGAATGTTATTCTTATCTTTATATGCTTATGTTGTTTTAATCATTATTAATCATTGTAAAATAAATGTGATTGTTAAGTTTGTACTGAGTATGTGTCATTATATCTTGAGATCCAAACTTAAAGTGAAAGTACTGCGCAGTCTGTAATCCTTTCAATTACTCCAGGGTTGGGTAAGCTGAGAATTTTTAAGGCACCTTTACCAGCCCCTCCCTCACACCAAGAGGTGAGCAGTGTGATCCTTCAAAAAGGCTCCTCAGCCACCCAGGAGGCTGCTGAATCCCACTGCTGCTTCCAGTGAGAAATGACCCTGTGGCCTGGGTCACCTGTGTGCAGGGTTGTGACTTCAGCTCCCAGTGTATCTGCACCTGCTGCTTGTCACTTGCTTGTCACCACAGGACTCTGAAATATGTAAAAATGGTAAAATGGTATGGGTGATGTCTTTTGATTCATGTGTGAATTGCGTTTAAGTGAGACAGAGTTGCATAAAATTATCAACCTCCCTCTAGAGTGATCAGAGTCAAGGAAAGAGCCAAGATGACTGGTGATGGCTAGACATGCAGTGGGTGACCTTGGCATCTTCGATGTCTAACCAAGCTCTAAGCACTCCACAGCCCCTGGTTCAGCCACCTTTGTGGGCATTGTAACAGATTGTTCTCATCTGCCACTCCACCAGGGGAAGTCTTCACAGCCTTGGGGTAGACACCCCGATGGGTTTGAGACCTCTTGGTTCCCTTCAACCTGGTTACCTGTATTTGTGTGTGTGTGTGTGTGTGTGTGTGTGTGTGTGTGTGTGTGTATGTGTGTATCTGAGACTTGCTTTGGTCCCCTTGATTGCTTGTGTGCTTGTGGTCATGAATGCTAATTCCTCTACCCCTCTGTCATCTGACTCCATTGTGACTGCTGCTCAGTCTAGGCCCTGCCCCTCTTTATGGGGAGGGCAATATCCTGGCCCTATGGGAATAGGGATAGCAGGACTGATGTCCTCAAATGAGATTTTCAGCCATTTACCCCGGGAGATGGCAGACATGAATGATTGGACAGTGACAGTGAGTTACCAGAGTGAGGAGAGAGACAGGATTCATCCTATAGATGGGATTGCCTCAAGAACTTTGGGGACTGTTTAATATACCTTGTCTGTCCCGGCTGGGGAAAAGCAGTCAGAGCTGAAAGTCCAGGCCCATTCCCCTGCATTGTCTACACATTGCTCTTGAACATCAGCTTAGGGCTTGGGGCATAGGATGAGGAGCAGAGGACAGAGTAAGTTTGAGAAGCAGCCCCCACGGAACGGTTTGTGGTCCTTGGCTAAAGCACACCAGGCAGAAGATTCTTTTTCTTTCTCCTTTTTCTCTCTCTTCTTAATCTTTCTACTTCAGCCAGAGTCCCTGGGACAAATGGCTCCTGCAGCAGGGCTGAATTGGGCCCAATTCTCCCCTGAGGACAGTGGTTGGCCCACGCCTGTGACTGGGGAAGCAGCTGCTCCCCTATGCTGAAGGGCTGAGCAGCCTGGAGAGGTTTTTGTTCAGGGCTGAAACACTGTGGGAATGGAGCATTATAATACTGAGAACAGTAATAATCTGCCGCATCCTCAGCCTGAACTGCACTGATGGTGAAGGTGAAATCTGTCCCAGAGCCACTGCCACTGAACCTGGCCGGGACCCCAGACTGAAGGGTGGAAGCACCATAGATCAGGAGCTTGGGAGACTGTCCTGGTTTCTGCTGGTACCAGTTCATTCCCTTGCTAATGCTGGAACTGGCCTTGCAGCTGATGGTGACTCTGTCTCCTGGAGCCACAGACAGGGAGGCTGGGGACTGGGTCAATACAATGGCTGCCTGGGATTCTAAAGGAGAAGAAGAAAGATTTCAGTGGATGAAGAATTCTGTGTAGACACAGTGAATGCAGGAGTAGTTCCCTTACCCACAGGCTTTGTCAGAGAAGCCCCCTGGAAAACTCCTTCTGTCTCTAAAGTGATGCCAACCCATGGCTCATTGGAAGTCTTACCTTCAGGCCAGAGCAGTAGCAGCCAGAGGAGCAAGGACTGGGAGAGCATTGTGACCCTTGTAGAGCTGGAGGCAGAGAGCTCTGAGCTCAGAGGGACACTGATGGGAGGTATTTGTATCTCAGGGTGGGTTTGAGAAGGTGCCTTGGATATCAGCATGCAAAACAGTGCTGGTCCAGCCTGAACTGAATGACCCCAGGAGTGGTTGTATGGACATGGAGGGAGTGGCCCAATTGTATTTCCTTGAAGGCGTGACCTCATGTGGCTTCTGTATTTATTGCTCTATTACATGTACCTGCCTTAGACTGGACATGGTGGTGGCTGTGACAGGTGGCCAACTGTGGTTATAAATGGTAGGAAGGGTGGAAAGGAAGGGGGTGAGGGGCTCTCTTCCCAGGAGAGATCAGATGGCTCTGAGTCTAGACACCAAGAGTTGATAAGTGTCTATGCAAAGGACAAAATTAAGAAACAAAGGAAGGAGCTGAGTTAGAAAACTAAGATCGAGGAATAAACGATATTTAAGGAGCCTTAGCTAAGGACACAGGCTTACATGCAATGGAGATGGAGGGGACTCTGGAGATTCTATAGTCTCCCAGATGGTATAGGGAGAATGTGTCCCCTGAGTTGTTGGGGAGAGAAGTTTATTTTTCTCTTCTGTATTTATGTTATATCATTTGAAAACTAAAAAGAAAAAAAAGTTTGGTGGTTTCAACCTTTCATTTTGTAGATGGGGAAACTGAGGCGAAAAGGGAAGATGTGGTTATTCAGGTGCCTTTTTCCTATTGAAGTCCGTCATCTCCTTTTCTCCACTCAGAAAGTTTCCATGCCAATCAACAGTGGAATCAAACCTGTGAGCACCCGTTGTATTTCCAGCCTGGTGATATGGGGAGATCAAGTCACAAAATGATTTGGGAGGGGAAGCCTTTCAGGGTTTCTGTCCAATACAGAAACAATTGTTCTTTACACTCACTCTGGGCCACGGAACCCAAAGAGTGACTCAGAAAGGTTTGGGTAGGGACTTTTTATTGGCCAGTCAATGAGAACCAGAGTGGTTTGTCTATAAGTCATAGTGAAGTAGCTCCATTTGAATCTGAGTGGGTTTTATTAAAACCTGGTTTTCTAGAACTCAGTCTTAAGCAATTTATATTCCTTTGGTCAGAGCACCCAAATGCAAGTGTATGATTCCCCATGGGGAGGAAGGAAGGAAGAAAGATTGAGGAAGGTAGGAAGGAAAGAAGGAGCATTGCTTAACTGGAACTGGACAGTTGGGTCCCCAGTGGGGCAGCTACTCCTCTTCGCAAGATTATTGTTCATCCTTTGTTCTTGAAGAGATTAATTACATCAGGAAGATGATGTCCGTCTTGACTTGCAAGTTCATTAGATTAAGTGAGATAGGACTGTACAAAATCACCAGCCTCACTCTCTCCTGGAGAGCCATGTGAGTTCAGTGGTGAGACATAGATCAGGATGACTGGAGATGGGCCCTGAGACCTGAGAAAGAGAAAAGAAAAACTGAAACCTGGGAAAGACTTCTCTTTCCACTGCATTTGGGGCCATTGTGCCAGTCATCTTGACCTATGTCTTGCCACTGGCCTGTGATGACTGGAGGAGAGAGTGAGGCTGATGTCTTTGCACAGCCCTACCTCACTTAAATCCATTGGCAAGTCAAGCTGTCCCCCTCCTGATGTCATTGGTCCTCTTCCAGAAAGGACAAATAACAAACACCAACCAGCCCCCACCTTGGAATCTTTCCCTGTGAACAAAACCAGCTGGGTGGCCCCTGTCATTCTTAACCCTTCTGTTAGGATTCATGGCAATGACACTTGTTAAGGATGACTGTTCAACACTCCCTCCCTCAACTAGGAATTTATTAAGTGATTCCTCTGTGCTAGACATTATGGCTACATTGCATCTGGGTAATCAACATATTCATATCTAAGCATCTGCAAAATAAACACGAGGGGATTTTCAGAGGGAAGGTGATGCCACCTTCTGATGTAGAGAGTGGCACTTGAGCTGAGGTTTGAAAGAACCTATGGATTCTAAAAGGTGCTTAATAAATATTTTTGACTGATTGATTGATAAACCTTATGAACATATTACCTCTACCTGCCCTCTGTTTTTCCCAGTCTCTTTACCCTCTTGAAATGCTGCAATCTGCTCCCAATTCCCATTGTTCTGCGACTCAGTGGCAATCTTTGAGTTCATCACAGACTTGTGTGAGTATAGCAAAAACCAGTATAAATGGCATTTGCCAATTTACAAAGTCCTTTGCATCCTTTAAGGAAGGTGAAGTAGATGTTATCATTATTCTCATTTGGGGCAGGTGGTAGACCAGTGGATAGAGAGGTAGGCTTGGAATCAGGAAAACCAGATTTAAGATCTAATCTCATATATTACTCTTGTCACACTGGGGAAATTCCCTTAAGCTCTATTTACTTCAGTTCTCTCATCTATAAAATGGGGATAACTGCAGAGTTATTGTGGTGATCAAAGGAGATAATAGTCGTAAAGTGCTTAGCACAGTGCCTGGCACATAGTAGGTGCTATATAAATGCTTTTGTTCCATTTTATAGATGAGAAATGTGAGGTTTTGAATTAGTCATGGTCACCTGACCCCTAAATGACATAATTGGGGTTCAAATACTGTCTTTTGATATGTTAAGACCAGTGCTTTGATTATTAAAGCATTCTGCCTCTCTCCTATCTAGGAAGGCAGTGTTGCCTAGTGGCTAGAATATTGCTTTTGGAGTTAGGAAGGCCGGAGTTCAAATCCTGCCCTTGATTTAAACATTTCAGTTAATTTTTTAGTTTTTGTTTCATCTTCATTTCTGAATTTCCCTCCTGCTTTGCAGAAAGCCACCTTTTGTAATGAATAATTTAAAAAAAAAGTGAAAAAAGGAGTTCAGTAAAAGTAACTAATATATCAATTGATTCTGACAGTGTATACAATATTCCACAGCCATCATCCCCCACCTCTGCAATGAAGGAAAGGAGGTGTATTTCCTCTGCTGCTCTTTAGGGGGAAGTTTGATCATAATAGTTACACCACATTCAGTTTCACTGTTTAATTCTTAATATTTACATTGTTATTCATTGTATGTATTGCTTTCTTAGTTCTTACTTTAAGTTCATATAAGTCTTCCCAAGTTTCTCTGAAATCTTCATATTCCTCATTTATTATGATGCAGTAATATTCCATTCCATTCATGTGCCATATTTGTTTAGCTCTAACTTGACAGCTGGCTGGTACAGTGGGTAGAGTGCAAGCTGTGTGGCCCTGGGCAAGTCACTTATCTTTTCCACATCTGAGTTTTCTCATCTGTAAAATGGGGATAATAATAGCCCCTATGCTGTTGTGAGGATCCAATCAGTTAATACATGTAATGTGTTTAGCAAACCTTAAAGTACTTATAATTCTTTATTGTTCAGTCTTTTCCGTTGGGTCCAACTCTTTAAACCCCATTTGGGGTTTTCTTAACAAAGATGCTGGAGTAGTTTGCCATTTCTTTCTCCAGCTCATTTTACAGCTGAGGAAACTGAGGCAAACAGGGTTAAGTGACTTTCCCAGAGTCACAGAGCAAGGAGATATCTGAAGCAGAATTTGAACTCGAGTCTTCCTGACTTGAGACCCAGTGTTCTATCCACTGCACCACATAGCTGCTTTAAATTGTTTTATTGGTGTGAAGCCCAACTTCAGTTGAAAGTGCATTGTTGTTTAGTTGTTTCAGTCATGTCTGACTCTTCAGGACCCCATTTCAGGTTTTCTTAACAAAGATCCTGGAATGGTTTACTTCTCCAGATAATTTTTCTAGATAAGGATACTGAGGCTAAGAGAGTTAAGTGACATGCTCAGGGCCTCACAGCTATTAAGTGTACGAGGCCACCTTTGAACTCGGGAAGATGAGTCTTCCTGACTTCAGGCTGGACATTCTATCCAATCCACCCCCTAAACAAGCAGACTTTTTTATCCCTGTCCCTCCCTCAACCTCCTTTATTACAGTTCATGCTTTCCTTAATCCCTTTTAGTTTTTATTACATTAATATATATTTATGGAATAAAACAAGCATTTCTACAACATAATATGATAAAAAGATGGTTGTACTTAAACTACAAATCTACTATGCGCAACTTGTTATTCCTATCCGATATACAACAAAGTTATCGTGTAAATTTATTTTTTCCTCCCTTTTTTCTGTCCTTTCCCCCTTATATTTCTTTTCATTTACATTTTCCTTAGAAGCCTTACGGAAGTTAAGGATGTTTGTCCCCAATGCTGATGGTCCAGTTCTCTGGGAAGATAAACAAGTGACTTCCAAGGGGTGACAAGGATAGGAAATCTAGTCTTGCCTGAAAGTGATGTTCCCAGAGTGAAGAGAGAGACTGGGTCCATCCTATAGATGATGTTGCCTCAAGAACTTTAGGGACTGTTCCATCCAAGTTCCATCCCCTGACTGGGGAAAAGCAAGCAGAGCTCTGAGTCCAGGCCCACTTCCCTGGATCATTTACACTTTCCTTTTATTTTTTAAAAAAATTATTTTATTTTTAGTTTTCAACCTTCTTTTCCATAAGATTTTGAGTTTTAAATTGTCTCCTCCTCCTACTTCTCCCCTCCCCCACTCTCCCTCCCTGAGGGCCAATAAAGGCTCTACATATACATTCATGTTAAGCACATTTTCCCAATAGTCATGATGTAAAGAACAATTAGAATGAATGGGAGGAACCACAAGAATGAAGCAATAAAACAAAACAACAATGGAAAAGGAGAGCAAATACTATGCTTCCATCTGCATTCAGACTCCTTAGTTCTTTCTCTGGGTGTGGATAGCAATTTCCATCATGAGTCTTTTGGAGTTTTCTTAAATCCTTGCATTGCTGAGAAGAGCCAAGCCTATAAAAAGCAGTCATCCCACAACGTGACTGTAACTGTGTACAACAATCTCCTGGTTCTGTTCATTTCACACTGCATCAGTTCATGGAAGTCTTTCCAAGTTTTTTTGAATTTTACCTGCTCATCATTTCTTATCGCACAATAGTATTCCATTACATTCATACACCACAACTTATTTAGCCATTCCCCAACTGATGGGCTTCCTCAGTATCCTTTTAAACACCATCTCAGGTGAGGTGATTGGGATAGGGAACAGAGGGCAGAGTAAAGAATAAGAACAGCTCCTGGGAGCAGCCCCCATGACAAGGTTTGTGGCCCTTGGCTAAAGCACACCAGGCAGAAGATTCTTTCTCTTCCTCCTTTTTCTTTCTCTTCTTAATCTTTCTACCTCAGCCAGGGTCCCTGTACAAATAGCTGCTGCAGCAGGGCAGAATTGGGCCCAATTCTCCCCTGAGGGCAGTGGTTGGCCCACGCCTGTGACTCTGGGGAAGCAGGTGTTCCCCTATGCTGAAGGGCTGAGCAGCCTGGAGAGATTTTTGTTCAGGGCTGAAACACTGTGGGAATGGAGCAGTATTATATTGAGAACAGTAGTAATATGCCACATCCTCAGCCTGAACTGCACTGATGGTGAGGGTGAAATCTGTCCCAGAGCCACTGCCACTGAACCTGGCAGGGACCCCAGACTGCAGGGTGGAAGCACCATAGATCAGGAGCTTGGGAGACTGTCCTGGTTTCTGCTGGTACCAGGCTATCCACTTGTTAACGCTGGAACTGGCCTTGCAGCTGATGGTGACTCTGTCTCCTGGAGCCACAGACAGGGAGGCTGGGGACTGGGTCATCACTGTGGCTGCCTGGGATTCTAAAGGAGAAGAAGAAAGAGATTTCAGTGAATGAAGAATCCTACGTACAGACAGTGAATGCAGGAGTAATTCCCTTACCCTCAGGCTGTGTCAGAGAAGACCACTGGAAAATTCCTTCTGTCTCTAAAGTGGTGCCAACTGATGGCTCATTGGAAATCTTACCTTGAGGCCAGAGCAGTAGGATCCAGAGAAGAAAGGACTGGGAGAGCATTGTGACCTTTGCAGAGCTGGAGGCAGAGAGCTCTGAGCTCAATGAGAAAGGTGGCAGATATTTGTATCTCAGACTGGGTTTGAGAAGGTGTCTTGGATATCACCATGCAAAACAGTGCTGGTCCAGCCTGAACTGAAGGACCCCAGGAGTGGTTATATGCACATGGAGGGAGTGGCCCAATTGCATTTCCTTGAATGTGTGACCTCATGTGGCCTCTGTACTTATTGCTCTACTAAATGCACCTGCCATGGACTTGACATGGTAGTGACTGTGGCAGGTGGTAAACTGTGGTTTTAAGTACGGGGAGGCTGGTCTACCTACCCAGGAGAGATCAGATGTCTCTGGGTCTAGAGACCAAAAGTTGACAAGCGTCTATGCAAAGAACAGAATTTAGAAAGAGAGGAAGGAGCTGAATTAGAAAGAAAACTAAGACCAGGAACCAATAAAATTTTTGGAGAGTTAAGGGCCCAGGCTTAGATGAAATGGAGATGGAGGGGACTTAGAGGCTCTCTGGTCTACTAGGTATTGTGGGGAGAACGTGTTCCTTGAGTTGTTGTTGGATGGGGTTGGGGGAGAAAATGTTGATTCTTCTTCTGTATTTCTGTTATATCTTTCTACAAGCTAAAAAGAAAAAAAAGGATTGCTGGTTTCAAATCTTCATTTTCTAGATGGGGAAACTGAGGCAAAAAAAGAATGAAATGCCTATTCAGGTGCCTTTTTCATCTCCTTTTTTCTACTCAGAAAGCTGTCACCTTTTATCAGGCTCTGACCATCTCAAGGTTGAACTGTTTCCAGGGCTGTCTGGCGAGTTTCTATGCCTCAACTCTTTCCCCACTCCAGCCAATGCTGCACTCAGCTCTTAAATTGATCATCTGAGAGAGCAGGTCTCACCATGTCACCTTCTCTCCTCCAGGATCTAATAAAATATCCTTTAAGTCCTTCAGACTTGGCCAATTCCTCCCTTTCCCATTTCCTTACACTCTACCCCCTTCCAAGTACCCCATTATCTACTGACTGGGGCCTTCTGGCTGTTTCTCATAAAGGACCCTCCTCTGACCCTGTGCCCCTTCCCTGCTGTCCCATGTGCCTGGAATGCTCTTCTTCCTCACTGCCACTTCCTGGCTTCACGTGCTTCCTGTTTGCTCAGAAACAAACAAGTGGGGAAGCTTCTACTTATATTTTCTTGCTAGTATGATCTTCCCATGCAGTCTTTTCTCTAATGCCCATACTTCACACTGGACACAGTAGTGTCTGTGGCAGGTGTCTGACTGGGTGTGCTTTTTAATTTAAAATTTTTTTTAAGGCATTCTTCTCCTCATTGGCTTTTTGGATCTCTTTTCCCATTTGAGTTAGTCTGTTTTTTAAGGTGTTATTTTCTTCAGTATTTTTGGGGGTTTTCTTTCCAAACTGTTGACTTGTTTTTCCTGATTTTCTTGCATCACTCTCATTTCTCTTCCCAGTTTTTCCTCTACTTCTCTTACTTACTTCTCAAAATCTTTTTTGAGCTCTTCCATGGCTTGGAACCAGTTTATATTTTTCTTGGAAAGTTTAGATGTGGGAGCTTTGACTTTGTTTTCTTTTTCTGGTTGTATGTTTTGATCTTTGTCACCAAAATAAGATTCTATGGTCTGACTCTTTTTGAGCTGTTTGCTCATGATCCCAGTCAATTACTCGAGTTATAAACTCTTTGTTAAGGTAGGGGTATGCTTTCAGTGTGGAGAATGCACTGTCCCAAGTTTCAGGGATTTTTTGCAGCTGTTTTTATAGATACTTCTAGAGACTTGTAAATTTTCAGTTCTTCCAAGGTGCTATGATCAAGGGCAAGGTGTTTATTCCTTTCCTGGCCTGTGCTCTGGTGTATGAGTGACCATGAGCACTCTTTTTTGCCTTGGAACTGTGAGGAGGATTCCCTTTCCACTGTCACTACAAGCTCCACCATGCCAGCGCTCCTCCTCGCCCCAGGACTGCCACCCAGAACTGTGACCCAGATCCAAGCAAGGGCAAAGCAAGAGAATCCTGTACCAACAGAGAGATCCCTGCAATCCCCCTCTGAGCAGCCACTCAATTCCCTCTCAGTCTGTGGGCAGGAAGCTCTGGAATCAGCTGGGAACAGGGTTTGGGACCTCCCTTCTCTCTCACTGCACACACAGACTTTTCCTATTAACCTTCTAAGTTGTCTTTGGGGATTGTGGGTTGAGAAGTCTAGAAACCACTACAGCTGCCCATGATTCAGTCCTCTGAGGCCTGCTCCAGGTCCATTGAGGGCTGGTTTGTCTGCTCGCCCATGCTGAACTCTGCTCTTCCTCCCATCCAGTGCGATAGACCTTTACAATCAACCATCCAGGTTGTCTTGGGCTGGAAATTTGTTTCACTCTGTCTTTTTGTGGATTCTGCTGCTTTAGAGTTTGTTTAGAACCATTTTGTACAAGTATTTGGAGGGGTTTGGGGGAGAGCTCAAGCAAGTCACTACTTTTACTCCACCATCTTGGCTCTGACCATATTAAAAATTTTAATGTTGAACTTAATGTTGAACAAGAAGAGAAGAGCATTTCCATACCTGCAGCAGAACACTGAAAGAGGATTCTGTGAACCTCTATGAACCTCTCTTTCACACAGCTTGAAAAACAAGCATACAATAAAGTCCATCCCTGTCTTTGTAAAGTGTCCTGCTTGTCTATATTTCCTTCTGTTCTTTTTTGCACATTTAAAAAGACGATTCTATGCTCTACTTTTTTTTCCCCCATCATGATTACTCTTGCCTCATTCCTGAATTAAAAATTGAGAAAAAATAAAGAAAAACAAATCCCCTATAATATACAAGAACAGTCAAGTAGAAGAATTGTAGACAGTGTCAGAGTCCACTTTCTGCACCTGGTGTCCATCCTCTCTTTGTCAGGTGGTTAACATGTCTTCTCAGAGTTTCTCTAAAGACATGTTTTAGAGTTGTTTGTCTTCACCATGCTGATATCCTTGTACTTGCTAATGCTAGAACTGGCCTTGCAGCTGATGGTGACTGTCTCCTGGAGGAAGGGATTGGACAAAGAAATAAGACAAAGGTGTAATGTGATATATTTCTAATTAAACAGGATAGCAAATTCTGAGAGAAAAGCAACAAGATTAGTCTGTTTCCTCTATGAATTACGTACAGGTCTATGTCAGTGACTTCCAAAATTTATCTATCATGGAAATTCAGGCTTTAGGCATGCTTGGTAACAAGTTTTCAAATTTGTATTTTCCATTATTAAAGTATCTGTCTGATAATTTTAAAAGGCAGAAGAGCTCATTTTATGGTTGGACCCTCAAATTTTAAAAGATTCATATACCAGGTAAAGGATTTAGGTAAGGACAAAAACAGCAAATGGTATATAAACTGAAATTCTCTGAAGTTTCAAAATTGGAGAACCAAATTTAAGTGATTGTACTAACTTATACTAAGTCAAAATTATCTAGGAACTTCTAGATCTGAACCAGAGAAGCAGAACTCCCTTATAGTACAATCTTGAGAATAAAACCTGTTGTCCAAGAAAGGATATCGAGAGACCAGATAACTTCATGAGACATCTGGGACTGAAAAGGTGCTTTGAGAATAGATTACTGGGACACAAGGAGACCTAAAGTTAGTTCCATTGGTAATAATGATTATATTGCTTTGTATGGTTTATGTTTATGTTTTCTTGGTTTCCTTGGTGACATGTTAATTTCCCTTACCAAAACTAGTCTATTGTGAGTCCTCTGAGTGGTTTAATATATTCCTGACTTAAGGTAATTATGCAATTATGGGAATTGTGAGAAAAACTTTGTTACATTGTTTGAACTTGAGCCCTCTTTATGTGCCTTTAACCTAGGACCTATGTCCTGCTATTTATTCTCAATTGCCAGCTCATACATCTTCTAGGAGCCTGCCAGGTCTTTCTGAGTACTCTCACAGTTGCCAGCCTGTGGATGTGGACTCCTGGATCATCTGAAGGCACCTGCTGCCAGGGGACATCTCTTCCCCCTCCCTGAGGAAGAGTGAAGTCTTCCCCATGCCTTCTTGATCTGCAGGTGGCACCTTTGGGCACACCTTTGACCAAAAGGAGGGGGATGTGAACCTTTTTTGAGTCCCCCAAGAGCTGAGAAAGTCCTAAAACCTAGATTGGACAATCAGGAGAAAGACATTTTTGGCCCACTCTGAGCTTGACCTACCATAATGCTTTGCATGCGCTGGCATAACAGACACACTTTGTTTTGCTCTCTGAGTACAACCAAAATGCTCCTTTCTGCGTCAGCAACTAACTACAAGGCTGGATGAAACTGATCAGGAGCATTCTTCTGTTTATGACTCCCAAGGGCAGGGCACTTGGAAGTGGACACTATCTTGAATGATGAGCCTTTTTCTTATTTTGGTGTTTTATGGATGCGTGTTATGCTGTGTTGTGCTATATGTATTCATGTTAATGGTAAAAGAAACACAGAAATCCTATAATTTCAAGGGATACCTTGGCATTCTCTTATTGTATTTACAATTTATCCAATTAAGAAATCCCTTTCTCATATTATAGTTAACACATATGGAGACTCTAATTTTGGCTGACATAGGCATCCTGAACCAGGAAGGAAGGGAGGCGTGAGAGGGAATTGCTCTGAAGATCTAAGAGCCCTTTTGTGTATCTGTCCTCAGGCTCATTTTCATAATGAGCTCCCATGCTTATCTTCGTTTGCATTTTCCAAAGCTTTGAGAGAAACAAACAGGTACATGCAGCCTGATTTTGTTTGTCTTTCTTTTTCCTTTTTTTTTTTAGGGAATTGGAGATAAGTGACTTGCCCAGGGTCACACAGCTAGTAAGTGTCAAGTGTTTGGTCTGAGGCTGGATTTGAACTCAGGTCCTCCTGACTTCAGGGCCAGTGGTCTATCCACTGCGCCATCTAGCTGCCCCTGTTTATCTTTCTTAGAGAGAACTCAGTAATGACTGACAAAGCACTAGTCTGAAGTCTTAAAGAAAGCAGTTGGGGAATGGCGGACTAAATTAGGGTCTACAATAGTAGTACACTGTGAAAAAGCTGATTTCAGAGAAACCAGAGAAATTTATAAAAACTTACTGATGCAGAGTGACATGAAAAGACCAGGAGAACAAATGATTGAGTAATAACGACATTAGGCCTGGTACATAGGCCATGCATGGTGGTCCAAGCCTGTCATCCCACCTACCAGGGAGGCTGAGGCTGGTGCATTGCTTGAGCTCAGAAGTTAGGAGCTGCAGCTGGATAAGGCCAGGTCAGGTGTCCAGACTGAGTCTGGCACCAATAGAAGCCCTGGCCTCTTCCCCCAGGAGGCTGCCTAAAGACAGGCCAACTGGCCCAGAACAGAAAGAGAGCACATCAGAATTTCCATGCCAATCAACAGTGGGATCCTGTGAGCAGCTGTTGTATTTCCAGATAGATGAGAGAGGGTTTTTGTTTAATTTTCATTTCTCAATGTCTTTCCCCCTTTCCAGAAAGCCATCTCTTGTAATAAAGAATTTTTTAAAAAAGTGAAAAAAGTAGTTCAGTGAAAGTAACTAATATATCAATTGATTCTGACAGTATATACAATATTCCACAGCCATCATCCTCCACCTCTACAAAGAAGGAAAGGAGGTGTATTTGCCCTGCTACTGTCTTCATATTCTGAAATCTTCATATTCCCCATTTATTGTGATGCAGTAATATTCCATTCCACTCATGTGCCATATTTGTTTAGCTCTAATTAGGCAGCTGGCTGGTACAGTGGGTTGCATGCAAGCTGTGTGGCCTTGGGCAAGTTACTTATCTTTTCCACAACTGAGTTTTCTCATCTGTAAAATGGGGATAATAATAGTGCTGTCGTGAGGATCCGATCAGTTAATATATGTAAATTGCTTAGGAAACCTTAAAGTACTTATAATGCTTTGTTGTTCAATCTTTTCCATTGTATCCAACTCTTTATAACCCCGTTTGGGTTTTCTTGGCAAAGAAACTGGAATGGTTTGCCATTTCTTTCTCCAGTTCATTTTACAGCTGAAGAAACTGAGGCAAACAGGGTTAAGTGGGTTGCCCAGAGTCACAGGGGAAGTAGGTATCTGAGACAGAATATAAACTCCAGTAACAGATAAGGATGACTAGAGACATCCTAATTAGGATGACTAGAGACAGCCCGTGAAACCTCAGAAAGAGAAAAGAAAAAAAGGAGACCTGGGAAAGCCCTCTCTTCCTTTGCATCTGGGACCATCATACCCCTCATCTTGACCTACATCTTGCCACTGGCCTCTGATGACTCTGGAGGAGAGAGTGAGGCTGATGTCTTTGCACGGCCCTGCCTCACTTAAATCCAATTCACTGGCAAGTCAAGCTGTCTCCCTCCTGATGTCACTGACCCTCTTCCAGAAAGAAGGATAAACAACAAACAACAACCAGCCCCCACCTTGGAATCTTTCCCTGTTAACAAAACCAGCCGGAGGCAGGTTGGCCCCTGACCTTCTTACCCCATCTGTTAGGATTCATGGCATGAAGGATAAAACAGCCAGAATGAAGTGGTTTTCTTGCCCAGATCACCCAGGGTGGCTGGCATCTCATGACCAAGCCTTGCTAGCTCCTCCCCTTCCCTTCTAAAGGTAAAAAAAAAAAAATTTCATAGATCTCTAGTTTGGGAAATCCATTTTGCTCTGCACTCATGGGGCATCCCCCAGGGTGGCAGGTTTGCTACCCTAGGATCTCCATTTAAGATGCTTTATTTCTCTATTTGTGGCTTTGATTGATTTCAGGACTTGACACTCCCTTGTTAAGTATGACTTGTCAATCAACCAATCAATTAATCAATCAATAAGTTACTCAACAAGCAATTTATTAAATGATACCTCAGTTGGGAGACATTATGGATACATTGCATCTGGGTATTCAACATATTCTTATCTAAGCATCTGCAAATCAAATCTGAGATAATTTTCAGAAGGAAGGTGATGCCATCTTCTCAGGTAGAAGCTTAGAGCTGAAAGAACCTGAGGATTCTAAAAGGTAGAGGGGAGGGCCTGCATGGGGGCTATCCAGTACAAAGACATGGAGAAGGGAGATGGGAATGTGGTGTGTGTGGAAGAACAAGGTCAGGAATTGTCACCTGTCCCTTGGTGTGTTATTGTCTTCTGACTCCCTGGAGGGTATGGGATGCCTTAGAGTTTTCTGGGCTTAGATTTGGTATATAGGATGTGAGACCTGCTTGAGCCCTTCATTACCCAATGAAGGCCAAAAATGAGGACTGTCCAACCAGAGAGGACGATTTAAGCCCTTCTGGACTGAGATGCCAACAATCCTCTGTGATGGTCTCTGAGGGATCCTGAAATTTTCCTGCTGTGTCAGCAACCAGAAGATCATATTAAGGTTGCACAGACATTCTAAGTCAAGGGAACTTCCTTGTTTCATGGCCTCATAATCCCCCATCCACATAAAGGATAAAAGGAACACTGTTACAGAAACATCAGGAAGGATGGAAGCCCTAAGTTGTGGTTAGTGAAATGTTGCTATTTAAGGTAAAAATTCTTGGGAGTGTGATTTAATATTGTTTTAAGCTTAGATTACAGGAATAGTTGTCTGAATTGCCATGAAGCTATTGGTAGAAAATGGCATTTGCTGCAGTCTGGGAACTGCTAAAGGTGAATGTCTGTACCAGGAAATATTTTGGAGATGACAGTTGCATAGCCTAGGTAAGGTCCTCCTGATGCTTTTTCCTCATTGATTTATTTCCTTTCTGAAAATAAAATTCCCAACTGGTTAATCCTGAGCCTTGCGTTTAACACCTTGTGACTACATGATTAGCTGTGAAATATGACTTATGCCTGGAATCAAACATAGCTGAGGGAGTTTTCCCCTTGTGTTATGATATAGGAATTTTTTACAACTATGTCCTTCTTTTTCCTTTTATATCAAACTTCTGTAGTCAAGAAGTTTTGTAAATACAATACTAAATCCCTTAAATAATAGAATGATACTAGAAAATCTCTGAATTACTATAATAGGATGCAAATATGAATATCTTATAATTTTAACATATGTTTATGGTTCAATAATAATATAGAGATGATATCCTCCTAAGGGTGAAATCATTAGACAAAGAAATAAGGCAAAGATGTAATGTGATCATTTTCTAATGATGGAGAATAGTGAATATTGAGAATAGCAATAAGAGTAGACTGTTTTCTCTAAGAACTCTATATAGATGTCTATGATTACTCTTATTACGATTACTATTACTAGGATTAACTCTATATACATGTCTACAACTCATCTCTCATGGAAATTCAAGCTTTGAGCATGTTTTGGTGATAAGTTCTCAAAATTGGATTTTACACATAGATTGTACGGATACTGGTAAAAAAAAGTGAAATTATTCTCCCATTATTAAAGTATCTGTTTGATAATTATAAAATGTAGAAGAGCTCCTTTTATTGTTGGACTCTCCAATTTTTACAAGATTCTTCTATCAGGTGCAGGAATTAGTTTCACTCAAGGCTGCTGTTTGGATGGGATACCTGCTGAGTTCTCTTGCAACAAGAGCTGTTCCTCTTTCAGGTCTATTGGATTCTGTGTTGTCTCTAAGTGTGTGCACATGCCCTATACTGATGGTGAGTGGAATCATCTTTGCAGACATTTTTGTCCATTTTTTAATGTTTCCACCACAGGGTGGGATTCCTGCCTGCTGTGGTAATCAGGCCAGGGTTGGGTAAGCTGAGAATTTTTAGGGCACCTTTACTAGCCCATTCCTGACACCAGGAGGTGAGCAGTGTGGTCCTTTAAAAAGGCTGCTCAGACACCCAGGTGGCTGCTGAATCCCACTCCTGCATCCAGTGAGAAATGACACTATGGTGTGGGTCACCTGTGTGCAGGGTTGTGACTACAGCTCCCAGTGTATCTGCACCTGCTGCTTGTCACTTGCCTGTCGCCACAGGACTCTGAAATACATAAAAATGGTAAAATGTATGGGTGATGTCTTTTGATTCATGTCTGAATTGCGTTTAAGTGAGACAGTGTTGCACAAAGTCATCAGCCTCACTCTTTTCCAGAGTGATCAGAGTCCATTAGCAGGACAGAATCAAGATGACTGATGATGGCTCGAGATTCATGGGTAACCGTGGCATCTTCAATGTTTAACCAAGCTCTGAGCGCTCCACGGCACCTGCTTCACCAGCCTTCATGGCCATTGGAACTGATTGTCCTCATCTGCCACCCCACCAGCGGAAGTCTTCACAGCCTTGGGGTAGACACCCCCTAATTCACCGATGGGTTTGAGACCCCTTGGTTACCTTCAACCTGATTACCTATATATGTGTGTGTGTGTGTGTGTGTGTGTGTGTGTGTGTATGTGTGTGTGTGTGTGTGTGTGTGTGTGTGTATCTGACTGTTTTGGTCCCCTTGACCTCTTGCGTCCTTGTGGACATGAATGTTAATTCCTCTACCCCCTCTCCAATCTGGCTCCAATGCGGCTGCTGCTCTGTCCAGGCCCTGCCCCTCATCATGGGGAGGGCAGTATCCTGGCCCTATGGGAATAAGGATAGCAGGCCTAATGTCCTCCAATGAGATTTTCAGGCATCTATTCTGGCAGATGGCAGACATGAATGATTGGACAGTGACAGTGAGTTCCCAGAGTGAGGAGAAAAACTGGATCCATCCTATAGATGGGGTTGCCTCAAGAACTTTAGAGACTGTTTCATATACCTTGTCTGTCCTGGCTGGGGAAAAACAGCCAGAGCTGAGAGTCCAGGCCCATTCCCCTGCATTGTCTACAATTTTCTCTTCAGAACCAGCTCAGGTCTCCGGACTTAGGGTTGGGAGCAGAGGACAGAGTACGAATGAGAAACAGCCCCCATGGGAAGGTTTGTGTTCCTTGGCTAAAGCATACCAGGCAGAAGATTCTTTCTCTTCTTCCTCCTTTTTCTCTCTCTTCTTAATCTTTCTACCTCTACCAGAGTCCCTGGGACAAATGGCTCCCACAACAGAGCTAAATAAGGCCCTATTCTCCCCTGAGGGCAGTGGTTGCCCCAAGCCTGTGACTCTGGGGAAGCAGCTGCTCCCCTATGCTGAAGGGCTGAGCAGTCTGGAGAGGTTTTTGTTCAGGGCTGAAACACTGTGGGAATGGAACAGTATTATATTGAGAACAGTAATAATCTGCCACATCCTCAGCCTCCACTGCACTGATGGCGAGGGTGTAATCTGTCCTAGAGCCACTGCCACTGAACCTGGCAGGGACCCCAGAGTACAGGTAGGAAGCACCATAGATCAGGAGTTTTGGAGACTGTCCTGGTTTCAGCTGGAACCAGTTCATTGCCTGGGCAATGTTGGAACTGGCCTTGCAGCTGATGGTGACTTTGTCTCCTGGAGCCATAGACAGCGAGGCTGCGGACTGGGTCAATACAATGGCTGCCTGAGATTCTGGGTGGGAAAAGGAAAAGAAGAAAGAGATTTCAGTGAATGACGAATCCTGTATAAAGACAATGAAAGCAAGAGTAGTTCCCTTACCCTCAGACTGTGTCAGAGATGCCCACTGGAAAACTCCTTCTGTCTCTAAAGTGATGCCAAACTATGGCTCATTGGAAGCCTTACCTTGAGGCCAGAGAAGTAGCAGCCAGAGAAGCAAGGACTGGGAGAGCATTGTGACCCTTGTAGAGCTGGAGGCAGAGAGCTCTGAGCTCAGAGGGACACTGATGGGAGGTATTTGTATCTCAGGTTGGGTTTATGAAGGTGCCTTAGATATCACCATGCAAAACAGTGCTGGTCCAGCGTGAACTGAAGGACCCCAGGAGTGGCTATATGCACATGGAGGGAGTGGCCAAATTGCATTTCCCTGAAGGTGTGACCTCATGTGACCTCTTTTTTTTATTACCATATTAAATGCATCTGCCCTAGAGTAGACATGGTGGTGGAGTTGGCTGTGGCAGGTGGCCAATTGTGATTATAAACTGGGGTTGCGTGGGATGGCCTCTCTACCTTCCTGTGAAAGATCAGATGGTTGTTGGTCTAGAGACCAAGAGTTTACAAGGTCTATGCAAAGAACAGAATTTAGAAAGAGAGGAAGGAGCTGAGTTAGAAAGAAAACTAAGACCGAGGAACCAACAATATTTAAGGACCCTTAGCTAAGGACACAGGCTTAGATGAAATGGAGATGGAGGGGACTTTGGAGATTCTCTGGTCTACCAGGTGGTATAGGGAGAATGTGTCCCTTGAGTTGTTGAAGAGAGAAGTTTATTTTTCTCTTCTGTATTTCTGTTATATCTTTCTAAAAGTTAAAAAAAGATGGCTGGTTTCAACCTTTTATTTTGTAAATGGGTAAACTGAGGCTAAAAAGAGTGAAATAGTTATTCAGTTTCCTTTTTCCTATTGAAGTCCATTGTCTCCTTTCCTCCACTCAGAAAGTTTCCATGCCATTCACCAGTGAACTCAAACCTGTGAGCACCTATGGTATTTCCAGACAGGTTAGTAGGGACATCAAGTCACAAAACAATTTGGGAAAGGAAAACCCTCAGGGTTTCTGTCCAATACAGGAGCAATTGCTATTTACACTCACTCTGTGCTATCAAAACCCAAATGGTGACCCAGAGAGACTTGGGCAGGGACTTATTATTGACCAGTCAGTGAGAACCAGAGTGATTTGTCTGTAAGTCATAGTGAAGTAGCTCCATTTGAATCTGAATGGGTTTTATCAAAACCTCATTTTCTAGAACTCAGTCTCAAGCAATTTATGTTCCTTTGGTCAGAGCACCCAAATGCAAGTGTATGATGCCCTATGGGGAGGATGGGAGAAAGGGAGTAAGGGAGGAAGAAAAATTGAGGAAGGAAGGAAGGAAAGAAAGAGGGAGCATTGCCTAATTGGACCTGGGCAGCTACTCCTCTTCACAGATTCTTGTTCATTCTTTGGCTTGAAGAGATTAATTACATCAGGAAGATGATGTCTTGACTTGCAAGTTCATTAGATTTAAGTGAGGTAGGGCTGTACAAAGTCACCAGCCTCACTCTCTCCTGGAGAGCCATGTGGGTTCAGTGGTGAGACATAGATCAGGATGACTGGAGATGGGCCCTGACACCTGAGAAAGAGAAAAGAAAAACTGAGACCTGGGAAAGATATCTCTTTCCAGTGCGTCTGGGGCCATTGTGTGAGTCATCTTGACCTATGTCTTGTCACTGTCCTCTGATGACTCTGGAGGAGAGAGTGAAGCTGATGTCTTTGCACAGCCTTGCCTCACTTAAATCCAATTCACTTGCAAGTCAAGCTGTCCCCTCCCGATGTCATTGGTCCTCTTACAGAAAGAAGGATACACCACAAACAACACCAACCAACCCCCACCTTGGAATCTTTCCTTCTAAAGAAAACCAGCTGGAGCCAGGTTGGCCCAACATTCTTACCCTTCTGTTAGGATTCATGGCATGAAGGACCAAACAGCCATAATGAAGTGGTTTTCTTGCCCAGATCACCCAGGGTGGTTGGCATCTCATGACCAAGCCTTGCTAGCTCCTCCCTTTCCCTTCTAAAGGTAAAAAAAAATTTCATAGATCTCTAGTTTGGGAAATCCATTGTGCTCTGCAATCATGGGACATCTCCCAGGGTGGGGGCTTTCCTACCCTATGACCTCAATTAAGGACACTTTATTCTTTAACTTATGACTTTAATTTATTTCAGGACTTGACACTCCCTTGTGTGCGACCCACTTCAGCCCTTTATCACCTGAAGAAAGCCCAACATCTGGACTAGCCCATTGGAGTGGATGATTTGTGCCCTTATTATAATCTTTTGTGATGCTCTCTGAGTTACCCCAAGGTTCTCTGGCTACGTCAGCACTCAGAAGACCTGCTGAAACTGACTGGGAGCATTGTCCTGTTTATGACTGATAAAGGCCAGACATCTTGAACTGGACACTGTCTTGATCAATGGCATTTCTCTTACCATGTTGGTTTCTGGCCCTCTCTTGTTATGACACTCTCATATTTTATGACATCTCCTTGTTTATGGCTACAGAGCCCAGACATCCTGGGGACACTCTCTTGTTCTATGGAAACTCTCATTTTGGCTGACACAGGCATCCTGAGTCAAAAGGGAGGAGGAGCAGGTCCTTGTATAATCCCCTTCAACTAACCTTTCTTTGAGCTCATTTCCAAATGAATTCCCTTGCATGGACATATGCATGTCCACTGCTTTGAGAGAAACAAATATGCACATACCCCTAATTTTGTTTGTCTTTCTTAGAATGAACTCTTCAAGGTTGACACTGGTTAAGGATGACTTTTCAATACTCCCTCAACAAGGAATTTATTAAGTGATTCCTCAGTGCTGGCCATTATGGCTACATTGCATCTGGGTAATCAACATATTCATATCAAAACACCTGCAAAATAAATATGAGGTGATTTTGAGGTGGAAGGTGATGCCACTGCACTTGAGCTGAGATTTGAAAGAACCTATGAATTCTAAAAGGTAGAGGGGAAGTATTGCATTCTGGGCATGTGGGCTATCCAGTGTAAAGGCATGGAGATGGGAGATGGGCATGCTGAGTGTGTGGAAGAACAAGCAGGTAGGTAATTGTTTTCTGTCCACTGAGGTGTCTTTGCCTTCTCTTTTCCTGCAGGTTATGGCATGCCTCAAGTGTTTGCTGAGATTAGATATGGTGTATAGGAATCATCTCATGCATAGCTGTAATGTGGAGAGAATCTTAAAAAGCTTTGCTTCTCCCTCTTTCTAGATGAAAGGTCTTTGTGCAACTGGAAATCAACAGCTTTTCTGTGTCCCATACCAGGTAAAAGATTATCATCCCGATATAGACACCTAAGAATGAAAGATATCCATCTTTTTAGCAGGAAGTGAGTTAACATGAACTGTGTCCCTTTCCTCGAATTCTCACCCAGTGATCGCTGCCCCGGACTTCTTACGTGGAATCCTTGATGACCATCCCTGGGTCTTCCTAGCCTGCTTTTTTTTCCTAAAGAGTAGAAGCTAGCTCAATTCTGGGGTATTTGTCCATTCTCAGAACTTTCCCATTCATTTCCTTGTGAACAGGGCTTTCTGTTTCCAAGTCAGCCCTGATGTCCCTCTTGAAAAGTATAGAACCACCAGGGCTGTGTGTAGGAGAAGTCCCTAGAACCAGTTATGAGAGTGAGTCAAAAACAGACAGAGAAAGGTCATTGTCAGTCCCAAGCCTCCCCAGCTCCTTTCTAGGTCCTGTGCTTTCATGTCAACAAATCATTCTTCTGACATCATTTCCCTCTAGGCTGAGAGGAAAGCTATTCCTTCCTTTTACCCATTCTCCACATTTCGTTCTTTCTCATTCCACCCCCTCCCCAATCTCCACTTCCTAAGCCTTAAGCCCTCCCTTCTCAAAGTTTCCTTCCCTTATGTTTTTGGTATAGACAAGGCTGACCAGTATTTAAGAAAACAGCAACTTTGCCTGATGCTGTGGTCTGTTTAATCTAGGTTCTTTTGGGGATTCCTTTTCCTGCTAATCTAGATAATTTGCTCTGTCTATTTTCCTTTATGTGCTATCTCCACAATTAGATTGTAAACTCCTTGAGTGCAGGACTTATCTTTTGCCTCTTTTTGTATTCCCAGTGCTTAGCACAGTGCTTGGTGCCTAGTAGGTACTTAATAAATATTTTTTGACTGATTGATTGATAAACCTTATGAACATATTATCTCTACCTGCCCTCTGTTTTTCCCAGTCCCTTTACCCTCTTGAAATGCAACAATCTGCTCTCTCTTCCCATTGTTCTGTGACTCAGTGGCAATCTTTGAGTTCATCACAGACTTGTGTGAGTATAGCAAAAACTTCAGTATAAAAGGCATTTGCCAATTTACAATGTCCTTTCCATTCTTTAAGGAGGGTGATGTAGATGTTATGATTATTCTCATTTGGGGCAGGTGGTAGACCAGTGGATAGAGAGGTAGACCTGGAATCAGGAAGACTTGATTTCACATCTAATCTCCAATATTACTCTCATCACCCTGGGGCAATTCACTTGACCTCTATTTACCTCAGTTCTCTCATCTATAAAATGGGGATAACTGCAGAGTTATGGTGGCAATCAAAGGAGATAATAGTTGTAAAGTGCTTAACACAGTGCCTGGCACATAGTAGGTGCTATATAAATGCTTTTGCCCCATTTTATAGAGGAGAAATGTGAGGTTTTGACTTAGTCATGGTCACCTGACCCCAAAATGACATAATTGGAGTTCAAGCACTGTCTTTTGATATCTTAAGTCCAGTGCTTTGATTATTAAACCATTCTGCCTTTCTTCTACCTAGGAAGGCAGTGTTGTCTAGTAACTGGAATATTGTTTTTGGAGTCAGGAAGGCCCGAGTTCAAATCTTGCCCTTGACTTAAACATTTCAATTAATTTTTTGGTTTTTGTGTCATCTTTATTTATGAATTTCCCTCCCCCTTTCCAGAAAGCCACCTTTTGTCATGAAAAATAAAAAAATTAGAAAAGTGAAAAAAGTAGTTTACTAAAAGTAACTAATATATCAATTGGTTCTGACAATATATACAATATTCCACAGCCATCATCCCCCATTTCTGCAAAGAAGGAAAAGAGGTATATTTCCTCTGCTGCTCTTCAGGGGGAAGTTTGGTCATAATAGTTATATTACATTCAGTTTCACTGTTTTATTCTTGATATTTACATTGTTAATCATTCTGTGTATAGCTTTCTTAGTTCTTACTTACTTTATCTAAGTTCACATGTCTTCACATATTTCACTGAAATGTTCATATTCCTCATTTATGATATTCCATTCCATTCATGTGCCATATTTGTTTATCTCTAATTAGGCAGCTGGCTGGTATGGTGGGTAGAGTGCAAGCTGTGTGGCCCTGGGAAAATCACTTATCTTTTCCACATCTGAGTTTTTTCATCTGTAAAATGAGGATAATAATAGCAGGTATGCTGTTGTGAGAATCCAGTCAGATAATATGTATAAAATGGTTAGCAAACCTTAAAGTACTTATAATTCTTTATTGTTCAGTCTTTTCAATTGTGTCCAAATCTTTACAACCCCATTTGGGGTTTTCTTGGCAAAGATATTGGAGTGATTTGCCATTTCTTTCTCCAGTTCATTTTGCAGCTGAAGAAACTGAGGCAAACAGGGTTAAGTGACTTGCCCATGGTCACAGGGTAAGTAGGTATCTGAGACCGAATTTGAAGTCAAGTCTTCCTGACTTGAGACTCAGTGTTCTATCCACTGCACCACCTAGCTTCCCTAAATTGTTTTGTTTGTGTGAAGCCCAACTACAGTTGAAAGTTCATTGCTGTTTACTTGTTTCAGTCATGTCTGACTCTTCATGACCCCATTTGAGGTTTTCTTGACAAAGATCCTAGAATGGTTGACCATTTCCTTCTCCAGATGATTTTTGTAGATGTGGGTACTGAGGCAAAGAGGGTTAAGTGACATGCTCAGAGTCATATAGGTAGTAAAGTGTCTGAGGTCACATTTGAACTCAGGAAGATGTGTCTTCTTGACTTCAGGCTGGACATTCTATCTAATATACCTCCTAAACAAGCAGACTTTTCAGAATACTCTCTCCCTGCCTCTCTCTCAAAGTCCTTTCTTACAGTTCATGCTTTCCTTAATCCCTTTTATTTTTTTATTACATTAATACATATTTATGGAATAAAACAAGCATTTCTATAATGTAGTACAATAAAAAGATGATTGTACTTGAAACCCCAAATCTACTATGCGCAACTTGCTATTCCTATCAAAGATAGAACAAAGTTATCATGTAAATTTCTTTTTTTCTCCCTTTTTTTGTATCCTTTCCCCCTTATATTTCTTTTCATTTACATTTTCCTTAGAAGCCTTATGGAAGTTAAGGATGGTTATCCCCAATGCTGATGGTCCAGTTCTCTGGGAAGATGAACAAGGGACTACCAAGGGGTAGCAAGGACAGGAGATCTAGTCTGGCCTGAAAGTTGTGTTCCCAGAGTGAGGATCCATCCTAGAGATGAGGTTGCCTCGAGAACTTTAGGGACTGTTTTTTATTAAGTGATTCCTCTGTGCTAGACATTAGGGCTACATTACATC
>NW_020954794.1:646051-650088 GCF_900497805.2 Vombatus ursinus
TAGTACACTGTGAAAAAGCTGGTTTCAGAGAAACTGGAGAAGGTTATCAGAATATACTGATGCAGAGTGACATGAAAAGACCAGGAGAAGAAAAGATTGAGTAATAACAACACTAGGCCTGGTACCTAGGCCATGCATGGTAGCCCAAGCCTGTCATCCCAGCTATTAGGGAGGGTGAGGGTGGTGCATCGCTTGAGCTCAGAAGTTAGGAGCAGCAGGTGGTCAGATTAGGTGTCCAGACTAAGTCTGTCACCAATGTGTGCTACGACTCTAACACAATTAAATTCAGAGACTTCTTAAGGTGGAAGCAAAAAGTTTCTCTTTATTACAATCACGCGAGGCATCTACTCCTCCAGTACACTACCAGCAGGAGAGAGGCGAGGCACAAAGGACAAAGCAAGGTTATATATCTTAAGGCAAACAAGAAACTCCCACCCCACCACTATCCCTTACTCCCATTGGCTGAGAGGCAGGCTTACATTCTGGGCATGAAAATTTTTCCCATTCCCAAAGAACAAGGAAACAGGGTATACCCAATCCAAACATATATGTCCTTATTTAGTAAACCTAATGCTGACGTGGCAAGTGGCAATCAGGACGGGTTTAGGCCCGAGTTCCTATAGGTTTAGGTAATTTAAACTTATGGACTGTTCATTCTCTCAGAGCCTATCTCTAGTTTCGAGAAACTCTTCATCACCACCCTGAGAAGTCTTCACAGAGGTTACCTCATTCAGTCCCCCCTCTCATTTCATACTGTCTGAAGACTTCTCACACCATTGTCGATATAGTTCATCAACCAGCTTGTCACCTTGTTTTACACTATCATACCACACCCCTATTTTCATAGTCCTTGTTTCCCTATCATTATTCCCCAGATTTGCTGAAACTTGCTCCCTTAAAACCCTTAATTTAACAGATTCAGAATAAGCCACATCACTGTGGAAAGTCTCATTGGTACTTTCAATCATCATCTTTGTATTGCCAGAGCCTGCCCTCTGAACTCCCACTGTGGGTCCTACTGGGGTAATCTTTAGTGAGATTATCAATCGTTGTACTAGTCCCTTATTGCATGGAACTATACAATATCCTACAGCAGTTAATATTCTAACCATCACTTTAATTAATTATCTATCTCAGAGTTCTCTGCCAATTCCTCAGCTAAAAGTGGTTAAACCTTGCAATGCCTTAGTGATGGTTCTATCTGGGGCTGTGCTACTGGGCAACATTTCATCAGGGGATTCTGGGGACTTAAAATAATATGGGAGAAAGTGAACGATGCGTTGACAAATTAAAAAAAAAAGGGGGCAGTCCCCTTATTAAGTACAGATACAGAGACCCAAAAGTAACAATAAATTGTCCGTTTGAAGCTTCGGAAGTCTCTTCTCATACAGCTGTCTGACATTCTGGACATCATCTGGTGAAGTTCTCTGCTCCAAGTGCCGTTCAAACAGTGTCCAGCAGACTCTCCTTCAGAGGTCCTCCTTCTTATATCCTCTGTCTCCTACAAGATTGATCTTAATACAATTTTAAATTATCTTGCCAATAACCAGGGCAAATAATGAAAGTTAACTCAACCCCCATGTCTCCACTATTACAAGGTCAAAATTGGAACCTTGGCCAATTATCATATTTTAAGAAACTCAAATTAGAAAAACTAGAACCTAGCCTTACACTCTGAATTACTTCTAGTTCCATACCTTGCATTGGTTCATTATTCATTCCTATTCATATTCCCCATCAGGAGGATGAGATTCCACTAAGGAATTAATAACACACTCCAATATGTGGTAGTTAATTTAAAGCCAGTACATATCAAATGCTAAAACAGTCCCAACTTCTAATCATGTTCAAATAAATAATCCTTAATTAAAATGGATGCTTCTTTCAAGGCATTTACAAGTCACAAGCTATTCCTCTTTTAACATTAATTTGTAAAAAATTGAGACAACTTTAACATTAACTAAGTATTAACTAAGTAACAGAATAATATCCTACTTCCACAATCTCTTGGCTAATTATCCCCTAATGATGGGGTATGGATCCAAGCTGAGACCTTTGCTCCTGGCCCCAGAGAGAATCTGGCTCCCATTTGTCTATGGGCCCCAGAAAACCCTTATACTTCACTTAACTGGCTTATATGGTTTATCTCCAACAAACTTTCCCCCTGGTCGAAAGAAGACCTCGGCTGAACTTCTTCAGGCAGGACCCTCACATTGTGACCTTGGTGTCCCAGCACCTCCACACCTCCAGACCTCATCATAATCATTATGGGAAATTAAAGGATCCTGACTTATACACAGGAATATACTAGTAACAGATGTCAAGACTGAATACTCAATTCTGAAATTCTAGGCCAAATAACTCAATCTTATACTTACATCTTCCTATAGCCTCAGATGTTCTTGCATCAATCTATTGTTTAATAGATTCGATATTTATGCTTACAAACTTGTGATTGTAGGAATTTGCCATGAAAGAACATAACTAAAGTAAGGGAACAATGCTTCCCTAGAGTCATGTCAACTCCAGGAAGAAGTTACATATACATGTCCAGTTGCATTGAGCCAAACTTAAAGTCTGCCAGCCGTCATAGTGGGGAAATTGAGTCAGGAGAATCCTACCTCAGAAATGCAGAAAAGTCATTCTCCTGAGCTTCCCATGAGAACACCCTCTTGCAGCTCGTAGATGCAGCTCACAAACCTCTTTGCAGGTTGCTGACATCATGGGTCAGTAGCTCAATCTGTTCCTTGTTAACCATACCTGGAGTTAGACTCAGAATAATAGTTCATTAACAGTTTTCAAGGTCTTAGATAGCAAATTCCCCTTATCAGTGTTTTCAGGTGGGAATATAGTTTAATCCCGGGAATATCTCCAAAGTGAGCTTTAAGTAGTTTGCATAACTTCTTACACATGTTCTGATTCCTAATAACGTCCTGAGTAAAGCAAAGTTTCCATTGAGATCATAAGTTGCTATTCTAAATAAATTTGCCTCTCTGTTTCTCAAGCTTATTTATTCCTTTCTAACCATTCTTAATCTGAAAGAATGAGACACTTTCAGGACTTGAATCCTATACATATGATAAGTTCAAACAGTAATTTTAACTATTGCTAGGCCATGGAATGAATTCCGATCAAGACAGTAAGATCTTTGCTACTTACAGCCTATATGCTTTAGTATTAATCACTAGCCTTAGATCTCTGATGCTGCTTCCATTGAGACTATTTCTCTAAAAGCACCCAGTTAAGTCCAGTCCAAGGACACAACAAACCCAGGAATGAAACTCTAAGTTCGTAGTAGGTTTGGACATAATTTTCTTGCAAATAGAAATTTAGTAGACCCTCTAAAAGAATATCAAAGATTTCATCAAACTTTTTTTTTATGAAAGTATCTCCCTTTCTCAAAAACAGCTTACAATTTCCTAATTACCCTAAAATTCCTAATTACCTAAATTCTCTAGTCAAAAAGCGCCTATAAGAATTATTAGATTTTACAAAATGTCTTTTTTTTTGCATAATTATCAGGTTTCTTTTCACATGCACACACAAAATATTTTTACCAGTGCTTGACTTAACAATAACTCCAAATAGCTTAGTTAACAATTTTAAACTTCATAAGTGAAAGCCAGATAATCCCAGCTAAAACTTCCCTTTAAACATAGACAAAACTTGGAAGTTCTCATTTCTTAAATTACAATATTTAAAAGGAAATGTTACAAAACAGGACCATATAGAATGCCCCAACAGCCTCAATTCATTCCTTTTTCTCTTTTCCCTGAAGGCACAATTAATTTAACAACATTCTAGATTATAAAAGAAATTGCCCTTCCAGCAACATAACTAATACAATTGCTTACCAGATTACATCATATAAGAAAATTCAGAAACAAGTAAGCAGTATATTAAAACTCGAAACAGACCCAATAAAAATCTTTCTTTCTGAACCCTTTCACCTGGGCCAATAGCCTCCAGGGACCATTCCCACCCCTATAGACTGGCTTTTTTCCTATTATCTATGCTAGCCCATCATTGTCTTTTTA
>NW_020954794.1:650098-730797 GCF_900497805.2 Vombatus ursinus
GAGGGGAGATTGGGTGTAGCCACGATGAAAGACCAGTTGATGGGGTTATAGCCTCAGGGGAATGCCAGAGATTTGGCCATGTGGGAAAGTCCAGGGTTTTTCCTTTCTGGGGCCCAGATTTCAACCCCATCATTACCACAGGGCATACATTATAAAATTATTTCCACAATTGCAATAAACTTTGAAACAACCCATTATCAACTCAGATGGATGTACTTCTAAATCACTTTGTACAGAAAATCATTCATCTCATCACTAATATGTTGAGACTATAACTTTAAACCCCCTTACATTTTTATAATAGTCAAGATTTTAAATAAAATCTGCTATCACAGTCTTATAACCAAATATACCTCACTACACATTTAACAGTTTTCAAATTATCTCATCTTTATCACTAAAAGACCCACTGCAGGTCAAGAGTTACCTTAACACCATTTCTACCTCATAATGTTTCCTCAGATTTTACAATCTAAGAGTTTTAGAAATACAATACAATTTAGAAATACAGCAATAACTTAAGCAATAAACTTAAGATAACATCAATTGCATTTCCATATTATCACATATAGAAATGATCACTCTTATTACTCTTATTACACTTTTAACTTTTAACATTAATAATGCCACATCTCATAACAACCATTATTATTATATTTTTTATAGAACAGTAAACTTAAATCCAATCAGATCTGAATTTATAATCACTAATGATAAACATTTAAAAGCATTTTTGTTTTAAATACAATACTCTTGGCCCTTTAAAAGGAAATATTTTCCACAAATTTATATATTCCCTTAAAAATACACATGGTGACAATTCCTGCTCTAATTCTCCTTTTCTTTCCTACTTCCTTAAGGGAACTAAGAAAAAGTTCCCAGTCCTTCTTAGCAGCTTATCAGATAGAGCCACCCACCTGAGAATCTCAAGCTTCAGCAATTTGAATCAATGTTAACTAGATGTAATCAATTTTCTCCCCTTAGGCAGAAGGCCTCTAGAGTTCCAATAAGTAACTGAACAGCCCAGTTTACAGAACAATATCCAATCACAATGAGCTGCAAAATTTTCATTTTTAATTCTTCTACCCAAATTACACCCACCAAGGCCTGGGCAGCTTTGAACTCTGAAGGGACATAAGAATTGCAAATCCAGAGAAAAGCACTCTCCCCTTTTCTTTCTTGTCTTTCCCTTCACATTCAAAAACTTTGCCAGAGGTAGAATGTAAAGAGAGAGAAATCTTTTTTTTTTTCCAACAATTTCCAAAAGCTTCCAAATCTTTTACTCTCAAACCCTCTGTTCACACTGTTTGTGCAAATAGCTTATACTTTTCTTCCTACCCAGACTCCTTTCATTCCTACATGCTTAAACTTTCTTGCCTTTCCTTCTGATGGACTTTGATTAAAGTGCCTTCAAAACTGCACATATCTTATTTCTTTCTAATTCTAACCTGACACTTCAAAGATCCTTCTCCACTCTCCTTTTACCAATCATATAACCTAAATAATAAAGTATTTGTCTCTCTCTCTCTCTCTCCCATCTATCCGCTCCTCTGAGGCTGCTGTAATTAGGGAGAGAGAAGGGGAGAGAAAGAAAGAAAACATTTTTTTTCCAAGTAATAAATCCAGCTGCATTCCCCACTCCCCACAGGGTCTCAGACTACACAGACACACAGACAAATGACAAACAGAAACAAAGTCACAAAACAAATCCTGTTTATATTTTCTTGTCCTTTTTTTTTGTTTGTTTTGATAGTGCACTTAATTACTCAATTTGTTCCCTATATTTTTGGTAATTCATCTCAATAGCTAAACCTAGCCCTTAAGGGGCTATCTTCTGGAATATCAAATGGCAGCTTCTGACCTGCTATTTTAAACTGTTCCTTGCCCATGATTCTCCTACTAATGAGCAACACACAAAGGAATTTGATCTAGAGAGATCGCTTTCATCCCAGATACAGAGACGGACTCAACAATTACAATTAGTCACCAGAAGAGGTTGCCCTCTCCCCACAGTCACCGTGGTGCTCTTCTCAATGTTGCCAAAAATTTGGTCCGGCAGAGTCACCTCAAAACCCTGAGTCAAAGACTCAGCAATTAGTGAATTTGGTTGAGGGTTGTCGCCTTCCCTCCAGGTCAGAGACTTACACTAATAAGGAGACATGAGAGCTGCTTACCTCCAGGCTGAACGTGTACAACTTACGTGATTGATCCAATGTACCTTAATCGCTGCCTGCGGCAGGCCGGCCAACTTCACAAAATCCTGTTGCTGCCCTGAGTTTAACTTTCTTTCATTTTTTGCTTCCCTGAGCTCTCTCTTCGAGTTCTCACCCAAGCGGAGCGAAAGCACCCTAAATCTGGCCTGAGGGCTGTTGGAGAAATCTCTGGTGGCGCCCCGACCCTCAGGGTCCAGATTTAGGGATCTCTCTCACAGGTGGGCAAATCTCAGTGGGACCTCCAAAGCTGTGTGGTACAGCGACTCTAACACAATTAAATTCAGAGACTTCTCAAGGCGGAAGCAAAAGTTACTCTTTATTACAATCTCGCGAGAAGGGGCATCTACTCCTCCAGTGCACTACCAGCAGGAGAGAGGACAGGTACAAAGAACAAAGCCAGGTTATTATATCTTAACGCAAACAAGAAACTCCCACCCCGCCACTATCCCTTACTCCCATTGGCTGAGAGGCAGGCTTACATTCTAGTCATGAGAATCTTTCCCATTCCCATTAGCTGGGAGGCAGGCTTACATTCTAGGAGCAAAAATCTTTCCCATTCCCAAAGAGCAAGGAAACAGGGTACAGCCAATCCAAACATACATGTCCTTATTTAGTATACCTAATGCTGACTTGGCAGTGGCAATCAGCAGAGGGTTTAGGGCCGAATTAAACTTATGGCCTGTTCATTCTCTCAGAGCCTATCTTTAGTTTCGAGACAGTCTTTCCATCACCACCCTGAGAAGTCTTCACAGAGGCTATCTCATTCACCAACATAAGCCCTGGTCTCCTTCCCTGGGAGGCTGCCTAAAAACATACCACCTGGCCCAGATCAGAAAGAGAGCACATCAAAGTTTCCATGCCAATCATGGAGATCTAGACTCAAAACTGTTTGGGAGGGGAAGACCCTCAGAGTTTCTGTGCAGAACAGTAACAATTGCTATTTACACTCCCTTTGAGCCATCAAATCTCAAACAGTGACCCAGAGAGACTGCGACTGGGACTTATTATTGGCCCATCAGTGAGAGCCAGAGTGATTTGGATTTAAGTTACGTTGAAGTAGCTCCATTTGAATCTGGATGAGCTTAATCAAAGCCTTCCAGAGCTCAGTTGCAAGCAATTTATATTCCTTTGGTCAATGCCCCTAAATGTAAGTGTATGATTCTCCATGGGGAGGAAGGAAAAAATGGATGGAGGAAGGAAAGAATGAGCATTGCCTAACTGACAGTTAGAAACTCAACAGTTGGGTCTCCAGTGGGGCAGCTACTCCTCTTCACAGATTGTTGTTCATCCTTCATTCTTGAAGAGACCAATGGCATCAGGAAGGTGATGTCTTGACTTGCAAGTGAATTGGTTTGAAGTGAGGCCTGGCTGTGCAAAGTCACTAGCCTCACTTTCTCCTCCAGAGGCATCTGAGTCCAGTAGCAAGATATTGATCAGATTGACTGGAGGTGGCCTCTGAGACCTGAGAAAGAGAAATGCAAAACAGACCTGGGAAAGATCTCTCTCCCACTCGATCCGTGGCCATCACATTGTTTTCACCTAGGAGGGCAGAGTAAGAATGAGACCAGCTCCTGGAAGCAGCCCCCTGGAAAGGTTTGTGGTCTTTGGCTAAAGCATCCCAGTCAGAAGATTCTTTGTCTTCCACCTTTTTCTCTCTCTTCTTAATCTTTCTACCTGGACCAGGGTCCCTGGGACAAATGGCTCCTGCAGCAGGGCAAAATTGGGCCCAATTCTCCCCTGAGGCCAGTGGTTGGGGCAAGCCTGTGACTCTGGGGAAGCAGCTGCTCCCCTGTGCTGAAGGGCTGAGCAGCCTGAAGAGGTTTTTTGTTCAGGGCTGAAACACTGTGGGAATGGAGCATTATAATACTGAGAACAGTAATAATCTGCCACATCCTCAGCCTGAAGTGCACTGATGGTGAAGGTGAAATCTGTCCCAGAACCACTGCCACTGAACCTGGCAGGGACTCCAGATTCCAGGGAGGAAGCATCATAGATCAGGAGCTTGGGGGCCTGTCCTGGTTTCTTTTGGATCCAGGGCATCCACTTGCTAACGCTGGAAATGGCCTTGCAGCTGATGGTGACTCTGTCCCCTGGAGCCACAGACAGGGAGGCTGGGGACTGGATCAATACAATGGCTGCCTGGGATTCTGATGAAGAGATTTCAGGGAATGAAGAATCCTGTGTAGAGACAGTGAATGCAGGAGTAGTTCCCTTACCCTCAGACTGTGTCAGAGATGCCCACTGGAAAGCTCCTTCCATCTCTAAAATGATGCCAAATTATAGCTCACTGGAAGCCTTACCTTGAGGCCAGAGCAGTAGCAGCCAGAGGAGCAAGGACTGGGAGAGCATTGTGACCCTTGCAGAGGTGGAGGCAGAGAGCTCTGAGTTTATAGGGAGGCTGATGGGAGATATTTTTATCTCAGACTGGGTTTGAGAAGGTGCCCTGGATATCACCAGGCAAAACAGTGCTGGTCCTGCCTGAACTGAAGGACCCCAGGAGTGGTTATATGCACATGGAGGGAGTGGCCCAATTGTATTTCCTTGAAGGCATGACCTCATGTGGCCTCTGTATTTATGGCTCTATTAAATGCACCTGTCTTAGACTGGACATGGTGGTGGCTGTGACAGGTGGCCAATTGTGGTTACAAATGGTAAGAAGGGTGGTAAGGAAAGGGGTGAGGGGCTCTCTTCCCAGGAGAGATCAGATGGCTCTGAGTCTAGAGACCAAGAGTTGATCAGTGCCTATGCAAAGAAGAAAATTAAGAAACAAAGGAAGGAGCTGAGTTAGAAAGAAAACTAAGACCAAGGAACCAACAATATTTAGGGACTCTTAGCTAAGGACACAGGCTTAGATGAAATGGAGATGGAGGGGACTTTGGAGATTCTATGGTCTACTAGGTGGTATAGGGAGAATGTGTCCCCTGAGTTGTTGGGGAGAGAAGTTTATTCTTCTCTTCTGTATTTCTGTTATATCTTTCAAAAACTAAAAAGAAAAAAAAAGTTTGGTGGCTTCAACCTTTCATTTTGTAGATGGGGAAACTGAGGCCAAGAGCAACAGTATGGTTATTCAGGTGCCTTTTTCCTATTAAAGTCCATCATCTCCTTTCCTCCAGTCAGACAGTTTCCATGCCAATCAGCAGTGGAATCCAGCCTATGAGCACCCATAGTATTTCCAGCCTGGTGATATGGGCAGATAAAGTCACAAAACAATTTGGGGGGTAAAGACCCTCAGGCTTTCTGTTCTATAGAGGAACAATTGCCATTTACAATTACTCTGGGACATGGAAACCTAAACGGTGACTCAGAAAGTTTTGGGCAGGGACTTATTATTGACAAATCAGTGAGAACCATAATGGTTTGTGTATAAGTCATAGTGAAGTAGCTCCATTTGAATCTGAATGGGTTTTATCAAAACCTCATTTTCTAGAACTCAGTCTCAAGCAATTTATATTCCTTTGGTCAGAGCACCCAAATGCAAGTGTATGATTCCCCATGGGGAGGAAGGGAGAAAGGGAGTAAGGGAGGAAGAAAAATTGAGGAAGGAAGGAAGGAAAGAAAGAGGGAGCATTGCCTAACTGGACCTGGGCAGCTACTCCTCTTCACAGATTCTTGTTCATTCTTTGGCTTGAAGAGATTAATTACATCAGGAAGATGATGTCTTGACTTGCAAGTTCATTAGATTTAAGTGAGGTAGGGCTGTACAAAATCACCAGCCTCACTCTCTCCTGGAGAGCCATGTGGGTTCAGTGGGGAGACACAGATCAGGATGACTGGAGATGGACCCTGAGACCTGAGAAAGAGAAAAGAAAAATTGAGACCTGGGAAAGACGTCTCTTTCCACTGCATATGGGGCCATTGTGCCAGTCATCTTGACCTATATCTTGCCACTGGCCTCTGATGACTCTGGAGGAGAGAGTGAAGCTGATGACTTTGCACAGCCCTGCCTCACTTAAATCCAATTCACTGGCAAGTCAAGCCGTCTCCCTCCTGATGTCATTGGTCCTCTTTCAGAAAGGACAAATAACAAACACCAACCAGCCCCCACCTTGGAATCTTTCCCTATGAACAAAACCAGCTGGGTGGCCCCTGACATTCTTAACCCTTCTGTTAGGATTCATGGCAATGACACTTGTTAAGGATGACTGTCAACACTCACTCCCTCAACTAGGAATTTATTAAGTGATTCCTCTGTGCTAGACATTAGGGCTACATTACATCTGGGTAATCAACATATTCATATCTAAGCATCTGCAAAATAAACATGAGGGGATTTTCAGAGGGAAGGTGATGCCACTTTCTGATGTAGAGAGTGGCACTTGAGCTGAGGTTTGAAAGAACCTATGGATTCTAAAAGGTGCTTAATAAATATTTTTGACTGATTGATTGATAAACCTTATGAACATATTACCTCTACCTGCCCTCTGTTTTTCCCAGTCTCTTTACCCTCTTGAAATGCTACAATCTGCTCCTAATTCCCATTGTTCTGTGACTCAGTGGCAATCTTTGAGTTCATCACAGACTTGTCTGAGTATAGCAAAAACTTCAGTATAAATGGCATTTGCCAATTTACAAAGTCCTTTCCATCCTTTAAGGAAGGTGAAGTAGATGTTATGATTATTCTCATTTGGGGCAGGTGATAGACCAGTGGATAGAGAGGTAGGCTTGGAATCAGGAAAACCAGATTACAGATCTAATCTCAAATATTACTCTTGTCACCCTAGGGAAATTCACTTAACCTCTGTTTACCTCAGTTCACTCATCTATAAAATGGAGATAACTGCAGAGTTATTGTGGTGATCAAAGGAGATAATAGTTGTAAAGTGCTTAGCACAGTGCCTGGCACATAGTAGGTGCTATATAAATGCTTTTGCCCCATTTTATAGATGAGGAATGTGAGGTTTTGACTTATTCATGGTCACCTGACCCCAAAATGACATAATTGGAGTTCAAACACTGTCTTTTGATGTCTTAAGTCCAGTGCTATGATTGTTAAACCATTCTGCCTCTCTTCTACCTAGGAAGGCAGTGTTGCCTAGTGGCTAGAATATTGCTTTTGGAGTCAGGAAGGCCAGAGTTCAAATCCTGCCCTTGACTTAAACATTGAATTAATTTTTTGTTTTTTTGTCATCTTCATTTCTGAATTTCCCTCCCGCTTTCCAGAAAACCACCTTTTGTCATGAAAAATTAAAAAAAAAGTTTTTCAGTAAAAGTAACTAATATATCAATTGATTCTGACAGTGTATACAATATTCCACAGCCATCATCCCCCATCTCTGCAATGAAGGAAAGGAGGTGTATTTCCTCTGCTCCTCTTTAGGGGGAAGTTTGATCATAATAGTTACACCACATTCAGTTTCACTGTTTAATTCTTAATAATTACGTTGTTATTCATTGTATGTATTGCTTTCTTAGTTCTTACTTTAAGTTCATATAAGTCTTCCCAAGTTTCTCTGAAATCTTCATATTCCTCATTTATTATGATGCAGTAATATTCCATTCCATTCATGTGCCATATTTGTTTAGCTCTAATTCGACAGCTAGCTGGTACATTGATTAGGGTACAAGCTGTGTGGCCCCGGGCAAGTCACTTATCTTTTCCACATTTGAGTTTTCTCATCTGTAAAATGGGGATAATAATAGCACCTATGCTGTTGTGAGGATCCAATCAGTTAATATATGTAATGTGTTTAGCAAACCTTAAAGTACTTATAATGTTTTGTTTTCTAGTCTTTTCCATTGTGTCCAACTCTTTACAACCCCATTTGGGGTTTTCTTGGCAAAGATACTGGAGCAGTTTGCCATTTCTTTCTCCAGCTCATTTACAGCTGAGGAAACTGAGGCAAACAGGGTTAAGTGACTTGCCCAGGGTCACAGGGCTAGTAGGTATCTGAGGCAAAATTTGAACTAGAGTCTGCTTGACTCAAAACCCAGTGTTCTATCCACTGCACCACCTAGCTGCCTTAAATTGTTTTGTTTGTGTGAAGCCCAACTATAGTTGAAAGTGCATTGTTGTTTAGTTGTTTCAGTCATGTCTGATTCTTCATGACCCCATTGGAGGTTTTCTTAACAAAGATCCTGGAGTGGTTTACCATTTACTTCTCCAGATAATTTTTCTAGATAAGGATACTGAGGCAAAGAGGGTTAAGTGACATGCTCAGGGTTACACAGATAGTAAGTATCTAAGGCCACCTTTGAACTCAGGAAGATAAATCTTCCTGACTTCAGTCTGGACATTCTATCCAATTCACCCCCTAAACAAGCAGACTTTTCAGGATACTTTCTCCCTGCCCCTCCCTCAACCTCCTTTCTTACAGTTCATGCTTTCCTTAATCCCTTTTATTTTTTTATTACATTAATACATATTTATGGAATGAAACAAGCATTTCTACAATGTGGTAGGATAAAAAGATGTTTGTACTTAAAACTACAAATCTACTATGCGCAACTTGCTATTCCTATCAAATATACAAAGAAGTTATCATGTAAATTTCTTTTTTTCTCCCTTTTTTTCTATCCTTTCCCCCTTATATTTCTTTTCATTTACATTTTCATTAGAAGTCTTATGGAAGTTAAGGATGGTTATCCCCCGTGCTGATGGCCCAGTTCTCTGGGAAGATGGGCAAGTGACTACCAAGGGGTGGCAAGGACAGGAGATCTAGTCTTGCCTGAAAGTTTTGTTCCTAGAGTGAGGAGAGAGACTGAATCCATCCTATAGATGAGGTTGCCTCAAAAACTTTAGGGACTGTTCCATCCAAGTTGTTTATCCTGACTGGGGAAAAGCAAGCAGAGCTGTGAGTCCAGGCCCATTCCCCTGGATCATTTACAGTTTCCTCTTATTTTTTAATAATTGATTTATTTTTAGTTTTCAACATTCATCTCCATAAAGTTTTGAGTTTTAAATTTTCTCCTCCTCTTTTTTCTCCTCTCCCCAACTCCCCCACCCCGAAGGCAGATATTGGCTGTACATATAAATTCATGTTAGGCATATTTTCCCATTAGTCATGTTGTAAAGAACCATTAGAACTAATGGGAGGAACCACCAGAATGAAGCAATGAAAGAAATCAACAGTGGAAAAGGAGAGCAAATACTATGCTTCCATCTGCATTCAGACTCTATACTTCTTTCTCTGGGTATGGATAGCAATTTCCATCATGAGATTTTGTAGTTGCCTTAGATACTTGCTTTGCTGAGAAGAGCCAAGCCTATCAAAGTCAGTCATCCCACAATGATATGGAGTTGGGGGGGGGGGGACTTTGGAGAATCTATGATCGACTAGGTGATACAGGGAGAATGTGTCCCCTGAGCTGTTGAGGAGAGAAGTTTATTCTTTTCTTCTGTGTTTCTGTTATATCTTTCAAAAACTAAAAAGAAAAATAAAAAGATTGGTGGTCTCAACCTTTCATTTTGTACATAGGGAAACTGAGGTGAAAAGGACCAAAATGGTTATTCAGGTGCCTTTTTCCTATTAAAGTCCATCATCTCCTTTCCTCCACTTAGAAAGTTTCCATGCCAATCAACAGTGGAATGCAGCCTGTGAGCACCACAGTGCTATCAAAACCCAACAGTGACTTAGAAAGGTTTGGGCAGGGACGACTTATTGGCCAGTGAGAACCAGAGTGATTTATCTATAAGTTTTAGAGAAGTAGCTCTATTTGAATCTGAATGGGTTTTATCAAAGCCTGGTTTTCCAGAACTTAATCTCAAGCAATTTATATTCCCATGGGGAGCAAGGGAGGAAGAAAAATTAAGGAAGGAAGGAAGGAAAGAAAGAAGGAACATGGCCTAACTGGAACTGGATATTTGGGTCCCCAGTGGGGCAGCTACTCCTCTTCACAGATTCTTGTTCATCCTTTGCTCTTGAAGAGATTAATTACATCAGGAAGATGACGTCTTGACTTGCAAGTCCATTAGATTTAAGTCACTAGCCTCACTCTCTCCTGGAGAGCCGTCTAGGTTCAGTGGGGAGACATAGATCAGGATGACTGGAGATGGACCCTGAGAAAGAGAAAAGAAAAACTGAGACCTGGGAAAGACATCTCTTTCCACTGCATCTGGGGCCACTGTGCCAGTCATCTTGACCTATGTCTTGCCACTGACCTCTGATGACTCTGGAGGAGAAAGTGAGGCTGATGTCTCTGCACAGCTCTGCCTCACTTAGATCCAATTCACTGGCAAGTCAAGCTGTCCCCTCTTGATGTCATTGGTCCTCTTCCAGAAAGAAGGATAAACAACAAACAAAACCAACTAACCCACACCTTGGAATTTTTCCCTGTAGACAAAACCAGCTGGAGCCAGGTTGGCCCCTGACATTCTTACCCCTTCGGTTAGGATTCAGGGCATGAATTCAGACCACCCATTTGTAAGTATATGACTCATCATATGGAGGAAATGAGGAAGGGAGGAGAGATGAAGGAGAATTGCCCAAGTGGAACTGAACAGTTGGTTCCCCAGTGGGGCAGCTACTGCTACTCACAGATTGTTGTTTGTACTTCATTCTTTTAATACAAAATATTAATTATTAGTTTTCAACATTCACTTTTATAAGATGTTGAGTTCTAAATTTTTGTACCAGTTTACAACTCTACCAACAATGCATTAGTGTTCTAATTTTTACACATCTTCTCCAGCATTTATCATTTTCCTCTTTTGTCATGTTAGCCAATCTAATAGGTATGTGGTGGTGCCTCAGAGTTCTTTTAAGTTGTGTTTCTCTAATCAATAGTTATTTAGAGCATTTTTTTTTCATATGACTATAGATAGTTTTAATTTCTGCATCTGAAAACTGCCTGTTCATGTCCTTTCACCATTTGTCAATTAGGGAATGATTTGTATTCTTATAAATTTGACTCAGTTCTCTCTATATTTTAGAAATGAGGCCTTTATCAGAAAATTATTTCCCAGCTTTCTGTTCCCTTTCTATTCTTGGTTTTATGGGCTTTGTTTGTGCAAAAACTTCTAAATTAATATAATCACAATTATCCTTTTTGCATTTCATAGTGTTCTCTTTCTCTTCTTTTGCGATAAGTTCTTCCCTTCTTCATAGATCTGACAGGTAAACTATTCCTTTCTCTCCTAGCTTGCTTATAATATCAGTCTTTATATGTAAATCATGTATCCATTTTGACTCTGTCTTGATATAGTGTGTAAGATGTTGGTCTATGCCCAATTTTTGCCATACTATTTTCATTTTCCTAGAACTTTTTGTCAAATAGTTCTTATCCCAAAAGTTGGAGTCTTTGAGTTTATCAAATAGTAGATTACCATAGTCATTGACTACTGTGTCTTGTGTACCTCACCTATTCCAGTGATCTACCACTCTGTTTTTTTGCCAGTACCAAGTAGTTTTAATGATTGCTGCTTTGTAATAGTTGTAGATCTGGTACACCTAGGCCACCTTCCCTTGCATTTCTTTTAATTAATTCCCTTAATATTCTGGATTTTTTGTTCTTCCAGAACAAAATTTTTATTTTTTTCTAACTCTAGAAAATAATTTTTGGTAGTTTGATTGGTATGGTACTCAATAAGTAAATTAATTTGGGTAGAACTGTCATTTTGATTATATTAACCAGGTGTACCCAGAGCAACTGATATTTTTCCAATTATTTAGATCTGATTTTTCCTTCATTCTTAAAAGGGACCAATGACAGCAGGAAGGTGATGTCTTGACTTGCAAGGGAGTTGGATTTAAGTGAGGCAGGGCTGTGCAAAGTCACCAGCCTCTTTCTGTTCTCGAGAGCCATGTGGGTCCAGTGGCAAGACATAGATCAGGATGAGTATAAATAGTTTTTGAAACCTGAGAAAGAGAAATGAGAAACTGAGACCTGGGAAAGATCTCTCTCCCACTGCATCTGGGGCCATCTTGCCTATCATCTTGACCTATGTCTTACCACAGGCCTCTGATGGGACAGAAGGAGAGAGTGAGACTGATGTCTTTGCATAGCTCTGCCTCTGAGACAGAGTTGCATGAAGTCATCAGACTCAATCTAGAGTGATCAGAGTCAAGGACAGAGTCAAGATGACTGGTGATGGCTGGACATGCAGCGGATGACCTTGGCATCTTCGATGTCTAACCAAGCTCTAAGTATTCCACAGCCCCAGCTTCAGCCACCTTTGTGGCTATCATAACAGATTGTTCTCACCTGCCATTCCACAAAAGAAAGTTTTCATAGCCCTGGGGTAGACACATCCCTAATTCACCAATGGGTTTGAGACCCCTTGGTTACCCTCACCCTGGTTACTTATATTTGAGTGTGTGTGTGTGTGTGTGTGTGTATCTGAGACTGCTTTGGTCCCCTTGACGGCTTGTGTGCTTGTGGGCATGAATGCTAATTCCTCTACCCCTTCTCTGATCTGGCTCCATTGTGACTGCTGCTCTGTCCAGGCCCTGCCGCTCATTATGGGGAAGGGAGTATCCTGGCCCTATGGGAATAGGGATAGCAGTACTGATGTCCTCAAATGACAGTTTCAGGCATCTATCCCAGCAGATAGCAGACATGAATGATTGAACAGGGACAGTGAGTTCCCAGAGTGAGGAGAGAGACTGGATTCATCCTATAGATGGAATTGCCTCAAGAACGTTAGGGACTTTTCCATATACCTTGTCTGTCCTGCCTAGGGAAAAGCAGTCAGAGCTGAGCAGAGGGCAGAGTAAGAATGAGAAGCAGCCCCCATGGGAAGGTTTGTGGTCCTTGGCTAAAGCATACCAGGCAGAAGATTCTTTCTCTTCTTCCTCCTTTTTCTCTCTCTTCTTAATCTTTCTACCTCTACCAGAGTCCCTGGGACAAATGGCTCCCACAACAGAGCTAAATAAGGCCCTATTCACCCCTGAGGGCAGTGGTTGGGCCAAGCCTGTGACTCTGGGGAAGCAGCTGCTCCCCTATGCTGAAGGGCTGAGCAGCCTGGAGAGGTTTTTGTTCAGGGCAGAAACACTGTGGGAGTGGATAACCATTATGTTGTACACAGTAATAATCTGCCACATCCTCAACCTCCACTGCACTGATGGTGAGGGTGAAATCTGTCCCAGAGCCACTGCCACTGAACCTGGCAGGGACCCCAGACTGCAGAGTAGAAGCACTATAGATCAGGAGCTTGGGAGACTGTCCTGGTTTCTGCTGGAGCCAGGCTATCCACTTGTTAATGCTGGAACTGGCCTTGCAGCTGATGGTGACTCTGTCTCCTGGAGCCACAGACAGGGAGGCTGGGGACTGGGTCAGTACAATGGCTGCCTGGGATTCTAATGGAGAAGAAGAAATATTTCAGTGAATGAAGAATCCTGTGTACCCTTAGGCCTTGTCAGAGATGCCCACTGGAAAACTCCTTCTGTCTTTAAAGTGGTGCCAAACTATGGCTCATTGGAAGTCTTACCTTGAGGCCAGAGCAGTAACAGCCAGAGGAGCAAGGACTGGGAGAGCCTTGTGACCCTTGCAGAGCTGGAGGCAGAGAGCTCTGAGCTCAGAGGGAGACTGATGGGAGATATTTGTATCTCAGGCTGAGTTTGAGAAGGTGCCTTGGATATCACCATGCAAAACAGTGCTGGTCCTGCCTGAACTGAAGGACCCCAGAAGTGGTTATATGCACATGGAGGGAGTGGCCCAATTGCATTTCCTTGAAGGTGTGACCTCATGGGGCCTCTTTTTTTATTGCTCTATTAAATGCACCTGCCTTAGGCTGGACATGGTGGTGGCTGTGGCAGGTGGTCAACTGTGGTTATAAGCAGGGGGAGGCCTGTCTACCTTCCCAGGAGGGATCAGATGATTGTGGGCCTAGAGACCAAGAGTTGACGAGTGTCTCTGTAAAGAACAGAATTAAGAAAGAAAGAAAGGAGCTGAGTTAGAAAGAAAACTAAGACCAGAGAACCAACAAAATTTATAGAGAGCTAAGGGCCCAGGCTTAGATGTAATGGAGATGGAGAAAATGTGGAGATTCTCTGGTCTCCTAGGTGTTGTGGGGAGAATGTGTCCCTTGAATTGTTGTTTGATGGGTTTGGGGGAGAAGATGTTTATTATCCTCTTCTGTATATCTGTTATTTCTTTCTAAATGCTGAAAAGAAGAAGGGATTGTTGGTCTCAACCTTTTATTTTGTAGATGGGGAAACTGAGGCCAAAAGGAGCAAAATGGTTATTCAAGTGCCTTTTTCATCTCCTTTTCTCTACTCAGAAAGTTGTCACCTTTTATCAGGCCTCATCATCTCAAGGTTGGATTCTCGCCTTGGCTGTCTGGTTGGTTTCTATACCTCAACTCTCTCCCCACTCCAGTCAATGCTGCACTCAACTGTTAAATTGATCATCTGAGAGAGCAGGTCTCACCATATCACCTCTCCTACTCCAGAAACTTCAGTCCCTTTTTATTACCTCCAGGATCTAATAAAAAATCCTTTAAAGCCCTTCAGACCTTGTCCAATTTCTCCCTTTCCCCTTTCCTTACACTCTACCCCCTTCCAAGTACCCCAAGATCTAGTGACACTGGCCTTCTCACTGTTTCTCATAAAGGACCGTCCTCTGACCCTGTGCCCCTTCACTGCTGTCCCATGTGTCTGGAATGCTCTTCTTCCTCACTGCCACTTCCTGGCTTCACATGCTTCCTGTTTCCTCAGAAATAAACACTTGGGGAACCTTCAAGTTATTTTTTCTTGCTAGTATGATCTCCCCCTGCAGTCTTTTCTCTAATGCCCATACTTTAAGCTGGACACAGTAGTGTCTGTGGCTGGTGTCTGACTGGGTGTGCTTTTTAATTTAAATTTTTTTAATGTTCAACTTAAACACTAAGAGAAGAACACTTCCACACCTGCAGCAGAACACAGAAAGAGGATTCTGTGTAAAACTATGGGAGGGATGATCTCTGAGAATCTCTCAGGGACGAAACCTCCTCAGGGAGTTAATAGTTTCTTGTTCTGTTGAAACACTTGCAGTGGGTTGACCTTGTAAAGAAACATGCTTTTCAACATATCTTGTACTTTATCAGACCTCCTCCTCCTTTTCTAAAACTGTTTACTCTAACAAGAAAAAGAAAAAGAAAACCTCCCACCTTTCCTTGTCTCCAGGCAAGTTGTGAAAGTGTCTTTGTTCTCTGCTGTTGGGGTAGATTGCCATGAATAGATTGTACCCTCAGAGCTTACACTAATGAGCCCTGAGGAGGGGGCTAGGGAGGCGATTGCAGCTAGGACCTTTAAAACCTGTTGATCTGAACACACCTCCACTCTCTTTGGTCAGAGCCATTTTTTTCATGCTCTGAGGGAGCCCCTTCTCAAGAAAGCCAATAAATGAATTATTCTTTTTGCTAATATCTCTGAGTCTCCAATTCATTGATAAGGGTTTCTGTGCCCCACACAACTATGAACCTCCCTTTCAGACAGCCTGTAAAACAAGCATACAGTAAAATCCATCCCTGTATTTGCAAATTGTCCTGCTTATCTATACTGCCTTCTGTTCTTTTTTGTGCACTTAAAAAGAGGATTCCGTGCTCTACTTTTTCCTCCAACATGATTGCTCTTGCCTCATTCCTGAACTAAAATTTGAGAAGAAATATAGAAAAACAAATCCACTGTAACATATAAGTACAGTCAAGCAGAATGATTCTAGACAGTGTCAGAGTCCACTTTCTGCATCTGGCGTCCCTCCTCCCTTTGTCAGGAAGTGCTTAACAAGTCTTCTCAGAGTTTCTCTAAAGACATGGTTCAGAGTTGTTTGTCTTGACCATGCTGATGTCCTCATACACTTTGATGTCCTTGGTTTATTCACTTTATCCTGTGTCAATTCATACTGCCCAACATTCTATGAAATAACCTCTTTCATCAGCTCCTAGAGCTCAATAATGTGTTATCATATTTATATACCACATTTTTTTTCAGCTGTTCTCCCATTATGTAAGAGGAAATGTAAGACTTTTCCTTGGATTCTGGTACTCCAGGATCAGGACATTTTTTGGTAGTAGATAGAGCACTGGCCCTGGAGTCAGGAAGACCTGAGTTCAAATACAGCCTGAGACACTTAATGGCTTTATGACTCTGGGAAGTCACTGAACCCTATTTTCCTCAGTTTCCTCATCTGTAAAATGAGCTGGAGAAGGAAATGGCAAACCTCTTTAGTATTTTTGCCAAGAAAACCCCAAGTGGCATCATGAAGAGTCACACATGACAAAAATGACTGAAGAATAAGAAGCCATAATTAATGGATTTGGCTGACAAGGACAACACCAGTTTAAAATAAAAGCATAAGTCAAGTCTTAAAGAAAGCAATTGGAGAATAACTGACTAAATTATAGTCTATAATACTAGTACACTGTAAAAAAGCCAGTTTCAGAGAAACTGGAGTTCATCAGAATGTATTGAAGCAGAGTGACATGAAAAGACCAGGAGAACAAATGATTGAGTAATGACAACATTAAGCCTGGTACATAGGCCATGCATGGTGGTCCAATCCTGTCATCCCAGCTACCAGGGAGGCTGAGGCTGGTGCATTGCTTGAGTTCAGAAGTTAGGAGCAGCAGCTGGTCAGATCAGATGTCCAGACCAAGTCTGGCACCAACATAAGCCCTAGCCTCCTCCCCGGAAGGCTGCCTAAAAACATGCCAATGGACCCAGATCAGAAAGAAAGCCCATCAAAGTTTCCATGCCAATCAACAGTGGGATCCAGCCTGTGATCAGCTGTTGTATTTTCAGCCTGGTGAGATAGAGAGATCTAGTCCCAAAACCTTTTAGGAGGGAAGACCCTCAGGGTTTCTGTCCAGAGCAAGAACAATTGCTATTTACACTCCCTCTGGGCTATCAAAACCCAAACAGTGACCCAGAGAGGCTTGGGCTGGGACTTATTATTGGCCAATCAGTGAGAGCCAGAGTGATTTGGATTTAAATCATAGTGAAGTAACTCCATTTGAATCTGAATGGGCTTTATCAAACTCTGGTTTTCAAGATATCAGTTTCAAGACATTCATATTCCTTTGGTCAGAGCACCCATTTGGGAGTGTGCTTTGAGTTTTTCCTTCTTTCTTGAAGAAGAGCATGATATTAGGAAGTTGATGCCATAATGTACAAGTGAATTGGATTTAAGTGAGGCAGGGCTGTGCAAAGTCACCAGCCTCACTGTCTCCTCCAGAGCCATCTGTGTCTAGTGGCAAGACATAGATCAGGATGACTAGAGATGGCCCATGAAACCTTAGAAGGAGAAAAGAAAAAAAGGAGACCTGGGAACACCCTCTCTTCTACTGCATTCTGGGCCATAATGCCCATCATCTTGAGCTATGTCTTGCCACTGGCCTCTGATGATTCTGTAGGAGAGAGTGGGCCTGATGTCTTTGCACAGCTCTGCCTCCCTTAAATCCAATTCACTGGCAAGTCCAGCTATCCCCTCCTGATGTCACTGATCCTCTTCCAGAATGAAGGATAAACCACAAACAACAACAGCTTCCACCTTGGAATCTTTCCCTGTAAACAAAACCAGCTGGAGCCAGGTTGGCCCCTGAAGTTCTTACTCCATCTGTTAGGTTTCATGTCATTGTGTGGGATAGTGACCTAAAAAAAAAGACTCTTAGAGGTATCTCAAAGTAGGAACAGAAAGTTTATTTCAATTCTCAAGAATCGGGTGTCTCTGCACCAGTATGATTTCTGATGAAGGAAGACAAATTACAGAAGCAAAAAGCGAGCTTAACTAACCCTAACGGAGAAAATTCCCCCTCCCACCAACTATCCAATATTTGGTTTACAATCTAAGCAGGGAAATCTATTCCCAGAGACAGAGAACAAAGAAACAATATAACAAAGAAACAATCCCCTTAGTTTGCTACCAAAATGAAACATTTAAAATGCGCATTCAAGCTAGACACTACCGTGGGAAGGTCACCGTGACTGGAATGTATGGGGGTACAGGGGGCTTTCAAAGTATCAGGTTTGGCAATCTTTAACTACTGACCTAACACTGGGGGAACTATAGAAATCTATACTTATCCTATTCTGCCTCATGAACTTATCTCCAAGTTCAGGATAATCTTATCCCAAACCTTAATTACACTGAGAAGTCTTCACAAGGGCATCCCACCCATCATGAAGAACAAAACAGCCAGAATGAAGTGGTTTTCCTTGCTCAGATCAGCCAGGGGGGCTGGCATCTCATGACCAGGACTTGCTAGTTTCGCCTCTTCCTTCCTAAAGGTAAAAAACTTTTCATAGATCTCTAAATTTGGAAATCCATTTTACTCTACACTCATGGGACGTCTCCCAGTGTGGCAGGTTTGCTACCCTAGAATCTCCTCTAAAGATGCTTTATTTCTCTACTTGTGGCTTTGATTGATTTCAGGACTTGACACTCCTTTATTAAGTATGACTTGTCAATCAATTAATCAATTAATCAATCAATCACTTACTCAACAAGCAATTTATTAAATGATTCCTTTGTGGTATACATTATGGATACATTGCATCTGGGTATTCAACATATTCTTATTTAAGCATCTGCAAAATAAATATGAGGTAATTTTCAGAGGGTAGGTGATGCCACCTTCTCAGGTAGAAGCCTAGATTTGAAAGAACCTGAGGATTCTAAAAGGTAGAGGGGAGGGCCTGCATGGGGGCTCTCCAGTACAAAGTCATGGAGATGGGAGATGGGAATGTTGGGTGTGTGGAAGAACAAGGTCAGGAATTGTCACCCATCCCTTGGGGTATTATTGCCTTCTGACTCCCTGAAGGCTATGGGATGCCTTAGAGTTTGCTGAGTTTAGATTTGGTGTATAGGACATGAGACCTGCTTGAGCCCTTCATTACCCAACGAAGGCCAAAAATGTGGACTGGCCAATCAGAGAGGACAATTTAAGCCCTTCTGAACTGAGATGCCAACAATCTTATGCGATGGTCTCTAAGTGAACCTGAAATTTTCCTGCTGTGTCAGCAACCAGAAGATCATATTAAGGTTGCACAGACATCCTAAGTCAAGGGCACTTCCTTGTTTCATGGCCTCATAATCCCCCAACCACATAAAGGATAAATGAAACACTGTTACAGAAACATCAGGAAGGATATTCAAGCCCTAAGTTGTGGTTAGTGAAATGTTGCTATTTAAGGTAAAAAATCTATCGAGTGTAATTTACTATTGTTTTAAGCTTTGATTACAGGGATCGTTGTCTGAACTGGCATGAAGCTAATGGTAGAAAATGGCATGTGCTGCAGTCTGGGAACTGCTAAAGGTGAATGTCTGTGCCAGGGCAAAGTTTTGGGAATGATGGTGGTAGGGCCCTGGTGGGATCCTCCTGACTCTTTATCCTCATTGTTTTATTTCCTTTCTGAAAAGGACAATTTCCAACTGGTTAATCCTGAGCCTTGCTTTTAACACCGAGTGACTACATGATTAGCTGTGAGATATGACTCATACCTGGAAAGAAACAGCTAAGGGAGTTTTCCCCTTCTGTTATGATATAGGATGTTTTTACAGCTATGTTCCTCTTTTTCCTTTTATAGCAAATTTCTATAATAGAGAAGTGTAGTAATACAATACTACATCTATTAAATAATAGGTTGATACTAGAGCAACTCTGAGTTACTGTAATAGGATGCAAGTATGAATATCTTATAATTTTATCCTATATTTGTGGTCAAATAATAATATAGGTATGATATCCTCCTAAGGGGGATATCATTACACAATGTAGTAAGACAAAGATATAAAGTGATCATTTTCTATTTAAATACAATAGTAAATTTGGAGAAATGCAACAGGATTAGCCCGTTTTCTCTAAGAACTCTATAGAGATGTCTATGATTACTCTTATTACGATTACTATTACTAGGATTAACTCTATATAGATGTCTACAACTCATCCCTCATGGAAATTCAAGCTATGAGCATGTTTTGGTGATAAGTTCTCAAAATTGGAATTTACACATAGATTGTATGGATAATGGAAAAGAAAGTGAAATCATTTTCCTATTATTGAAGTATCTGTTTGATAATTATAAAAGGTAGAAGAGCTCCTTTTATTGTTGGACCCTCCAATCTTTACAAGATTCTCCTATCAGGTACAGGAATTAGTTTCACTCAGGGCTGCTATTTGAATGGGTCCTGGCTGAGTTCTCTTGAAACAAGAGCTTTTTGTCTTTCAGGTCTATTGGATTTTGTGTTGCCTCTAAGTGTGTGTACATTCCCTATCCTGATGGTGAGTGGAATCATCTTTGCAGACATTTTTGTACATTTTTCCACATTTCCACTACAGGGTGAGATCCCTGCCTCCCATGGTAATCAGGCCAGGGTTGGATAAGCAGAGGATTTTGAGGGCACTTTTACTAGCCCTTTCCTCACACCAGGAAGTGAGCAGTGTGGTCCTTCACAGAGGCTGCTCAGATACCCAGGAGGCTGCTGAATCCCACTGCTGCTTCCAGTGAGAAATGACCCTATGGCCTGGGTCACCTGTGTGCAGGGTTGTGACTTCAGCTCCCAGTGTATCTGCACCTGCTGCTTGTCACTTGTCTGTCACTACAGTACTCTGAAATATGTAAAAATGGTAAAATGTATGGGTGACATCAACTGATTCATGTGTGAATTGGGTTTAAGTGCAGCACAAGTGCATGAAGTTGTCAGCCTCCTTCTCCCCTCCACAGGGATCACAGTCCAGTGGCAGGATAGTCAAGGTGATTGGTGATGGCTGGACATGCAGTGAGTGACCTTGGCTTGTTTGATGTTTAACCAAGCTCTAACCAGTCAGGCGACATAGGGAGATGTACTCCCAAAACAATTTGGGAGGGGAAGATCTCAGGGTTTCTGTCCAGAAAAATAGCAATTGCTTTGTACACTCCCTTTGAGCCACCAAATCCCTAACAATGACCCAGAGAGATTTGGGCTGGGACTTATTATTGGCCAATCAGTGACAGCCAGAGTTTGTGGATTGAAATCACAGAGAAGTCTCTCCAATTGAATCTGAATGGGTTTTTACCAAAGCCTGGTTTTCCAGAACTCAGTCTTAAGCAATTTATATTCCTATAGTCAGAGCCCCCAAATATAAGTGTATGATTCCCCATGGGGAGGAAGAGAGAAAGAAAGAAACTGAGGAAGAAAGGAAGGAATGAAGGAAAGAACATTGCCTAACTGCAGCTTGACATTTGGGATACCCAGCAAGGCAGCTACTCCTCTTCACGGATTGTTGCTCATTCTTTGTTCTTGAAGAGACTAATGACATCAGGAAGGTGATGTTTTGACTTGCAAGTGAATTGGATTTAAGTGTGGCAGGGCTAGGTAAAGTTACTAATCTCACTCTGTATTTCTGAGCCATCTCAGTCCAGTAGCAAAATATAGATCAGAATGACTGGAGATGGCCTCTGAGACCTGAGAAAGAGAAATGAAAAACTGAGACCTAGGGAAGACCTCTCTCTCACTGGATCCGTGACCATCACATTGTCTTCAACTATGAGGGCAGCATAAGAATGAGACCAGCTCCTGGAAGCAGCCCCCATGGGAAGGTTTGTGGTCCTTGGCTAAAGTATAGCAGGCAGAAGATTCTTTCTCTTCCTCCTTTTTCTCTCTCTTCTTAATTTTTCTACCTCAACCAGGGTCCCTGGGACAAATGATTCCTGCAGCAGGGCTAAATTAAGCCCAATTCTCCCCTGAGGGCAGTGGTTGGGCCAAGCCTGTGACTGGGGAAGCAGCTGCTCCCCTATGCTGAAGGGCTGAGCAGTCTGGAGAGGTTTTTGTTCAGGTCTGAAACACTGTGGGAGTGGATAACCACTATGTTGAAAACAGTAATAATCTGCCACATCCTCAGCCTGAACTGCACTGATGGTGAAGGTGAAATCTGTCCCAGAGCCACTGCCACTGAACCTGGCAGGGACCCCAGACTGCAGGGAGGAAGCATCATAGATCAGGAGCTTGGGGGCCTGTCCTGGTTTCTGCTGGAACCAGTTCATCCACTTGCTAATGCTGGAACTGGCCTTGCAGCTGATGGTGACTCTGTCTCCTGGAGCCACAGACAGGGAGGCTGGGGACTGGGTCAGTACAATGGCTGCCTGGGATTCTAATGGAGAAGAAGAAATATTTCAGTGAATGAAGAGTCCTGTGTAGAGATATTGAATGCAGGAGTACTTCCCTTACCCTCAGACTGTGTCAGAGATGCCCACTGGAAAACTCCTTCTGTCTCTAAAGTGATGCCAAACTATGGCTCATTGGAAGTCTTACCTTGAGGCCAGAGCAGTAGCAGCCAGAGGAGCAAGGACTGGGAGAGCATTGTGACCCTTGTAGAGCTGGAGGCAGAGAGCTCTGAGCTCAGAGGGAGACTGATGGGAGATATTTGTATCTCAGGGTGAGTTTGTGAAATTTCCCTTTGATATCACTATGCAAAACAGTGCTGGTCCTGCCTGAACTGAAGGACCCCATCAGTGGTTATGTGCAAATGGAGGGAGTGGCTCAATTGCATTTCCTTGGAGGTGTGACCTCATGTAGCCTTTTTTTAAATTCCCATATTAAATGCTTCTGCCCTAGACTGGACTCTGTGGTGGAGTTGGCTGTGGTAAGTGGTCAATTGTGACCATAAACTGGGGTTGGGTGGGGTGGCCTCTCTACCTTTCCAGGAGAGGTAAGATGGCCCTGGGTCTAGAGACCAAGAGTTGACAAGGGTCTTTGCAAAGAACAGAATTAAGAAAGAGAGGAAGGAGCTGAATTAGAAAGAAAACTAAGACTGAGGAACCAGCAATATTTAAGGACCCTTAGCTAAGGACACAGGCTTGGATGAAATGGAGATGGAGGGGACTTTGGAGATTCTCTGGTCCACCAGGTGGTATAGGGAGAATGTGTCCCTTGAGCTGTTGAAGAGAATGTATTATTCTCTTCTGTATTTCTGTTATGTCTTTCTAAAAGTTAAAAAAAAAGATTGCTGATTTCAACCTTTTATTTTTAAATGGGGAAACTGAGGCCAAAAGGAACAATATGGTTATTCAGGTGTCTTTTTCCTATTAAAGTCCATCATCTCCTTTCCTCCACTCAGAAAGTTTCCATGCCATTCACCAGTGGAATCAAGCCTGTGAGCACCTGTGGTATTTCCAGCCAGGTTAGTAGGGAGATCAAGTCACAAAACAATTTGGGAGGGGAAGACCCTCAGGGTTTCTGTCCAATACCGGAACAATTGCTCTTTATACTCACTCTGTGCTATCAAAACCTAAACAGTGAGCCAGAGAGGCTTGAGCAGGGACTTATTATTGACCAGTCAGTGAGAACCAGAGTGGTTTGTCTGTAAGTCATAGTGAAGTAGCTCCATTTGAATCTGAATGGGTTTTATCAAAACCTGGTTTTCTACAACTCATTCTCAAGCAATTTACATTCCTTTGGTCAGAGCACCCAAATGCAAGTGTATGATTCCCCATGGGGAGGAAGGGAGAAAGGGAGCAAGGGAGGAAGAAAAATTGAGGAAGGAAGGAAGGAAAGAAAGAGGGAGCATTGCCTAACTGGACCTGGGCAGCTACTCCTCTTCACAGATTATTGCTCATCCTTTGTTCTTGAAGAGATTAATTACATCAGGGAGATGATGTCTAAATTGCAAGTCCATTAGATTTAAGTGAGGTAGAGCTGTACAAAGTCACCAACCTCACTCTCTCCTGGAGAGCCATCTGAGTTCAGTGGTGAGACATAGATCAGGATGACTGGAGATGGACCCTGAGACCTGAGAAAGAGAAAAGAAAAACTGAAACCTGGGAAAGACCTCTCTTCCCACTTCTTCTGGGGCCATTGTGTGAGTCATCTTGACCTATGTCTTGCCATTGATCTCTGGTGACTCTGGAGGAGAGAGTGAGGCTGATGTCTTTGCACAGCTCTGCCTCACTTAAATCCAATTCACTTGCAAGTCAAGCTGTCTCCCTCCTGATGTCATTGGTCCTCTTCCAGAAAGAAGGATAAACCATGAACAACACCAACCAGCCCCCACCTTGGAATCTTTCCCTTTAAACAAAATCAACTGGAGCCAGGTTGGCCCGACATTCTTTGTTAGGATTCATGGCATGAAGGACCAAACAGCCAGAATGAAGTGGCTTTCCTTGTTCTGATTGTCCAAGGCATCTGGCACCTCATGACCACGCCTTGCTAGCTCCTCCCCTTCCTTCCTAAAGGTATGAAAATATTTTCATAGATCTCTAGTTTGGGAAATCCATTGTGATCTGCAATCATGGGACAACCTGCTGGGTGGCAGCTTTGCTACCCTATGACCTCAATTAAGACACTTTATTCTTTAACTTATGGCTTTAATTTATTTCAGGACTTATAGAGCACCGGCCCTGTATTCAGGAGGACCTGAGTTCAAATCCGGCCTCACACATATACCACTTACTAGCTGTGTGACCCTGGGCAATTCACTTAACCCCATTGCCTAGCCAAAACAAAAACAAACAGAAACAAAATTTATTTCAGGACTTGACACACCCTTGTGTGAGACCCACTTCAGCCCTTTATCACCTGAAGAAAGCCCAACATCTGGACTAGCCCATTGGAGTGGATGATTTGTGCCCTTATTATAATCTTTTGTGATGCTCTCTGAGTTACCCCAAGGTTCTCTGGCTACGTCAGCACTCAGAAGACCTGCTGAAACTGACTGGGAGCATTGTCCTGTTTATGACTGATAAAGGCCAGACATCTTGAACTGGACACTGTCTTGATCAATGGCATTTCTCTTACCATGTTGGTTTCTGGCCCTCTCTTGTTATGACACTCTCATATTTTATGACATCCCCTTGTTTATGGCTACAGAGCCCAGACATCCTGGGGACACTGTCTTGTTCTATGGAAACTCTCATTTTGGCTGACACAGGCATCCTGAGTCAAAAGGGAGGAGGGAGCAGATCCTTATATAATCCCCTTCAACTAACCTTTCTTTGAGCTCATTTCCAAATGAATTCCCTTGCATGGACATAAGCATGTCCACTGCTTTGAGAGAAACAAATATGCACATACCCCTAATTTTGTTTGTCTTTCTTAGAATGAACTCTTCAAGGTTGACACTGGTTAAGGATGACTTTTCAATACTCCCTCAACAAGGAATTTATTAAGTGATTCCTCAGTGCTGGCCATTATGGCTACATTGCATCTGGGTAATCAACATATTCATAACAAAACACCTGCAAAATAAATATGAGGTGATTTTGAGGTGGAAGGTGATGCCACTGCACTTGAGCTGAGATTTGAAAGAACCTATGAATTCTAAAAGGTAGAGGGGAAGTATTGCATTCTGGGCATGTGGGCTATCCAGTGTAAAGGCATGGAGATGGGAGATGGGCATGCTGAGTGTGTGGAAGAACAAGCAGGTAGGTAATTGTTATCTGTCCACTGAGGTGTCTTTGCCTTCTCATTTCCTGGAGCTATGGCATGCCTCAAGTGTTTGCTGAGATTAGATTTGGTGTATAGGAATCATCTCATTGTGTGGTACAGTGACTCTAACACAATTAAACTCAGAGACTTCTCAAGGAAACAAAAGTTACTCTTTATTACAGTCTCGCGAGAAGGGGCATCTACTCCTCCAGTACACTACCAGCAGGAGAGAGGTGAGGCACAAAGAACAAAGCAAGGTTATATATCTTAAGGCAAACAAGAAACTCCCACCCCACCACTATCCCTTACTCCCATTGGCTGGGAGGCAGGCTTACATTCTGGGCATGAAAATCTTTCCCATTCCCAAAGAACAAGGAAACAGGGTATACCCAATCCAAACATACATGTCCTTATTTAGTAAACCTAATGCTGACGTGGCAGTGGCAATCAGGAGGGAGTTTTTAGGTCCGAATTCCTATAGGTTTAGGTAACTTAAACTTATGGACTGTTCATTCTCTCAGAGCCTATCTCTAGTTTCGAGAAACTCTTCATCACCACCCTGAGAAGTCTTTACAGAGGTTATCTCATTCAGTCCCCCCTCTTATTTCATACTGTCTGAAGACTTCTCACACCATTGTTGATATAGTTCATCAACCAGCTTGCCACCTTGTTTTATACTATCATACCACACCCCTATTTTCATAGTCCTTGTTTCCCTATCATTATTCCCCAGATTTGCTGAAACTTGCTCCCTTAAAATCCTTAATTTAACAGATTCGGAATAAGCCACATCATTGTGGAAAGTCTCATTGGTACTTTCAATCATCATCTTTGTATTGCCAGAGCCTGCCCTCTGAACTCCCACTGTGGGTCCTACTGGGGTAATCTTTAGTGAGATTATCAATCGTTGTACTAGTCCCTTATTGCATGGAACTATACAATATCCTACAGCAGTTAGTATTCTAACCATCCCTTTAATTAATTATCTATCTCAGAGTTCTCTGCCAATTCCTCAGCTAAAAGTGGTTAAATCTTGCAATGCCTTAGTGATGGTTCTATCTGGGGCTGTGCTACTGGGCAACATTTCATCAGGGGATTTTGGGGACTTAAAATAATATGGGAGAAAGTGAATGATGCATTGACAAATTAAAATAAAAAGTGGGGCAGTCCCCTTGTTAAGTACAGATACAGAGACCCAAAAGTAACAATAAATTGTCTGTTTGAAGCTTCAGAAGTCTCTTCTCATACAGCTGTCTGACATTCTGGACATCATCTGGTGAAGTCCTCTGCTCCAAGTGCCATTCAAACAGTGTCCAGCAGACTCCCCTCCTGCAGAGATCCTCCTTCTTATGTCCTCTCTCTCCTACAAGATTGATCTTAATACAATTTTAAATTATCTTGCCAATAACCAGGGCAAATAATGAAAGTTAACTCAACCCCCATGTCTCCACTATTACAAGGTCAAAATTGGAACCTTGGCCAATTGTCATATTTTAAGAAACTCAAATTAGAAAAACTAGAACCTAGCCTTACACTCTGAATTACTTCTAGTTCCATACCTTGCATTGGTTCATTATTCATTCCTATTCATATTCCCCATCAGGAGGATGAGATTCCACTAAGGAATTAATAACACACTCCAATACGTGGTAGTTAATTTAAAGTCAGTACATATCAAATACTAAACTAAATACCCAACTTCTGGTCATGTCCAAATAAATAATCCTTAATTAAAATGGTTGCTTCTTTCAAGGCATTTACAAGATAAGTCACAAGCTATTCCTCTTTTAACATTAATTTGTAACAAATTGAGACAACTTTAACATTAACTAAGTATTAACTAAGTAACAGAATAATATCCTACTTCCACAATCTCTTGGCTAATTATCCCCTAATGATGGGGTATGGATCCAAGCTGAGACCTTTGCTCCTGGCCCCAGAGAGAATCTGGCTCCCATTTGTCTATGGGCCCCAGAAAACCCTTATACTTCACTTAACTGGCTTATATGGTTTATCTCCAACAAACTTCCCCCTTGACTGAAAGACGTGGGCTGAACTCCTTCTGGAGGAACGCTTGTGCTGTGACCCTGGAGTCCCAGCACCTCCAAACCTCCAGACCTCATCATAACCATTATGAGAAATTAAAGGATCCCGACTTATATAGGAATATATTAGTAACAGATGTCAAGACTGAATACTATTCTGAAATTCCAGGCCAAATAACTCAATCTTATACTTGCATCTTACTATAATAACCTCAGATGTTCCCGCATTAATCTATTGTTTAATAGATTCAATATTTATGCTTACAAACTTATGATTGTAGCAATTTGCCCTGAAAGAACATAATTAAAGTAAGGGAACAATGCTTCCCTAGATTCATGTCAACTCTAAGCAGAAGTTACATATATATGACCAACTGCATTCAGCTACACTTAAAGTCTGCCAGGTGTCATAGTGGGGAAATTGAGTCAGGAGAATCCTACCTCAGCCATGCAGAAAAGTCATTCTCCCGACCTTCCCATGAGAATACCCTCTTGCAGCTCATAGATGCAGCTCAAAAACCTCTTTGCAGGTTGCTGACATCATGGGTCAATAGCTCAATCAGCTTCTTGTTAATCATACCTGGAGTTAGACTCAGAATAATAGTTCATTAACAGTTTTCAATGTCTTAGATAGCAAATTCCCCTCATCAGAGCTTCAGGTGTGACTATATTTTCACATTAATTAGGGAACATCTCCAAAGTGAGCTCTAAGTAGTTTGCATAACTTCCTACACATATTCTGGTTCCTAAGAACATCCTGAGTAAAATCAGATTTCATAAACGTAAGAATGCTCTTGATGAGCTTTAACTGTTGACACAGGAAGGGGTATTAGCTCACTCAGGAAGAAAAGATCAGATCAGGTTTTTGGCCCTTATTTGGGCTCAATTGGTCTTAAATGACTATCACCATAAAATTCCTAGTTACCTAATTTCTTTAGTCCAGAGGTATCTGCAATGGGCCACTTAATCAGTAAGAGTTCCATCTCACAAAACTCCTGCACAGGATTGATAAAAATTGAGATTTTACAAAATCTCTTTCTTCGCATAATTACATAGTTTCTTTACTCACACAAAAATACTTCTACCAGTACTTCACTTAAACAATAACTCCAAACAGCTTAGTGAACAATTTTAAACTTCACAGCTGAGAGTCAAATAATCCCAGCTAAAACTTTCCCTTTAAACATAGACAAAACTTTGAAGTTCTCATTTCTTAAATTACAGTACTTAAAAGGAAATGTTACAAAATGGGATCATATAGAATGCCCCAACAGCTCCACTCATTTCTTTTTCTCTTTTCTCTGAAGGCACAATTCTTAATCTAACATTCCACATCATAAAATAAATTGCCCTTCCAACAACATAACTAATACAATTGCTTACCAGATTACATCATGTAAGAAAATTCAGAACCAATGTAAGCAGCATATTAAAAACTTGAAACAGACCCAATAAAAATCTTTCTTTCTTTCTGGACCCCTTCACCAGGTCCAACATTCTCCTGGGGCCACTCCCACCCCTCTAGACTGGCTTTTTTTTTATTATCTATTATTAGCCCATCATTGTCTTTTACTGGTCTGATAGCCTCGGGCTACATCCAGATTCCCTATTCAACCTCAATGCCACACCCAATCTAGGCACTTGGTGGAAGGTAGCCTAGAGCCTGGCCCATATGGCCCATCCCCCAACAAACCTGGTCTTTAGCCTGAAGAAGTCCTGGATAGAAAAATATATATATTTAAATTTCTAATTGAGGCCCTGATATGAGAGAATACCTCATTAATTCCAAATACATATCAATAAGGTTTTCACAATAAAATGTTTGTACCACAGGGCATACATTATAAAATTATTTCCACAATTGCAATAAACTTTGAAACGTCGCATTATCAACTTAGATGGATGTACTTCTAAGTCACTTTGTACAGGAAATCATTCATCTCATCATTAATATGTTGAGACTATAACTTTAAACCACCATACATTTTTATAATAGTCAAGATTTTAAATAAAATCTGTTATCATAGTCTCATAACCAAATACACCTCACTAGGCATTTAACAGTTTTCAAATTATCTCATCTTTATCACTAAAAGACCCACTGCAGGTCAAAAGTTACCTTAACACCATTTCTACCTCATAATAGTCCCTCAGATTTTACAATCTAAGAGTTTTAGAAATACAATACAATTTAGAAATACAGCAATAACTTAAACAATAAACTTCAGATGACATCAATTGCATTTTCATATTATCACATATAGAAATGATCACTCCTATTACTCTTATTACACTTTTTAATGTTTTAACATTAACTAATAATGCTACATCTCATAACAACCATTGTTATTTTTTTTATAGAACAGTAAACTTAAATCCAATCAGATCTGAATTTATAATCACTAATGATAAACATTTAAAAACATTTTTGTTTTAAATCCAATACTCTTGGCCCTTTAAAAGGAAATATTTTCCACAAGTTTACGTATTCCCTTAAAAAGACACATGGTGACAATTGCTGCTCTAAATTTTCCTTTTCTTTCTTGTCTTTCCCTTCACATTCAAAAACTTGGCCAGAGTTAGAATGTAAAGAGAAAGAGAGAATTTTTTTTTCCCAAGGAATTTTCCAAAAGCTTCCAACCCTTTTTATTCTCAAACCCTCTGTTCACACTGTTCATGTAAATAGCTTATATTTTTCTTTCTACCCCGACCTCCTTTCATTCCTCCATGCTTAAACTTTCTTGCCTTTCCTTCTGATGGACTTTGACCAAAGTCCCTTTAAAACTGCACATATCTTATTTCTTTCTAATTCTGACCTGACACTTTGAAGATCCTTCTCGACTTGCCTTTTACCAATCATATAACCTAAATAATAAAGTATTCATCTCTCTTCCTCTCTCCCATCTACCCACTCCTCTGAGGCTGCTGTAATTAGGGAGGGAGAGGGGGAGAGAAAGAAAGAAAACATTTTTTTCCAAGCAATAAATCCAGCTACAGCTCTTAGAAGCTACGCTGGCTGGCTAGGGTTTTTTTTTTTTTTTTTTTTACAACTTACAGGGTTTCAGATTACACAGACACTTACATAGACAAATGACAGACAGAAACAAAGTCATGAAACAAATCCTGTTTATATTTTCTTGTCCTTTTGTGTTTTGATAGTGCACTTAATTACTCAATCTGTTCCCTATATTTTTGGTAATTCATCTCAATCACTAAACCCAGCCCTTAAGGGGCTATCTTCCAGAATATCAAATGGCAGCTTCTGACCTGCTATTTTAGACTTTTCCTTGCCCATGATTCTCCTACTAATGAGCAACACACAAAGGAATTTGGTTGGGAGAGATTGCTCTCATCCCTGAGTCAGAGACTGACTCAACAATTACAATTATTCACCAAAAGAGGTTGCCCTCTCTCCACAGTCACCCGGGTGCTCACTCGATGTCGCCAGAAATTTGGCTGGGAAGAGTCACCTCAAAACCCCAAGTCAGGGACTCAGCAATTGGTGAATTTAGTCGAGGGTTTTCACCTTCTCTCCAGGTCAGAGACCTACTAATAAGGACACATGAAAGCTGCTTACCTCCAGGCTGTACATGTACAACTTATGTGACTGATCCAATGCACCTTAATCACTGCCTGTGGCTGACTTCACAAAATCTGTTGCTGTCCTGAATTTAACATTCTTACACTTTTGCTTCCCAAGATCTCTCTTCGAGTTCTCACCCAAGCAGAGCAAAAGCACCCTAAGTCTGGCCTGAGGACTGTTGGAGAAATCTCTGGTGGCGCGCCGACCCCAGGGTCCAGATTTAGGGATTTCGCTCACAAGCGGGCAAAATCTTGGTGGAACCCCCAAAGCTGTGGGGTACAGTGACTCTAACACAATTAAACTCAGAGACTTCTCAAGGAAACAAAAGTTACTCTTTATTACAATCTTGCAAGAAGGGGCGTCTACTCCTCTAGTACACTACCCGCAGGAGAGAGGCCAGGCACAAAGGACAAAGCAAGGTAGTATATCTTAAGGCAAACAAGAAACTCCCACCCCACCACTATGCCTTACTCCCGTTGTCTGGGAGGTGGGCTTACATTCTAGGCATGAAAATCTTTCCTATTCCCAAAGAACAAGGAAACAGGGTATAGCCAATCCAAATATATATGCCCTTATTTAGTATACCTAATGCTGACTTGGCAGTGGCAAACAGGAGGGGGTTTAGGCCTGAATTCCTATAGGTTTAGGTAATTTAAACTTATGGCCTGTTCATTCTCTCAGAGCTTATCTTTAGTTTCAAGACAGTCTTTTCATCACCACCCTGAGAAATCTTCACAGAGGTTATATCTCATTCATCATGCATAGCTGGAATGTGGAGAGAATCTTAAAAAGCTTTGCTTCTCCCTCTTTCTAGATGAAAGGTCTTTGTGCAACTGAAAATCAACAGCTTTTCTGTGTTCCCTACCAGGTAAAAGGTTATCATCCTGATATAGACACCTAAGAATGAAAGATTTCCATCCTTTTAGCAGGAAGTCGGTTAACATGAGCTGTGTCCTTTTCTTCCAATTCTTACCCTGTGATCTGTGCCCCTTACTTCATCCTTGGAACCTTTGATAACCATCCCAGGGTCTTCCTAGCCTGCTTTTGTTTCCTAAAGAGAAGAATCTAGGACTCAACTCTGGAGTATTTGTCCCTTCTCAGCACTTTTCCATTCATTTCCTGGTGAACAGGGCTTTCTATTTCCAAGTCAGCCCTGATGTCCCTCTTGAAAAGCAAAGAAACATCAGGGTTATGGGCAGAAGAAGTCCCAAGAACTATTTACGAGAGTGAGTCAAAAACAGACAGAGAAAGGTCATTGTCAGTCCCAAGCCTCCCCAGCTCCTTTCTAGGTCCTGTGCTTTCATGTCAACAAATCATTCTTCTGACATAGTTCCCCTCTAAGCTGAGAGGAAGAACTATTCCTTCCTTGTATCCATTCTTTACATTTCATTCTTTCTCATTCCACCCCCTCCCCAATCTCCATTTCCTAAGCCTTAAGCCCTCCCTTTTCAAGGTTTCCTTCCCTTATGTTTTTGGTATAGACAAGGCTGACCAGCATTTAAGAAAACAGCAACTTTGCCTGATGCTGTGGTCTGTTTAATCTAGGTTCTACTTTGGGGATTCCTTTTCCTGCTAATCTAGATAATTTGCTCTGTCTATATTCCTTTATGTGCTATCTCCACAATTATATTGTAAGCTCCTTGAGTGAAGGACCTATCTTTTGCCTCTTTTTGTATTCCCAGTGCTTAGCACAGTGCTTGGTGCCTAGTAGGTACTTAATAAATATTTTTTGACTGATTGATTGATAAACCTTATGAACATATTATCTCTACCTGCCCTCTGTTTTTCCCAGTCCCTTTACCCTCTTGAAATGCAACAATCTGCCCTCTCTTCCCATTGTTCTGTGACTCAGTGGCAATCTTTGAGTTCATCACAGACTTGTGTGAGTATAGCAAAAACTTCAGTGTAAAAGGCATTTGCCAATTTACAATGTCCTTTCCATTCTTTAAGGAGGGTGATGTAGATGTTATGATTATTCTCATTTGGGGCAGGTGGTAGACCAGTGGATAGAGAGGTAGACCTGGAATCAGGAAGACTTGATTTCACATCTAATCTCCAATATTACTCTCATCACCCTGGGGCAATTCACTTGACCTCTATTTACCTCAGTTCTCTCATCTATAAAGTGGGGATAACTGCAGAGTTATGGTGGCAATCAAAGGAGATAATAGTTGTAAAGTGCTTAGCACAGTGCCTGGCACATAGTAAGTGCTATATAAATGCTTTTGCCTCATCTTATAGATGAGGAATGTGAAGTTTTGACTTATTCATGGCCACCTGACCCCAAAATGACATGGGCTTCAAATACTGTCTTTTGATGTCTTAAGTCCAGTGCTATGATTGTTAAACCATTCTGCCTCTCTTCTACCTAGGAAGGCAGTGTTGCCTAGTGGCTAGAATATTGCTTTTGGAGTCAGGAAGGCCTGAGTTCAAATCTTGCCCTTGACTTAAACATTTCAATTAATTTTTTGGTTTTTGTGTCATCTTTATTTATGAATTTCCCTCCCCCTTTCCAGAAAGCCACCTTTTGTAATGAAAAATTAAAAAAATAAGAAAAGTGAAAAATATGTCAATTGGTTCTGACAGTATATACAATATTCCACAGCCATCATCCCCCACCTCCTCAAAGAAGGAAAAGAGGTGTATTTCCTCTGCTGCTCTTCAGGGGGAAGTTTGATCATAAGAGTTACACCACATTCAGTTTCACTGTTTTATTCTTAATATTTACATTGTTAATCATTCTGCGTATAGCTTTCTGAGTTCTTACTTACTTTACCTAAGTTCACATGTCTTCCCATATTTCTCTGAAATCTTCATATCCCTCATTTATTATGATGCAATAATATTCCATTCCATTTATGTGCCATATTTGTTTAGCTCTAATTAGGCAGCTGGCTGGTACAGTGGGTAGAGTGCAAGTTGTGTGGCCCTGGGAAAATCACTTCTCTTTTCCACATCTGAATTTTTTCATCTGTAAAATGAGGATAATAATAGCACGCATGCTGTTGTGAGAATCCAATCAGATAATATATATAAAGTGTTTAGCAAACCTTAAAGTACTTATAATTCTTTATTGTTCAGTCTTTTCCATTGTGTCCAACTCTTTAAACCCCATTTGGGGTTTTCTTGGCAAAGATACAGGAGTAGTTTGCCATTTCTTTCTCCAGCTCATTTTACAGCTGAGGAAACTGAGGCAAACAGGGTTAAGTGACTTGCCCACGGTCACAGAGCAAGTAGGTATCTGAGGCAGAATTTGAAGTCGAGTCTTCCTGACTTGAGACCCAGTGTTCTATCCACTGCACCACTTAGTTGCCTTAAATTTTTTGTTTCTGTGAAGCCCAGCTTCAGTGGAAAGTGCATTGTTGTTTAGTTGTTTCAGTCATGTCTGACTCTTCAGGACCCCATTTGAGGTTTTCTTAACCAAGATCTTGGAATGGTTTACCATTTCCTTCTCCAGATAATTTTTCTAGATAAGGATACAGAGGCTAAGAGAGTGAAGTGACATGCTCAGGGTCACTAGTAAGTGTCTGAAGCCACCTTTGAACTCAGGAAGATGAGTCTTCCTGACTTCAGGCTGGACATTCTATCCAATTCACCCCCTAAACAAGTAGACTTTTCAGGATACTGTCTCCCTGTCCCTCCCTCAATCTTCATTCTTACAGTTCAGGCTTTCCTTAATCTCTTTTAGTTTTTATTGCATTAATATATATTTATGGAATAAAACAAGTATTTCTACAATGTAATACAATAAAAAGATGATTATACTTAAAACTACAAATCTGTGTGCAACTTGCTATTCCTATCAAATATACAACAAAGTTATCATGTAAATTTCTTTTCTCCTCCCTTTTTTCTGTCCTTTCTCCCTTATATTTCTTTTCATTTACATTTTCCTTAGAAGCCTTATGGAAGTTAAGGATGTTTATCCCCAATGCTGATGGTCCAGTTCTCTGGGAAGATGAACAAGTGACTACCAAGGGGTGGCAAGGACAGGAGTTCTAGTCTTACCTGAAAGTTGCATTCCCTGAGTGAGAAGAGAGACTGGATCCATCCTATAGATGAGGTTGCCTCAAGAACTTTAGGGACTGTTCCATCCAAGACGTCTATCCTGGCTGGGGAAAAACAAGCAGAGCTGTGAGTCCAGGCCCATTCCCCTGGATCATTTACAGTTTCCTCTCATTTTTTAAAAAAATTATTTATTTTTTGTTTTCAACATTTATTTCCATAAAATTTTGAGTTTTGAGTTTTTTCCTCCTCCTATTTCTCCTCTCCCCCCCTCCCCTGCCCCGAGAGCCAATATAGGCTCTGCATATACATTCACATTAAGCATAATTTCCCTTTAGTCATGATGTAAAGCATAATTACAACTAATGGGAGGAACCACCAGAATGAAGCAATAAAGCAAAACAACAATGGAAATGGAGCACAAATGCTTCCATCTGCATTCAGACGCTATAATTCTTTCTCTGGATGGGGATAGCAATTTCCATCATGAGTCTTTTGGAGTTTTCTTAGATCCTTGCATTGCTGAGAAGAGCCAAGCCTATCAAAGTCAGTCATAGCACAATGTGACTGTAACTGTGTACAAAGATCTTCTGGTTCTGTTCATTTCACTCTGCATCAGTTCATGGAAGTCTTTCCAAGTTTTTTTGAATTCTGCCTGTTCATCATTTCTTATCGCACAATAGTATTCCATTACGTTCATACACCACAACTTGTTTAGCCATTCCCCAATTGATATGCTTCCTCAATATCCTCTTAAACACCATCTCAGTGTTTTGTTTGGGATAGGGAACAGAGGGCAGAGTAATGAATGAGAACAGCTCCTGGGAGCAGCCCCCATGGCAAGGTTTGTGGTCCTTGGCTAAAGCACAGCAGGCAGAAGATTCTTTCTCTTCCTCCTTTTTCTCTCTCTTCTTAATCTTTCTACCTCAACCAGGGTCCCTGGGACAAATGGCTCCTGCAGCAGGGCTGAATTGGGCCCAATTCTCCCCTGAGGGCAGTGGTTGCCCCAAGCCTGTGACTCTGGGGAAGCAGCTGCTCCCCTATGCTGAAGGGCTGAGCAGTCTGGAGAGGTTTTTGTTCAGGGCTGAAACACTGTGGGAATGGAACACTACTATGTTGTAACCAGTAATAATCTGCCACACCCTCAGCCTGAACTGCACTGATGGTCAGGGTGAAATCTGTCCCAAAGCCACTGCCACTGAACCTGGTAGGGACCCCAGACTGCAGGGTGGAAGCAACATAAATCAGGAGTTTGGGAGCCTGTCCTGGTTTCTCCTGGAATCGGTTCATTGCATTGCCAATGTTCGACTGGTCTTATGGATGATGGTGACTCTATCTCCTGGAGCCACAGACAGGGCATCTGGGGACTGGGTCAGCTGAATGGCTGCCTGGGATTCTGGGTGGGAAAAAGAGAAGGAGAAAGAGATTTCAGTGAATGAAGAATCCTGTGTAGAGACAGTGAATGGAGGAGTAGTTCCCTTACCCTCAGGCTGTGTCAGAGATGCCCACTGGAAAACTCATTCTGTCTCTAAAGTGATGCCAACCTATGGCTCATTCGAAGTCTTACCTTGAGGCCAAAGCAGTGGCAGCCAGAGGAGCAAGGACTGGGAGAGCATTGTGAACCTTGCAGAGCTGGAGGCAGAGAGCTCTGAGCTCAGAGGGAGACTGATGGGAGGTATTTGTATCTCAGGCTGAGTTTGTGAAATGTCCTTTGGATATCACCATGCAAAACAGTGCTGCTCCTGCCTGAAATGAAGGACCCCAGGAGTGGTGGTGTGCAAATGGAGGGAGTGGCCCAATTGTATTTCCTTGAAGGCATGACCTTCTGAGGCTTCTTTTTTATTGCTATGTTAAATGCAACTGGCCTAGGCTGGACAGGGTGGTGGCTGTGGCAGGTTACCAATTGTGATTACAAACTGGGGTTGTGTGTGGTGACCTCTCTACCTTCCCAGGAGAGATCAGATGGCCCTGAGTCTAGAGACCAAGAGTTGACAAGTGTCTATGCAAAGAATAGAATTAAGAAAGAGAAGAAGAAGCTGAGTTAGAAAAAAAAAAACTAAGACTTTTAAGAAAGATTTTAGGGGGTTGGGCTTCCACAGCAGGATAAGACATTCCAAGGTCTTGTGGATAGTCCCTCAACAAATCAGAAAGTACTCCAAACTTTTCTGTAGACAACTAGTTCTTAAGAAAGAGCCCTAGAGGTTAAACCTGTTGCAACCAGCTGGGTTCTTGGACAGGCTTAATGAAACTTGAATCTCCCTTCTCCACCTGAGGGAAGAGGTGACAGCAGCCACAGTGGGAACTCACTGGCAATGGCCCCAATGGCCCTGTGCCCCTGGGCAACTTGTAGCCCACCCCTCTAAGAATGCCTGGGTGTGTCTCTGAGGTGCAGCACATGCTGACCATCCTAACCCAGCAGCTACGAGTGGCCCTAGCCCCAGTAGAGCCTGCAGCTTGGGTGTGGCAGATCAGGCCCCACAGCCAGCATTCATTCAACTTGCCCTGCCACCAGCAACCACCACCAATGGGAAAATCTTGGCACCAGTCACCCCAGCCCCTAGGTAGTGCACTCTGTCATATCCCCCAAAGCCCAGTCAGTCAATATCCAGGGCAAGCCTAGCCCTTGGCTGATTCTGCCCAGCTGCTGCCTGGGAGGATCCAGGTGCTCCTGGTAGACCTGAGCATGGCAGTGCAAGGTGGGAGAAGCCAGCCAGCCTCTGCCCTTGGTGACCGAACATTTTTCTTTTCTGGCTGCAGAAACTTATTAGCTACATATCTTGAGCAAGTTATCTTATCTCTGTTTGCCCCAACTTTCTTTTTTTTTTTTTTGTAGGTTACTTATTCATTCATAGACAACAGGACATTTAAAAATATTTTTTCATTGAAATATTAAATATTACAGGGAAAATGTAATATTTTAAAAACAAAGTTAGAGATATAAAGACATAAGTTATCCAAGGATCTGGCAATATCATTTTCTCTGGTTCAATTTCACTCATTTCAATAAGCATGTATTAGGCAGTACTGTATGCCAGACTTTGTTATAGATCAAAACCTCCCAGTTGGCCCTCTCTGACTTTTCACTGGATACAAATTAAAGCAAAGCTACTTCTCTTGAACCAGAGTCAATCTATAGTCTGCATATGTGGATTTGTACATGCCTCAGCAGTACTTATATACCCCTGTCTTCTCTGTGCAGTAAGAAAAGACTTAGAGAACATGCCACAACTTGTGATTCAGACGGAGAAAAGATAGAGCATCCATGGTTTATCCTCAAGCAAATGAATTTAACATAGAATTGGAACATGTTCTTTGGAGGCCTTGAAAGTGAAAATTAAATCTTAAGCTCTCAACCTCTACTGACATGACGTGCAATGCAAAGAAATGAGCTATATTAAAGATACTGGGATTCTGATATGAAATGCAGAAAGGGTAATAGCATATTTCACAGCAGAAAAAAACACCTTAGCCCAGAGTTGAGAAAAGCGGATTCTCTAAGCACTTAGCATTAATAATTCCAAGGACAACATTACCTACTGTCACATTAGACTCAGTCAGTGGGAAAACAAACATCTTTCCTTTCTGAAAGATAATCCTCCTTGTATATTAGCCCCATCTGGAAACTCCATGGACTCCTAGGGGCTACCATTAAAGGCCCAGTTACTTAATTACTGTGTCAATGAACCACAGTGAAACCTGAATTAACTCTAATGAAGCTTCTAGAAATGTATGACAGTCTCAGGAACAGTTTAGATGATGATCATATAAGTTCATGAGCTCAAACTCTTTCCTTTGAGGCTAGGTCACATGAAGTCATCACTGGCAATAGGGCTAGTATGGACAACATGGAGGACAAGATTAGGAGAGCCAGGAATTGGGCAGGTTAAGGATCACAGGAACTCCAGAGACCTGAATCACAAAATGGACCTTGGCGGAATTCACATGATTGGCAATAGGGCTATGGATGATAGCTAGACATCAAGACCGGTCCAGAACTCTGCAGTGCTAAACTAGCCTTCTTGCTCTTTCTGTCACATGGTACAAAGGCACAATCTCTTGCCTTTGCACAAGTTGTCTCTCATGCCTAGAATGCCCTCATTTCTTACCTCTACCTCTTGGGATTCCACCAAGGTAGCTCAAATGGCCATCATTTTCATAAGACCTTTCCTGGTCTCAAATGCCACTGCCTTGCTCCCTATGCCCGACCCTCAGGATTACCTTGTATCTGTTTTGTATACACATAAATATTTGTGTGTATACACACATATGTGTATATATGACATATATTTAGATACATATATCCATATGTGTGTGTGTGTGTTTGCATGATGTCTCTCATGTCAGAATGTAAATTCCTTTAGGACTGTTTTGCTTTTGTCTTTGAATCTCTAGCATCTAGCCCAGTGCTCAGCACATAGTGAGCACTGGGAATATAAAAAGATTGCAAAATATGGTTCTTTCTCTCAAGCAGCTTATAATCTAATAGGGGAGAAAACAAACACATATGTATAAGCAAGTAATATATAGGATACATAGAAATTAGTTGACAGAGAGAAGACACTAGAATTAAGAGGTATTAGGAAAGGTTTCCTGTCAAAGTTAGGATTTTAGCTGGGACTTAAAGGAAGTGAGGGAAGGCTACAGGTAGAGACGAAGAGAAAAAGAACATTCTGGGAATGAGGGAAACCTAAAGATAATGCCCAGAGCTGAGGGATGGAGTGTCTTGTTTGTAGAATAGAAAGGAAGCCAGTGTCACTGGATCAAATAATTTGTGGCAGGGAGTGATGTGTAAGAAAAATGGAAAGGGGAGAGGTTAATAAGGCCTTTGAACATCAAACAGAGGGTTTGTGGTTATTCCTTGAGGCAATAGGAAGCCACTAGTGTTTACTAAGTAAGAAGCGTGACATGATTGGACCAGTGATTTAAGAAAATCACTTCGGTGGCTGAGTGGAGGATAAGTTGTAGTGGGAAGAGACTTAGGGTATGCAATCCTACCAGCAGACTCTTGAGATAGTCCACCATTCACTCTCCAGGAAGGCCCTAGAATCACATCAAAAGAATTAACAGCAAGTTGGGGCTAAGAGATAAACTATGAGCCTCTGTGGCTGCTAGTGGGTCTCTGTTCCCAAGAAGTCAGATGTAAAAGCACTGAAAGCTGGGTTTGACTGACATAGTCCATGTTTTTGTAAACGTGAGAGCCGAATGGGACATGCACTTCACCAAAGCTCTCCTCTAATGATTCATCATGGTTTGGAAGATAATCTAAATTTTGAAGACTATTCGAGGGGAACAGCATCTATGGAAGGTCTTACCAAGTTATAAAGACTTTCAACTTACTCTTGGTGAAGGACTTATCTGTGGTCCAGTCTAGCTAAGTCCAGTTATCAAAGTGACTTGAGGGTAGTGGATTTTGGGCTACTAACTGCCAAAACCTATCTTCTGCTTTGACCATAGCAGCTATCAAAAGCCATCTTTTGTTATAGAATATTATAATCTGGACCAGGATATATGTGTTGTGTGTTGTGGGCGGGGTGGGGGGGATACTCATATTGCTAAAATTACAAAATGTCAAAGAACTGAAATAAGAACCAAGTGAAAAGCTCTGGGCTATCTTTTCACTATGGACAAACTAAATCTAAAACCTTCTTCAGATCATATAGCTGTTTAAAAAACAATTGTATGTTAGTGAATAAATGAATGAATAAATGAATGAAAAAAGCATTTATTAAGTGTTTACTCTGTGCCCAGCACTGAACTGAACACTGGGGATACAAGCAGAAAAGCAAGACAATCCTTTCTCTTAAGGATCTCCCATTCTAACAAGGGAGACAATACATATGGAAGGTTATAGCTGTTTAAGTGTTTAATAGTAAGTCTATAGCTTAGTGCTTAGAGGTCCTGGCATATTCTCTCCTAATAAAACACTTAGGAAGCTAAGGGCAGCCTGTAGATACCAGGTTTACTATCCTTTCCCTACTACAGTCATAAGGCTAAGTCTGGTGGTTATAGAAGAAGAGAGAAAAAACAGACATTTCACTGATGGCCCCAGACTTGGTGACAGCATTGACACTACCTCATCTACTCTAGTCACCTGGCTTTACTAGGTTTCTCAGTATCTATCATCCTAATCTGAAAAAGAGTCATTTATGTGGGCATCTAGGTGGCATAATGGATTAAGTGCTGGTCTTAATGGCAGGAAGGCCTGAGTTCAAATCCTGCCTCAGGCACTTACTACCTGTGTGACACTAGACAAATCAGCAAACCCATTTCAGTCTCAGTTTCCTTATTTGTAGAATAGAGGATAATAATAGCGCCTTTTCCTCAGAGTTGTTGTGAGGAGCCAATGAGATACTATATGTGAAATGCTTTGCAAACCTCAAATGTTATCATCGTCATCATCACTATTATTTAGACCTATGTGCATTCAGCAGAGGGAGCGTGACAAACATCAATATCCCCTCGTCTTCCCCGTTACCCAACCCTAGCACACCACAGTGTTCATATATCTTGTTTCTATCTAGATCACATTTCTTTATGTACCTATGTCTCCCTCTCCCTTGGGATCCCTTTTCCCTATACTGCCCTTACCCTACAAAGATGTGCCCTCTTCCAGAAGATCAGGGTTTAAATGGAGTGTGTACCACATGAATATGAATATGTGTGTGTCTGTATACACAACATATACTGGGTGTCCCAAAAGGACTTACCCACTGCAGTTTTAGCTTAAAACTGCATTAAGAATTTTGTAGCACTGTATGTGTCACAAAATCACGTAATACAAAAAAATCTCCAAGTTGAAGGGGATTTCATTTGCTATTTAGTCCAACCTATATCTGAATAAGAATACCCTTTATGCCATACCCAGTGAGGAGTCATCTGGCCATTGCTTGAAAAGAAGGGAAGCCCATTATGTCCCAGGATAGGGCATTATACTTTTATATTTGGGTACAAAAGCAAACATACAGGCAATACCACCTTCCCCACCCCCTCCTTAAGACCAGAAATAGCTATCAGTAGTATTAATGAATAACGAATTGAACATATTTGAGAGAAATATTAAACAAGGTAAAAACAAAACAGATTAACCCAAAAAACAAAGCTGATACATCTGTCAATAAAAATCTCTATGAAATATCTCATAGCCTAACATTAACTAGAAGAGAAAGAAGAAAATTACTAATCATTCCGATAAAAACTGATGATATAAAAGTAGTAAAATCCTCAATAAAACTGTCTTTAAAATGCATCAAATTTGAATTAAAATCAAGGATGTCCATTAGTTAGATGAATTACCAGTCAAAGGAATGGGTACAGCATTGATGGAATATCTTTCCACGAGTTTTTTTTTTTAAGACTGAACAAAGAGTTTTCACCAATCAAGAAAAACAATAACCAAAGCCACAGTTTATAAAAATAGATGGTTTGCTTTAAGGCCATCCTCAGGAAAAAAAAAAAGTTGTGAAATGGGCCAAATTTGTCTTGGATTCCCTTGTCTACTTTTGTGGCACACTCCCCACACACTCCAGGCACTAATTCTTTTTTTTTTCCCCTTTAAGTCATAGGTTTAGAGATAGAAAGGGTCTTAGTGATGATCTAGCCCCATCTCCTGATTATACAGATGAGGAACTTGAATCTCAGAGAAGTTAAGTGATTTAGTATCATAGATTTAAAGATGGAAGAGTCCTTAGAGATCCAATCTCCTCATTTTATAGATGAAAAAATTGAGGCAAACAGATTAAGTGACTTGCCTACAGTCACACAGCTTAAGTATCTATCTGAGGCAGAATTAGAACTCAAGTTTTCCTGACTTCAAGTCCAGTGTCCTGTCTTTTTTTTCCCTTTTCTTGTGTTGTTTTATTTTATTTTTTTAATTTCTTCTTTTTTATTGTTTTCAACATTTACTTCCACAAGATTTTGAGTTCCAAATTTTCACCCCATCTCGCCCCTCCCCCCACCCCAAGATGGCATGCATTCTGAATACCCCTTTCCCTAGTCTGCCTTCCCTTCTATCTCTCCCCCCGCTTCTTTTATCCCCTTCCCCTTCAATTTTCCTGTAGGGCAGGATGGATTTCTGCACCCCATTTCCTGTATTTCTTATTTCCCAGTTGCATGTGAAAACATTTTTTTTAAACATGTGTTTTTAAAACTTTGGGTTCCAAATTTTCTCCTTTCCTCCCTCCCCACCCACCCTCATTGATAAGGCAAGCAATTAAATATAGGTTATATATGTGCAGATATGCAAAACACTTTCATAGTAGACATGCTGTGAAAAACTAACTCTATTTCCCTTAATCCTATCCTGCCCCCCATTTATTCTATTCTTTCTTTTGACCCTGTCCCTTCTCAGAAGTATTTGCTTCTGATTACCCCCTTTCCCAATCTGCCCTCCTCTCTATTATCCCCCTACTCTCTTGTCCCCTTCCCCCCTGCCTATTTTCCTGTAGGGGAAGACAAATTTCCATACCCAATTGAGTGTGTATGTTATTCCCTCCTTAAGTCAAATTCTATGAGAATAAGATTCACTCATTCCCTCTCACCTTCCCCTGTTTCCCCTCCACTGTAAGAGCCTTTTCTTTTCTGGTTTTTTTTTGTGAGATAATTTACCCTGTTCTACCTCTCCCTTTCTCCTTCTCCTAGTATAATCCTCTCTCACCCCTTAATTTTATTCTCCAGATATGACTCCTTCATTTTCAACTCACCCTGTGCCCTCTATCTATCTATCTATCTATCTATCTATCTATCTATCTATCTATCTATCTATCTATATCTAGATATAATTTTAAATTATATATTACATATATATATATATATAATTACATATAATTTTTTCCCCTCCAACTACCCTAATACTGACAAAGGTCTCATGAGTTGCAAATATCATCTTTCCATGCAGGAATGTAAACAGTTCAACCATAAGTCTCTTATGATTTTCTCTTTCCTGTTTACCTCTTCATGTTCCACTCGAGTCTTGTATTTGAAAATCAAAATTTCTATTCAGTTCTGAACTTTTCATCAAGAATGCTTGAAAGTCCTCTATTTCACTGAATGACCATTTTTTCCCCTGCAGGATTATACTCAGTTTTGCTGGGTAAGTGATTCTTGGTTGGAAATCTATCTCTTTTGCACTCTGGAATATTATATTCCATGCCCTGTGGTCCCTTAATGTAGAAGCAGCTAAATCTTGTGTTATCCTCATTGTGTTTCCAGAAGACTTGAATTGTTTTTTTCTGACTGCTTATAATATTTTCTCCTTGACCTGGAAACTCTGGCATTTGGCTACAACATTCCTAGGAGTTTTCCTTAGGAGATCTCTTTCAGGCGGTGATTGGTGGATTCTTTCAATTTCTGTTTTGCCCTCTGGTTCTAAAATATCAGGGCAGCTTTCCTTGATCATTTTTTGAAAGATGATGTCTAGGCTCTTTTTTTGATCATGGCTTTCAGATAGTCCAATTATTTTTAAATTCTTTCTCCTGAATCTATTTTCCAGGTCAGTTGTTTTTCCAATGAGATATTTCACATTGTTTTCTAATTTTTCATTCTTTTGGATTTGTTTTAAAGTGTCTTGATTTCTCATTACGTCACTAGGTTCCAATTGCTCTATTCTAATTTTTAAGGAAGTATTTTTTTGGTAAGCTTTTGGACTTCCTTTTCCATTTGTCCAATTTTGCTTTTTAGGGCTTTCTTCTCATTGGCTTTTTGGATCTCTTTTGCCATTTGGGTTAGGCTATTTTTTAAGGTGTTATTTTCTTCAGTATTTTTTTGGGTCTCCTTTAGCAAGCTGTTGACTTGTTTTTCATGATTTTCTCGCAAAACTCTCAGTTTTTCCTCTACTTCTCTTACTTGCTTCTCAAAATTCCTTTTGAGCTCTTCCAAGGCCTGGGACTGATTCATATTCTTCTTGGAGGCTTTGGATGTAGGAGCTTTGGCTTCGTTGTCTTCTTCTGTTTGTATGTTTTGATCTTCTTTGTCACCAAAGTAAGATAATATAGTCTAACTCTTTTTGCACTGCTTACTCATGATGCCGGCCAATTACTTGAGTTTTAAACTCTTTGTTAAGGTAAAGTCTGCTTCCAATGTGGAGAATGTACTGTCCCAAGCTTTGGGGGTTTGTGCAGCTGTTTTCAGAGATACTTCTAGGGACCTGAAAATTTTCAGTTCTTCCAAGGTGCTACGATAAGGGGTGAGGTATTTTCTATCCACCACCACAACAAGTTTCACCACAGCAGCATTCCTCCTCTCCCCAGGACAGTCCCTCAGAACTGTGACCCAGATCCAAGCACAGGTAAAGCAAGAGATACCTCCCTCAGCACTGGCAAAGAGATCCTTGCAATCCTCCTCTGATCAGCCACGTGATTCCCCCTCAGTCTGTGGGCCAGAAGCTCAGGAGGCAGCCGTGGCCCGCACTCAGGACTTGCGGCTGAGACCTAGCTCTTTCTCTCACCGCAGTCACAGACTTTTCCCGCTGACCTTCTAAGTTGTCTTTGGCATTTGTGGGTTGCAAAGTCTGGAAACCACCACAGCTGCCCACGATTCAGTCCTCTGAGGCCTGTGCCCACGCCACACTGTGCTCCTCTCCCTGCCCAGTGTGATATACCTTTCCAATCAACTATCCAGGCTGTCTTTGGCTGGAAATTTGTTTCAGTCTGTCTTTTTGTGGGTTCTGTTGCTTTAGAATTTGTTTAGAGCCATTTTTTATAGGTATTTGGAGGGCTTTGGGAGAGAGCTCAAGCAAGTCACTGCTTTCCCTCTGCAATCTTGGCTTTGTTTTGCTCTCTGAGTGCAACCAAAATGCTCCTTCCTGTGTCAGCAACTAACTACAAGACTGGATGAAACTGATCAGGAGCATTCTTCTGTTTACGACTCCCAAGGGCAGGATGCTTTGAACTGGACACTATCTTGAATGATGAGACTTTTTCTTATTTTGGAATTTTATGGACACACGTTATGCTGTGTTATGCTATACATATTCATGTTAATGATAAAAGAAACACAGAAATCCTGGATCTATAATTTCAATGGACACCTTAACATTCTCTTATTGTATTGTATTTGCAATCTATCCAATTAAGAAATTCCCTTCTCATATTATGGTTAACACATATGGAGACTCTAATTTTGGCTGACATAGGCATCCTGAGCCAGGAAGGGAGGGAGTGGTGAGAGGGAATTGCTTTATTGCTCTGCAGATCTAAGAGCCCCTTTGTTTATCTGTCCTTGGGGTCATTTTCACAACGAGTTCCCATGCTTATCTCTATATGCATATTGCACAAGCTTTGAGAGAAATAAACATGTACATGCAGCCTGATTTTGTTTGTCTTTCTTTTTCTTTTTTAGACAATTGGGGATAAGTGACTTGCCCAGGGTCACATAGTTAGTAAGTGTCAAGTGTTTGGTCTGAGGCTGGATTTGAACTCAGGTCCTCCTGACTTCAGGGCCAGTGGTCTATCCACTGCGCCATCTAGCTGCCCCTGTTTATCTTTCTTAGAGAGAACTGAGTAGTGACTGACAAAGCACCAGTCTGAAGTCTTAAAGAAAGCATTTGGGGAATGGCGGACTAAATTAGGGTCTACAATAGTAGTGCACTGTGAAAAAGCTGATTTCAGAGAAACCAGAGAAATTTATAAAAACTTACTGATGCAGAGTGACATGAAAAGACCAGGAGAACAAATGATTGAGTAATAACGACATTAGGCCTGGTACATAGGCCATGCATGGTGGCCCAAGCCTGTCATCTCACCTACCAGGGAGGCTGAGGCTAGTGCATTGCTTGAGCTCAGAAGTTAGGAGCTGCAGCTGGATAAGGCCAGATCAGGTGTCCAGACCGAGTCTGGCACCAATAGAAGCCCTGGCCTCTTCCCCCAGGAGGCTGCCTAAAGACAGGCCAACTGGCCCAGAACAGAAAGAGAGCACATCAGAGTTTCCATGCCAATCAACAGTGGGATCCAGCCTGTGAGCAGCCGTTGTATTTCCAGCCAGGTGAGATGGGAGATCTAGACTCAAAACAGTTTGAGAGGGGAAGATCTCAGGGTTTCTGTCCAGAGCAGGAACAATTGCTAGGTACACTCCCTTTGAGCCATCAAATCCTTAACAGTGACCCAGAGAGACTTGGGCTGAGACTTATTATTGGCCAATCAGTGAGAGCCAGAGTGTAGTGGATTGAAATCTTAGTGAAGTAACTCCATTTGAATCTGAATGGGCTTTATCAAAGCCTGGGTTTCCAGAACTCAGTGTGAAGCAATTTATATTCCTTTGGTCAGAGTCCCCAAATGTAAGTGTGTGATTCCCAATGGGGAGGAAGAGAGAAAGAAAGAAGTTGAGGAAGAAAGGAAGGAATGAAGGGAGTAGCATTGTCTAACTGGAACTGGGCAGTTGGTCCCCAGTGGGGCAGCCACTCCTCTTCACAGATTGTTGCTCATCCTTGTTTTTGAAGAGAACAATGACATCAGGAAGGGGATGTTCTGACTTGCAAGTCAATTGGATTTAAGTGTGGTGGGGCTGTGCAAAGTCACTAGCCTCACCCTCTCCTTTAGAGCCATCTGAGTCCAGTAGCAAGATATAGATCAGAATGAGGGGAGATGACCTTTGAGACCTGAGAAAGAGAAATGAAAAACTGAGACCAAGGAAAGACCTCTCTCTCACTGTACCAATGGCCAGCACATTGTCTTCACCTATGAGGGCATAGTAAGAATGAGACCAGCTTCTGGAAGCAGCCTGCATGGCAAGGTTTGTGGTCTTTGGCTAAAGCATACCAGGTAGAAGATTCTTTCTCTTCCTCCTTTTTCTCTTCTTAATCTCTCTACCTGGACCAGGGTCCCTGGGACAAATGGCTCCTGCAGCAGGGCTGAATTGGACCCAATTCTCCCCTGAGGGCAGTGGTTGCCCCAAGCCTGTGACTCTGGTGAAGCAGCTGCTTCCCTATGCTGAAGGGCTGATCAGCCTGAAGAGGTTTTTGTTCAGGGCTGAAACACTGTGGGAGTGGAGCACCACTATATTGAAAACAGTAATAATCTGCCACGTCCTCAGCCTGAACTGCACTGATGGTGAGGGTGAAATCTGTCCCAGAGCCACTGCCACTGAACCTGGCAGGGACCCCAGACTGCAGGGTGGAAGCACCATAGATCAGGAGCTTGGGAGACTGTCCTGGTTTCTGCTGGTACCAGGCTATCCAATTGCTAATGCTGGAACTGGCCTTGCAGCTGATGGTGACTCTGTCTCCTGGACCCACAGACAGGGAGGCTGGGGACTGGGTCATCACTGTGACTGCCTGGGATTCTAAAGGAGAACAAGAAAGAAATTTCAGTGAATGAAGAATCCTATGCAGAGACAGTGAATGGAGGAGTAGTTCCCTTACCCTCAGGCTGAGTCAGAGATGCCCCCTGGAAAACTTCTTCTGTCTCTAAAATGGTGCCAACCTAAGGCTCATTGGAGTTCTTACCTTGAGGCCAGAGCAGTAGGATCCAGAGAAGCAACGACTGGGAGAGCATTGTGAGCCTTGCAGAGCTGGAGGCAGAGAGCTCTGAGCTCAGTGAGAAAGGTGGGAGATATTTGTATCTTAGGCTGGGTTTGAGAAGGTGCCTTGGTTATCACCATGCAAAACAGTGCTGGTCCAGCCTGAACTGAGGGACCCCAGAAGTGGTTATATGCACATGGAGGGAGTGGCTCAATTGTATTTCCTTGAATGTGTGACCTCATGTGACCTCTTTTTTTATTGCAATATTAAATGCACCTGCCTTAGGCTGGATGTGGTGGTGACTGTGGCAGGTGGCCAATTGTGGTTATAAGGAGGAGGAGGCCTGTCTACCTTCCTAGGAGAGATCAGATGGCTCTGGGTCTAGAGACCAAGAGTTGACAAGGGTCTATGCAAAGAACAGAATTAAGAAGGAAAGAAAGGAGCTGAGTTAGAAAGAAAACTAGGACCAGAGAACCAACAAAATTTATAGAGAGCTAAGGGCCCGGCTTAGATGAAATGGAGTTGGAGGGGACTTGGAGATTCTGTGGTCTATTAGGTGTAGTGAGGAGAATGTGTCCCTTGAGTTGTTGTTTGATGGGATTGGGGGAGAAGATGTATATTCTTCTCTTCTGTATTTCTATTATATCTTTCTAAAAGCTAAAGGGAAAAAAAAAAGGATAGCTGGTTTCAACCTTTCATTTTGTAGTTATGGAAACTGAGGCCAAAAAAAAGTGAAATGGTTATTCAGGTTCCTTTTTCCTCTCCTTTTCTCTACTCAGAAAGCTCTCACGTTGTGTCAGGCCCTCATCATCTCAAGGTTGAACTTTTGCCATGACCTTCTAGTTGGTTTCCATGCCTCGATTCTCTCCCCACTCCAGCCAATGCTGCACTCAGCTGTTAAATTGATTATCTGAGCAAGTAGGTCTCACAACATCACCTCCTCTACTCCAGAAACTGCAGTCCCTCTTTATTACCTTCAGGATCTAATAAAAAGTCCTTCAAAGCCCTTCAGACTTTGGCCAATTCCTCCCTTTGCTATTTCCTTACACTCTACCCCTTTCCAAGTACCTCATGATCTAGTGACTGGGGCCTTCTCACTGTTTCTCATAAAGGACCCTTCTCTGACCCTGTGCCCCTTCAGTGCTGTCCCATGTGCCTGGAACGCTCTTCTTCCTCACTGCCACTTCTTAGCTTCATGTGCTTCCTGTTTCCTCAGAAATAAAAACGTGGGGAAGCTTCTACTTATATTCTCATGTTACTATGATCTCCCCCTGCAGTCTTTTCTCTAATGCCCATACTTCATGCTGGACACAGTAGTGTCTATGGCAGGTGTCTGACTGGGTGTGCTTTTTTAATTTAAAGTTTTTAATGTTGAACTTAAACACTAAGAGAGGAGCCTTTCCATACCTGCAGCAGAACACAGAAAGAGGATTCTGTGTGAAACTATGAACCTCTCTTTCTGACAGCTTGCAAAACAATAATAGAATAAAGTCCAACCCTGTCTTCGCAAACTGTTCTGTTTATCTAAATGCCTTCTGTTCTTTTTTGTGCATTTAAAAAGATGATTCAATGCTCTACTTTTTCCCCCCATCACGATTACTCCTGCCTCATTCTTGAATTAAAAATTGAGAAGAAATAAAGAAAACAAATCCCCTGTAACATAACAGGAGAGTCTAGACTGTCAGAGTCCACTTTCTGCATCTGGTGGCCCTCCTCTCTTTGTCAGGTGGTTAACACTTCTCAGAGTTTCTCTAAAGACATGGTTCAGAGTTGTTTGTCTTGACCATGCTGATGTCCTCATACACATTGATGTCCTGGGTTTATTCACTTTATCCTGTGTCGGTTCATACTGCCCAGCATTCTACGAAATAGCCTCTTTCATCAACTCCTAGAGCTCAATAATGTTTTCTCATATTCACATTTTATTCAGCTGTTCTCCCATTATGTCAGAGGAAACCTGAGGCTTCTCCTTGGATTCTGGTACTCCAGGATCAGGGCATTTGTTCTGCAGTAGATGGAGCACTGGCCCTGGAGTCAGGAAGACCTGAGTTCAAATACAGTCTGATACACTTCATGACTTTGTGACTCTGGGGAAGTCACTGAACCCTATTTTCCTCAGTTTCTTCATCTGTAAAATGAGCTGGAGAAGGAAATGGCGAACCTCTCCAGTATCTTTGCCAAGGAAACCTCAAATGGGGTTACAAAATTTTGGGTACAGGTGAAACAACTCAATAGCAACAATAATACCAACATTCTTTCCCAGGTATTATCTTCCCTCTTATCACTGCCCCTCCCATCATTGTTTTCCTCTTGAGTCTGATAGCTTTCTGCACCAAACTTGCAGTGTCCACGTGTGTTCAACTTTCCTCTTCCCATTTTATATGTGTTTCATTTGATCTTCATTCCTTCCCTACTTCCACCATGTTTGCATATTTTTCTCGTATGTATGTCCCAGTTATGAGAAATAACAAAATCTTCCTCTTTCTTCCTTCTTTCTACACTACCATATTCCATTTTCCTTCCCTTTGCTTTCTCCTTTCGAAACCCTCAGAATAGAACCGATCCACCGATAGAACCACTTTGTTTTTTCTTACTTAGCTCCCTTGTTACTCTTTGAAGACATGGAGATTCTGAAGAGACATTTGTTTCTTCCATCTAGAGTTCTCTGGACTCTTCGTTCTGTATTTCAAGATTCCTACTCGGCTCTAGTCTTTTCTTCACAGATAAAGTCCTCTAGTCCTTTGAAGCCTGTTTCCCTCATTGTAGGATCGTGTTCAGCTTTGCAAATGAGCTTATTCTTGGTTGTAAGCCTAGATCTTCTACCTTTTGATGTATTGTATTATAAGATCTCCTCTTGTTTATAGTAGAAGCTGCTAAGTCTTGTGTGAATTTGACTGTGGTTCCTTGGTTCTTGAACTGCATCTTTTTGGATGCTTGCAGGATTTTTTCTCTGATGTGGATGCTCTGGATTTTGGCTGACATTCCTGGTCTTTTCCTTTTGGGGTTCTTTTCAGGTGATTGGTGGATTCTTTCTGTCTTTACTTTGCTCTCTCATTCTGAAAGGTCTAAATAGTTTTCATGTATGATTTCTTGAAATGTAAGGTCTAGAGTTTACTAGGTCCCAACTCTGGAGCTTTATGACTAACCAAAGGCTTTGTCAGGAAAGTTCTCTACTTTTTTTTTTTTTGGCAATTGGGGTTAAGTGACTTGCCCAGGGTCACACAGCTAGTAAGTGTCAAGTGTTTGGTCTGAGACCAGATTTGAACTCAGGTCCTCCTGACTTCAGGGCTGGTGCTCCATCCACTGCGCCATCTAGCTGCCCTGGAAGTTCTCTACTCTTGCTAACTCTGGACACATAGCTTTGAAGACAACTGTTGAGTGCACCTGAGGAGTGAATGCATTTTAGGCATTCTGTTGAAAGTCATGGAGATGGGTGATGGAATGTCCTACGTGGGAACATTAAGAAGGCCATTATGGCTGGAATATAGAGCTCATAAAATGAAATAATGTTTAATAAGCCTGGAGAGGTAGGTTGTTTCATCATGATTGTGAAGGCCCTTGCATGCCAAGCAGAGGAGTTTGTATTTCATCCTAGAGTACCTAGGGTGAATGACTTTAGTTGATGTCATATGTAAACTGGTTGAAGGAATCCAAGGTGTTTAACCTAAAGAAAAATCTTGGGGCAGAAGAGACTGTGATGGTATTTGAAGACCTATCATGTAAAGAGGGATCATATTTGTTTGGCTTGGTTCCAGAAGGTAAAACTAGGAGTCCCAGAACCAAGTGGTAGTTATAAAGAGCAAGATTTTTGACTTCATGTAAGTAATAACTTCTTTTAAAAATTGAGTTCTCTAGGAATACAATATGTTGCTCAGAAAGTGTTGAGATCTTCCTCACTAGAGATCTTTTGGGTAGCTAGGTGAATACAGCACCATGCTTAGAATCAGGAAGACTCATCTTCATGAGTTCAAATACAGACTCAGACACCTGCTAGTTTTGTGACCCCAGACAAGTCATTTAACTTTGTTTGCCTCAGTTTCCCCAGTTGTAAAATGAGCTGGAGAAGGAAATGGTAAACCACTCTAGTATCTTTGCCAAGAAAACTCCAAATGGGGTCACCAAGAGTCAGAAACAACTGAACAATAACAACAACTGATCTTTAAAGCTGGTGGTCATGTTGTAGATGGAATATATGCTGAGGTCCCTTCCAACAATGAGATTTTGTGATCTTGTGTCATCAGAGCTCACTGGGTTGGCCAAGTCCAATAGGAGATGCATTAGGAAGGTAGAAAGAGATTCAGAAGCAGCATTCTGAGGTCTAGAAATATAGCATGGAGTCAGGAAAAAAGCATAATAAAAATCAGCATGCATTTATTAAAGATTTACTATGTGTCAGGAACTATGCTTGGTGTTGGGAGTACAAATATGAAGTGAGAAAGATTTTGCCCTCAGTGAGTTCACATTCTACTAGGCGGATATGAAACAGTCAAGTGACGCAAGTACAGGATAAACCCAAAAGAAAGAGAAAGTGATTTGGGAAGAGGGAAACAAACAACTCAGGGAATAAGAAGTGTGTGGGAGTATGGAAGGGAGGAAGGGGGAAGAGAAAAACATTGAGAGAGAGACAGAGACAGAGATAACAATAATAGCTAGTATTTATATAGTGCATTAAAGTTTACATAGCATTAAAAATATCTCATCTGATCTTCACAACAACCCCTATGAAGTGGGTGCTATTATTATTACCATTTTAAAGATGAGGAAACTGAGGCTGACAGGTCAGGGATATACAACTAGCAAGAGGACGAAAAACTGGGATAGGTCTTCCTGACTCAAGATCCTCTGTTCTAGCTAGTAAGTGCCTGAGGCCAGATTTAAACTCAGAAAGATGAGTCTTCCTGACTCCAGGCCCTCCTACCCACTGTGCCACCTAGCTGCCCCATAAGATACAAACATATGGTTAATCTGCATCAGTGGAGGGAGTTTCCATACCAGGAATAGAGTATCTTTACAAGAGCCAGCTAGATTAGAAAAAACTTAATGGGGAAAAAAAGAAATCTTTCCATTAAATAACTCTGATAAGGGTTTGGCATCCAAGATATGTAGACAATTAACAGAAAAATGTAAGACCAAAAGCCATTCCCCAAAATATAAGTAGTCAAAGTATATGAACCATTATAAAAAGAATAATTGCAAATTATTAACAACCACAGGAAAGATTGCTCTGTAGCACTAATAATAAAAGAAATGCAAATCAAAACAACTCTGAGGTTTCATCTAATATCCAACTAATTGGCAGAGATGACAATAGGTGACAATAGACAATGTAGGAAGTACTGTGGAAAAAGAAGCACACTAATGGATATTTGGTGGAGGGATGAACTGATACGACTACCATGAAAGTAATATGGAATGATGCAAATAAGATGGCTAACATGTCCATACCCTTTTACCCAAGAGTTCCACCACTCCACATGTAGTCTAACTGAGTAGTAAGCAACAGTTAGTGGTGTGTGCTTATTCCTCTACCCTACACAAATTTACACCCCTTTTTGCTGGATGCAAGACATCTTCCTAGCCTGGTACACAGCCTCTCTCTGAGCTGAAAGGCTCCATGAGGTCATTCTTGGCCAGATCTTATGCCTGGTGTTCTCAGGCCTCTCTGTCTCCCTGTGCCAACCTGGACTGGGAACATGATACATTAGCTGTTTGCCTTCTTTTTGCTTCTGCATCTGCATAGCCTTGGACCTGCACCCCTGAACAAGACTGTGGTCCTTACACTCTAGGGAGCCCGAACATGTCATAATAGGATTCCTCATTACCCCTGCTTCATCCAAAACTAAGACTTTTGTTGAACTTGAACGCATGCTTTAGGACCATGACCCTTGGTCAGAGGTTAACATTTTACACAGAATCAGTAGTATGGTTTCTACTTGCAGAGCAGTGCTGACTCATTCTTCTGACCACAGAAGGGTCAAAGGATCCTTACAATGACATATTTCAGGATTGCTTTGGATGTGGAAGTTCTGATGAAACTGATCCCTCTTGACTAAACTCAACTGAATGTTGCTGATGGCCTATAATAAAATCTGAGCCAATATGACTCCTTTGCTATATGTCACAGGAACAGGAACAAGGTCAATATCCATTGTATATCATCCCTGTCTGGATCCTCCAAATGCCCATACTCTTCGGTCAATCCAAGGAGGTCACTTAGAATAGATACATATCTCCTGGCTATTGTCCATTGGTTGAAAAAGTGGCAAAACTATTTAGCATGTGAGAGAAATTATTATTTCTTTCTTGTATTAATAGCTAATTATTGAATTGGGATCAAGGTTTTTCTCCTTGTTTACTTTCTTATCCAGAAATCAACCAGTGTGGGAAATCTTTCTCAAAGACTTACCCAGCCGGGATGGCTTAAGATCTAATCAAAGACAGTAAAAGAAATTCTAAATTAAGGGGAATGGAGGGATTCCTGCTCATTGTGTTTACTCAGACAGGTCTAAGAAAATGTTGATCCTCCCTTTTGTCAGACAGGTGATATGGAAATCCACAAGTCTCTTTGACCAAGACTTGGGTGATCCAAGTCATGTACCCCTAAGACCTTCATACCCCAGCCCCTCATTGTAATATTAACTTTCTCATTAAGTGTTAATGGGTCAGAGTTGGTTGACACCCTCAGGAACAACTACTGCTTTAAGGGTACATAAACCGTGAGCCCACCACCAGGGGGGTGTTTGGTCTAAGAGAAATGGCTAAATAACCATCCTTTTATTAATAAACACACTAGCCTTATTAATAAAATGATTAAATTATCCAGAAACTATGTCTCTCAGATTTTTTAAATGTCACACATATTTATGACCTAGTTATAGTTAAATTTTTTATGAACTAGAAAATCATCAACAAATATGAATATTTCTATGTTCAAAGAAAGCCACTTTGCAATTTTGTATCTACTATATATGACTTGTTCCTTTTAGTCTACATTACATTTAATGTGGTAGGACTAACATTGCTGTTTGTGTTCTCCTCTTCTTACCCCTCCATTTTCTACTTTGTAGTTTTAAAATATTTCATTGATGCTATCCTCACCTTCCTCTTTTTTGGCATCCATATCACTCCCTCCCTTTACTCTCTACCTCCCCACAACCCACACAAAAGCCTTCCTTTGTAAGAAAACTATAGTTAAGCAAAACAAGTTTGTGTTGTAATTCTAGTGTCTGGAAATATGTATGTCCCAAATCTCTGTCAAGAGGCAGGAGACCTGTTTCATTATGAGCCTTCTAGAGTTGTGTTTAGTAATTATGGAATTACAGAGTTTATAGATTAGATTTCACTTATATTTTTGTATTTATTACATATTATATTTATTCATTTTATATTACATTTTGTAGATTATAGAGTTCTTAAATCTTTCAATATTTTCTTTTCATTGCTATGGTCACTAATATCTAAATAGTTATACTGGTTCTTCTCACTTCACTCTGTCCATCCGAGTCTTCCCATGTTTCTCTGAATCAGTGCCTTCATCGTTTCTCATGGCTCAGTAATACTCCATTCTGTTTTCATGCTACAATCTGTTCATCCTCTTCTCAACTGAAGGACACACAGCTTATCGGTCGTTCTTTGGCAGCCAACAATCAGTCAGTCAGGAAGTGCCAGGCACTAGACATACAAAGAAAAGGGAAAACAGAGTCCCCAACCTCAAGGAACCACATGATATGTGCAGTGTAACAGGAAGGTGCTCTCAGAGGACAGGCACTAACTTCAGGGTGTGAGGGGTGAGTGGCATCAGGAAGCCAAGATTTGAGCCATCTTGAAGGAAGCCAGGAAGTGGAGGTGAGGAGGAGATGCTAGCTAGAGGCAGATGGGCTTGAAGGTCCAGGCAGTGAGTGAGGAGACTGGACGAGGAATGGGTACGAGCCTCCCAGACCTAAAAACAGTGGCTGCTCTGATCCTGAGACGGTGGACAAAGCAGCTGCTGCCCTGAGCCTAAAGCAACTGGAGAAGTTCCTGTCTGGAGCTGGAATATTGTATGAGACACAGGCTTTGAAACAGCAGACAGGAATAATCTGGGGGAGAAATGTGTCCCAGACCTACTGCCACTGAACCAGGCAGGGACCCCACCTGCCGGATGGAAGCCTTATGGTATAGCAGCTTAGGAGACCGCTTTCCCTGTTTTTTTTTTCTTTTTCTGGAACCAGTATAAAGAATTGTTAATGTTCTCCTTGGCCATGTAGGTGATGATGAGACTCTTTCTCAAGCATAAGTTATTCAGGCTGGAAAGATCTTGGAGATCAAAGATATACTCTCTCTGAGGGCAATAACGATTTCAATTTTGTCTATATACCAAACACCTTTCATAATTCCTGGTACACAGGTGTTGCTTAAGAAATCTTTGATGATTGGTCGATTGATTGCTTTGGCTTAATCTTCTTCACTTTGCAGATGAAGAAACTGAGGACAAGCTTCTACCATACATAGGAAGTCTGTGCCTTCTTCTCCTGCCAGCCATGAGTTACCCAAGACAAGATGGCAGAAGCTGCTGGATGCAGGACCAAGATTATGCCCTTAGGCCAGGTAGACTCAGTTTTAGGGGATAATATAGAGGAGACTTTTACCATGCAGAAACATGTATGCTCCTCAGGGGTTCCCAGGAGAATCAGAGATCTTGCGATTTTGACTTTGCAGCTGGTCTCAGTTGTGGACACAGAGGGTGAATCTTCTGCTTGCTCCAGAGAGCAGGGTGGTTTTTGCTGTAAGGGACAACACTGTGGGTCTGCCAGTCATAGTCATATGCACAGTAATAATCTCCTGTGTCCTCAGGCTTCACAGAGCTGATGACCAAGCTGTAGTCTCTGACATTTCCACTGCCAAGGAACCCGGGCAGGGACACCTGCAGCCAGATTCTCAGTTCCATAGATAAGAAGTTTTACAGGTTGTCTGGGCTTCACTTGGTACCAGCTGACTGCTTTGTTCACATTAACACTGGCCCTGCAGGTGATTGTACCTTTCTCTCTTAGAGACAGGGACAGGGAACCCGGAGTCTGTGTCATTGAGTAGTTTGCCTTTGCAACGAAATGGCAGAATAGAAAATGACAATTGTGTTGAATCAGAGACCATATGCAGGTTGAGTGATGGCCATCCTCTCTCTCTGATGACATTCACCCATTTGACAAAGAATCTGTAAAAAAGGCATAGCCTGTCACCCAGAAAGCCAGGATCCAGAGGAGCTGAGCATGAGTTCTCATGTTGGCAGTGGGCCACAAACTGGGATTGATCGCTGAATCAGAGAGGGAGGCATTTATAGGCCAGCAGAGGAAGGAAACATGCAAAAAGGATGAGCTAAGGACATTGACTTCCTCCTTGGGGAAAGGATTTGAATGATTGCCACAGCCAGGCTAGATAGCTTTCCCTGACATCTGAACTACTGACCCTGTCAGTCAAGGACATGAAGGGGACACCCTCTGGGGCATCCTTGAACATTTCTAAGTTGGGGTCCTCCAGCAGAATCAGACAGGGTTTTTTTTTCCTTGCTCTGAACCTGGGTTGCTCCTCAGTGCCTCATCTCTTTTCCTAGTCAGAAGAAAGGAACTTCAGAATAAAAAACACACAGACCTGTGATCTCATTGATTCAGGCAACTCTGGTGAAGAAACTCTTTCTGTGTAGACCAATACTTGCTTTGTAACTCACCCGGTTTTTCCTGGTGATTAATGAGCCCTGTATAAGCTGAACAATCCAACTTCTGTAAGTGAGAGCACTCCTTGTGGTTAAGCGGGTGCTGTGGGTGTCAAATACAAATATGGGGTCACATGCGAGCCTCAGAGGTCAGGGCTTTGTAAAATCCCTTCACAAAGTGGCAGAACATGGAATTAATTGTTGGAGGAGTGGGTGGAGCAGCTACTTTTGTGAGCCCCACATAGTGATTACCAGTAGGCTCTTAGAACTTGTCCAAGCTTTGTACCCTGCTCTGCTTTTGTGCTTTTGGAGTTTAAGAGGTGTTAGGAAGGAGTGTTAATGATTTAGCCGTCCCCCACATTTACCATGGGAGTGTCATGTATAGCTTGAAGAAAGGCAGGAAAAGATCCATCTCTAGCATGTCTCCCCCCTATTCTTCCCCAAGGGGGACCTTAATTTCTGCCAGAAGGGAAGCAAAAGATTGGGGCTAGAGGCTAGTTGGTCATATCCTCTCAGGGAGAGGGGGTATCAGGCTAGAATTATATCTATCTGCTGCCTTAAATATGATTAATCTGGGGAGGTAGTTTTCAGTTTCAAGCTGCTCTCTATTCCATAATGATGAAAGGAGGACCCCCCACTCTATATCTAAGGGTTGACATCTTTCCCACTAAATACCAGTTTCATGATGAACACACACATAGCAAATAGCAAAGAAATCCATTTATGCAAATTGATAGCAAAACAGAAGTTAAAGAACGTATACATATGAGAACACATATACCAGACAATGCAGTGTGTGAAAGAGATCTCTCACTGGAAATGAAATATCTCAGCCCCAGTTCTCACCCAAGGGGAAAATTCCCTGAGGTCTCTAGTATAGTAAGTTGAGGATGGGGACCTGATGGAGACTGCCAACTTCTCTCATTCTTCCTTAAGTAACCTAAAATAGAGTTGGAATTGTTCATCTTCTCTCTTGAAGCTCGAGGCCAGAAGACCACCAGAAAGAGTGAAGAGACTGAAGAGAGTGGATCTCTCTTTTCTCCTGCTTTTTGCTAACTGGACTAATCCTCATGGAGGTATAGTCATTGATTTCCACCAAAGAGGAGAGTAGTCCCATATGAATGGGTTTTGGGGCTTGGGTTACAACGGAAAACTACTTGCCAGGTTTGCTGTAGAGGGGATTTTTATTCAAGCACATGTTAGAATAGGTAATAGGTTCTCTTCCAAATCTTAGGTTCTGGATTTTGTAGGTTGCTACTAGTGTAGGGGAGGGGTAGGAAAATGAGAACAAGAGGATGAGGTTACTGGACCATCCAGAGGTCATGAGAAGCAAGGGGCAGTGTACAGCAATTCTGGAAATGCTTGAAGAATTTGTGCCACCGTTGCATACGTGGTGGAAAGAAGTAAGATCAGGAGGGCGGAAAATCACAGTCAGACCTAAGCAATCTGGAGCCATTTGGAGACTGTTAGCACGAGAAATGTGAGCAAGCTTTCGAGGACTTGATCCCCTGCCTCATGCATCTACCAATGCTAGCTTATGCAGATCTATACAGACCATTGCTGTTCTAGAATGTTGCCAGCTGAGAAGATAGGGGAGCAATTTTGTTTTGAAAAAGCAACAGCTGCATTTTCAGGCACAGAACTTACTGGCAAATGAGACTTTTAAATTGGGCTTCTCCAAAAATTTCCATAATTCTGTTAAGGCACATGTTTGATGATATTGCTCACCTGCTCAGAAATTTTCAGCGGCTCCCAAATGCTTCTAGGATAAACTATACAATAAAAGACTGGCCAGCGGGGTCCTAGTCCTGCTCTGCTCAGGGTGCTCTGGGAGCCGCTGGTTGCCAGTAGGTAGAGCACACTGTGTCTGCCCTGAGGACTGTGCCTCCATTGGCCAGGCTCCTGTTACAAACACCATCTCTTTAGCCTGGCATTAATGACCCTCCAGTTTGGCTCCAACTGAACTTTCTTGCATTATTTCACAATGCTTCTCTTCACGCATTCTGTGTTCTTACCAAAGTGCTCCTCCTTGAACCGCACATGCCTCCTCCTACATCCGTGCACTTATGGAGTATTACCTCTGTGCCTGGCACAGTCAGATACCTGGAAAATAGCAGTCTACCTCCATTGCATCTACCTCCTCACTTTTAAACATCTAGCAATTTGACGTCTGATACCCTTCTCTCCTTCTCTTCTTCCAAGACAAACTCCTCTCTCTAAAGTTACCAATGATTTCTTACCTCCTAATGGAAGCAGGGACTGTATCATTTTCATCTTTCTTTCCTTAGAACTTTGCACAGCACCTTGAACATGGGGACAGGGGAAGGAAGAGATTTCAATTGCATAGGAAACTGTTTGTTAAAAACAACTCCCTCTACCAATTTCATTGAGAGAGGTGGTTCTCAAAATAGAGTCTGAGAACCTCTGGAGGTTCCTGTGACCCTTTCAAGGGGTCCACAAGGTCAAAACTATTTTCATAATAATGATAAGATTATTTTCCTCCTCCTTTTCTCAACTACAGATCTGTATGAGGTCAACTTTTCCTCATGTTCTTCAACCACAACAATGTATCCAAACAGATTGAATGCAGAAGCAGCTAGGAGATTCCAGCTGTCTTCTATTAAGGCATTAAAGGGATTTGCAAAAATATGTAAAATGACACTCCTCTTCTTACTATTTTGTTTTGCTTTTGGAAAAATGTAGTTATTTTTCATTTAAAAATGTTATTCCTGTTAACATATCTCTTGAGATCTGTTGCTTATAACTAAGATTTTGTGGTTCTGGCTTGAATAATAAATGATCATTGAATTTACTTGACCGGAATGTGAACACTGCCTTCACGTCTTTAGAAGACTGACAGGTCATGAAGGATCATACTTGGTCTTCTTGGCTCTAGAGGATGGAACTAAGACCCATGGCTGCAGGATGGTACCATGTAAATAGCTCTGGCACTGAAGTCACAGGACCCAGATGAATCACTACCCTGTGTGACTTTGGGCAAGTCACTTAATACTGGGCCTCAGTTTCCTCCTCTGAAAAATGTAGAGGTTGAACTAGATGACCCTTGAGGCCCCTTCCAATTCACGATCTATGATGCTACGAAGATGACTGTAGGGAAATGTCAGGGGAAAAGGAGAAGGGAGGTGGTACTGCTGCTCCCATGTTGCTATCATTTGCCATTGAAAAGTTGTCTTTAAACAAGGATATGTTAATACTTTTGTGGCATATTTAGTTGTTATATTATTAAATCCTGGCTAATGGTTCCTTGGCCAATCTTTAGCTGGGATTCCTACATGCGTAGGTTCACCTGTCTCTACAGGTCCGCTTTGGATCAGTCCGGTTGCAAAACCAGGTGCCACAGAGGCCAGCGACCACTGGCTAAATGACTGCACTGGGCTTCTGTGGAGAAGGGTTCTCATGGTCCAGGAGTCCAAGGCCACAGCCAATAGCTCCTTTCAAACATTGTACTTCACCCTTTTATCGACACATGTTGCATGCCATTCTCATTGTATATCCTCATTACCCCTCTCCAACTCCAAGCTATACATCCTGGAGAACGAAGTCAAGCGGGCCTTAGGAAGCGTTGCTAACAATAAGGCTAGCGGAGGTGATTGAATTCCAGCCGAGCTATTTAAAATCCTAAAAGACGATGCTGTTAGTGCTGCACTCAATATGCCAGCAAATTTGGAAGACTCTGCAGTGGCCACTGGACTGGAAAAGATCAGTTTACATCTTAATCTTAAAGAAGGGCAATGCCAAATAATGTTCAAATTACTGAACAATTGCACTCATTTCAGCAAGGTTATACTTAAGATTACGCAAGGTAGGCTTCAGCAATACGTGAACTGAGAATTACCAGAAGTGCAAGCTAGTTTTCTTAGAGGCAGAGGAACCAGAGACCAAACTGCCAACATTTGGAGGATGTTGAAGAAAGTAAGGGCATTCCAGGAAAAAACAAACAAACATCTACCTCTGCTTCGTTGACGACACCAAAGTCTTTGAATGTGTGGATCACAACAAATTGTGGCAAATCCTCAAAGAGATGGGAGTACTAGGTCATCTTACTTTTCTCCTGAGAAACTTGTATGTGGTCCAGAAGCAACAGTTGGAAACAAACATGAAACAACTGATTGCTTTAAGACTGGAAAAGGAGTATAACAAGAGTATATATTGTCACCCTATTTATTTAATTTATAAGCAGAGTACATCATGTGAAATGCCAGGCTAGATGAATCAAAAGCTGGAATTAAGGTTGCCAGGAGAAATATCAACAATCTCAGAGAGGCAAATGATACTACTCTGATAGCAAAAAGTGAAGAAGATTAAGAAGGTTAGGGTGAAAGAGGAGAGTCTAAAAGCAGGCTTGAAGCTAAACATTTAAAAAAAAAAAAGACAACATAAGAGCATGGCAACTGGTCTCATAACTTCCTGGCAAATAGAAGGAGAAGAAATGGAAACAGTGTCAGATTTTATATTCTTGATCTCAAAGATCTCTGCAGGTGGTGACTGCAGCCGTGAAATTAAAAGACACTTGCTCCTTGGAAGGAAAACTATGGCAAATCTAGACAGTGTACTAAAAAGTAGAATTATCATCTCGGTGACAAAGGTCTGCATAGTCAAACGTATGATTTCTCCAGTAGTAATGTATGGCTGTGAGAGTTGGACTATAAGGAAAGCTGAGTGTTGAAGAATTGTGGTGCTGGAGAAGACTTTTGAGAGTTCCTTGGCTAGCAAGGAGATCAAATCAGTCAATACTTAATTTAATTCAAACTATTCTTTGGAAGGACAAGTACTGAAGCTGAAGCTTAAATACTTTGGCCACATAATAAGACAAGACTCATTGGAAAAGACCCTGATATTGGGAAAGATTGAAGGCAAAAGGAGAAGGGGATGGCAGAAGATGAGATGGAGAGATAGTGTCATGGAGGCAAGGAACATGAGCTTGGACAGACTTCAGAAGCTGGTGGAGGATAGAAGGGCATGGTGTAAAGAGTCAGACACGACTGAATAAGACTCCAAGCCTGGACAGTCTTGTGATGCTGAGTGCTTTGTATGTGCTGGGACACTTGACTCCTGATTGGCTAACAGAGTTCTGAGTTGGACACTGGATATGGTGTGGAGACATCAGATGTGGAATTTGAGAGATGGGTGTGAGATACTGAGCTATTCACTTAACCTCTGAGTGCTTTAAGCAACTATTTAAGACTATAAGTTATGAAGAAGGTGCCATCCATCACTGGGAGAAAGAGTTTTCTCATCTGCGAGTTCCCTATTCCAAGGAAATCAATGGGTCTAATCTCTGCTATCCAGTTTACCATCTAACTGGATTTGAGTGTTTATTAAGAATTTGGCCACTAGATGGCGCTCATGTTCCTTTCTTTGAAAAGCTATTTCCTTTTAAGCCCTGAAGACAGGAGAGTGAATCTTCTTGCTCTTAGTCGGTTTCCTGGGCAGAATTGCTAATGACTTTCTATTCTCAGAAAGGCAATGAAGAGGGAAAGGAAAACCACTTTCTCTTATCCAGCAATTACTTACTAAGGAAATTAAGGACGGTAAAGTCCTACCTGGAAGCCTTATCATGTCACTGAGGTGTCACCACTTCTGATAGGTCCTCACCAGATGGAATAGGTCATAGGATGATGGGGCATTGGCCATTGGATGAGGGTAACTGATAGGCTATAGGGAACAGCTAGTGATTGGTCGGCTGAGGATCAGCCATGCCCTTTGTGGATGATAAAAGCAAGCTGGCCCCTTTGCTAAAATTCAGTTTTTGAGGACAATCTCAGTTACTGGGACTCACTCTTCACCTCTTCCCTTGAATATCTTGAAAAGTGAAGCAAAGGATAGGAGGGTTTCTCACTTCCTTTTCCACCCAACTGAAAGCGGTAGTGGCGACTTATGGAAGAAGCATATGGCCATAGGTGAAATGCATTTTGCATGAAGTTTTGAGAGGGGAATTCAAGGTATTGCTTCCTGAAACTCAACTTTCTGGGTGGAGGAAGGGAGGATTCTTAATTCACTGGACAGTATGATTATAGAATCTTGCCTTCAGCAGAGTAAAGAGATTTCTGGGGCAGTACCAGCTTTGAAAGTTGCCTCATAGGTAATTTCAAGTTCAGGAGTTTCTGAGTTTTTTGAGCATTCCTGGTACTGGATTTTCTAGAGAAAATATTGCCTGATGCAGCCTATTTCCTGGAGAAGAGAGAACATAGTCCACACAGTTCCTAGGCTGTCTCCTACTAGGATCTCAAAAGCAGGTAAAGGTGTCTACATTTTCTAAAAGAGCATAGCAATACTTGAGCCAATGATATCAACTGAGCCAGAATATGGAGATGGTGGAAACTATAGTCAGGTAGTGTTTACATCTGGAAAATCAAGCTAAGACTAGACACCGAGGTCAATGGGACAGTGTGAAGACATTAGGGGCATTGCAGCCTTGTATCATCAGAATTATGAAGTGTCCCTCTTTGTATATCTTTGTTATACAAGTTCCCTATATATATGATGGGGAATAAGGGATGGGGATAAGAGTCTGAGGAAGAGAAAAATCCCCCTAAAACAGGGCAGTCACAAAAGCCTACATGGAAGACAAAGGATTTGAACTGGGTCTGAAAGGATGAGTAGAGAGGGGGGAAGAGTACTAGGCAAAGTCCCAGCAAAACCCACCTTGTATATTATTAGGTGCATGTTTGGACAGAGGCCCTGGTAGGAGCTCAGCACAGCTCGTGTGGAGACCCCTGGAAATGTCAGGTGCTGAAGGACAAGGCTGTTTATCTGTGGGTTCCAGATGTTTTAGTTTTGGAACAGCCTGACAGGATGAAATGAAGCAGCTAGATGATATAAGTCAAAGAGCATCAAGTGGTATGTATTAAATGCCTGCTCTATGCTAGATGCTGTGCTGAATGCTGGATAGAGATCTGGACTTGGAGCCAGGAAATACTGCCTCTGATACTTACTAGCAGTGTGACCCAGGGCAAGTCACTTAACCTCCCTGTGCCTCAGTTTCCTCATCTGTAAAATGAGGATAACAATAGCATCTTACTCACAGGGATGTTGGGAGGAACAAAGAATAATATGTGTAGAAAACTTTGCAAACCTTAAAATGTCATGTAAATATCAGATATTATCATTCTTGCCTGCCATCTCTAAATCGGTTAGATTTAGAGATGTCATGCTTATTCTCCCTGGAAGAAGAGAAAGCCTGTTATCCCTAAAGAATCAATCCAACATCCCAGAGCTTAATGGAGCATGGACACTGAGAAGACGGGATGTTTAAGGACCAGAATTCTACCTTCCCCTACAGAATCAACCTGCTGGGATAAGATTCCATGTGGAAAGTTGTGTGAAGTCCTAAGTCTATTTTAGAAAGGACTTTGATAAATTGAGGCAGCTTGACTTAGTGAAGAGAGAGCTGGCCTCAAAGACAGGAAGATCTGGGTTCAAACCCAGCCTCTGGCATGGCCCAGCTGTGTAATCTGGGCAAACCACTTGGCTTCTGATCCCCTGATCAAGCAACTCTCCAAGATTCTAAGGGATAGAGCAGAAGCTAATTTGAGTAGATATATGGGGTTTCTTTGCAAGATTTGCCTTTACCAGTGGAATCAGAAGTCTAGTCGAAAAACTGATAGGCTGCAGATTATCCGGAAGATGAAGGATTATCCAGATTATCCAGAAGGATGAAGGACCTGTGGTCTATGCTATAGGAGAATCAGCTAAAGGAAACAGAGAGTTAACCTAGAAAAGAGAAGTTTTGATGAGGGACCAGTAACTTTCATTCAGGTCTTTCCCCTTCCCCAATAAATTCTTGGATAAATTATTTATCCTCCCTTGTCTCAATTTTTCCATCTCTAAAATGGTGATTAGGGAAAGGAAGGCAGATAATTAGAGTGGGCAGCCAGGTGGCACCATAGTGCATAGTACAGAGTCTGGAATCAGGAAGACTCCTCTTCCTGAGTTCAAATTCAGCCTCAGACACTTATTAACTGTGTGACCCTGGGCAAGTCACTTAACCCTGGTGGCCTCAGTTTCTTCAACTATAAAATGAGCTGGAGAAGGAAATAGTAAACCACTCCAGTATCTTTACCCAGAAAACCCATGACTAAACAACAACCATTTCTAAAGTCTCTTCCACATCTAAATGCTATGATTTTAATTCTTAAAATTATCAATTGGACAAGAGGGGAAGGGGGACAAGGAAGGACCATCAGTGACACTAATGTAAAGATAGGCATAAGGAGCAGACCTGTGATTTCATTGGTATAAGAGACTGCCTGGGCGAGGAAACTTCCTTTCCAGTGCAAGACAGTATTTCTCTGCAACCTCTGGTGTTAGAGAGGTGCCTAGAGAAGGTAGAAGTCAAGTGACTCTCCCAGGATCACACAACCAGTATGTGTCTGGAACAGGATTTGCACTCAGGTCTTCCTGGCTCTCCATTAAGGCAGCAATAGGAAATGGGTTACTCCTCTTGGGTGGCATATTTTAACAGTGGTAGGAAATGCAGAAATCTCATGAGGGAAATAGTTTTTTGGGGGGGCGGGGCAGGCATGTTTTGGCAAAGCTCAAATCACACTCATTTGCTCTCTCCCTTTTATTTGAGTTGCTCATGCAACTGGGAGAAAATCGTGCAATGCTTTTTAAAATGATCTTGAATTGCCTCCTGGGACAAAGGCTTATCTTGTTCATGTAAATTCTCTTCATGAGACTCTGTATGTTGGCAAATCCTAGAACCTCAGACTTTCTGGGAAAAAAAATCTAAGTTGTAGATAGTACAGAGGGGAATGGAGAGGGTCAGGGTATAGTGGAAAGAGCCCCAGAATGAGCACCAGGAGACCAGGAAGTCAAGTCCAAGATTCCATTCAACAGTCATTTATCGCAAGGCACCTGGATGTGTTAGATGCTGGACCCATGTGACCTTGAGCAAGTTAATGTACTTCTCTAGGCCTCAGTTTCCTCATCTGTCAAGTGAGGGGTTAAACTAGGTAAGCTCTCATCTTTCTTCTAGCTTATAACCTGAGGCAGAGGGCAAGGAGTGCCAGCCTCCTCCCCTGTCCTGAGAAAAGGCGATGATTTTGTCAGACATTCTCTGTTCTCTTTTCCAAACATTTAGGATAAGTTTCAGCTCCTTGAGAACTGCCCCCAGAGGCAGCACAGCTTCTCAGCTGCCGAGTGTAGACCATCAATCAGCAAGTGCTCCAGTTTTCAGGAACATGTAGCAGACGGCACCTCTGAGGTCCCGTGAGGAGACCGTTGTGATGGAGCAGAAAGAACATCGGACGTGCTTCAGGTCCGGACTTGGCCCCTTGTTAGCCTGGGTGACATCTGGTTCCTTCAGACCAGGGACTAGGTCACTTCTGCATTGATGTGCCCAATGTCTCACATATGTCATAGGACCTCGTAGGGATCTTGGTGTCAAGAAGACTGAGTTCAAATCTCCTCCTTGGTACATTCTAGTTGTGTAACCATGGGCAGGGGCCTTAACCTCTCTGGGTACCAGGTGACTCTCTAAGCTACAGATGAGTTGCCAATCTGTGCTGGTAGGAGGATTCCTACCACCCCCAACCCCGGGCATGTAATAGCTGTGGGATGCTGTCAATTGACTTCTCTCAGCCTCAGTTTTTTCATCTGTAAAATGGGAATAGTGATAGCACCCAGGATTGTTTCCTGGATCCAATGAGATAAATGTAAGACATTTTGTATACTTTGGAGTACTATATAAATTCATCTGTTGTTTTGCTTTTGTGGTGGGGAAGGTTCTGGAGGGTAGCTGGCTGGCTTCTGTGATACTTGGCTGAAGGCATCAGAGGTGGATCATTTATTTCTTTTCTGCCTGGAATATTATCCTGAAATCCCCACATTGGGCTCCTAGCCATGAGGTTCTGGCTGCCATTCCACTGTATCATTGGCAGCCCTGCCTGGGAAATGGTGCCTGCCACGTCCAACTGACTGTGCCCAGCTTAGCCCTGCTTGCAGGGTATCTCTGGGAGCCCTCCTGGGGGATGGTATGGGCAAAGGCCAGATCCCCATCATCATGGAGCCAGAATGAAGAAGGTGAGGAAGAGGCAAGAAGAAAGGGCCCAGGGGCAACCGGTGCCCACATGAGTAGTATAGCTTAATCACCCAAGAGGCTGTCCCATTGATGAGCAGCTCAGGGACCTTGCTTGTCCCTTAATCCAGAGTCACTCATCCCTAGGCTATACATCCCTAGACCCATCCCTGACCTCTGTATGTATACATTTTCTTTGCTGATGCTTGATGTTATTTGTGACAGAGTATGCTCCAAGTTCATGGGAGAGATATCTTACAGCTCCTTTTCTTACTATGTCATTTCAGTAAATGCCTTTGCTATGAGCTAGTTGTGTAATATGGCTGACTGTTGAAAAGTAGACACATTGGTGGGGACTCATGTGCTATAGTTTTAGGGGTACAAACCCATGGAGTACCTTGAGCCTGGGACAGGTGTCCTTGCACAATTACCTGTGAGTGCAGGTGGGGACTCATGAGCTATAGTTTTAGGGGAACAAACCCATGGAGTACCTTGAGCCTGGGACAGGTGTCATTGCACAATTGCCTGTGAGTGCAGGTGGGGAGGTTGCCTCTGGGTTGCTACAATGCAGGTGCTGGTGGAGTTTTTTCATGTTGAATTTTTCATATTTCGGAGATCCATGAGAGAAAAACAATTTTTTTTCCTTTCTTTTGTTTTCAGACTGTAATGAGACAGTACAAATACAGCTTTTCTTCTCATTTTAGATGCAAATGTGGCAGAAGGAAATTAGTTCTGGACTTAAAGTCAGCAAAAAGCAGGTCTAGATCAAGTCTCTGACCTTAACTAGCTTTGTGATCATGGGTGAATGAGAGACAGAGAGAGCAGAGACACAGAGACTAAGAGACAGAGAGAGACAGAGAGAGACAGAGAGTGAGTGAGAGACAGAGAGAGACAGAGACAGGCAGACAGACAGAGACTCAGAAAGAATGACTGTTTTCCCCATGACCAAAGGCAATTTCCCTCTCAAGAGTCTTTCACAACTGGATTTGACCACAGCTCAACCAGTTTATTTGTGGGGACAAGGTAGCACACCCAGAAAAACTATGACTTAAAAACAACGGCACCAACGAAACTTTTTGAAGAAAATTGGAAATGTACATTCCCTTTTCCACCACATGGAACTTTTTTCAAAATAAGCCACATCCATCATAGATAAAGAAGAGTATACAGAAATCCATCACAACAAACTAAGAGCACATGCGTATCATTGGCACTGAAAAATGCAGAATTCCAGTACAGATAATCCACTTCAGAACTGAGAAAATGACTGCTAAATTGACTTTTGTTTGTCATTGTTCAGCTGTGTCTGACTCTCTGGGATCCCTTTAGGGTTTTCTTGGCAAAGATATGGCAGTAGTTTGCCATTTCCTTCTCCAGCCCATTTTACAGATGAGGAAACCGAGGCAAACAGGGTTAGGTGACTTGCCCAAGGTCACACAGCTAATAAGTGTCTGAGGCCATTTTTGAACTCAGAAATGTAAGTCTTCATGACTCCAGGCCCAGCGCTTTGTGCACCATGGCACCACCTAGCTGCTAACTGGTTAGTTATAAATAAAATAAAGGAGCTGTAAGAAAATTACTTGTAGGCAACATTATTTAAGGAGCCTTAAGGCAGCTTAAAGGGTAAATGGAATGGTTGCAAGCCCAGAAGTCCAGAGGTTTGGAGCAAGATGTCCCGAAGCTTATCCAGTCTAATGCCTTCATTTCACAGGAGTCACACACTCCAGGCTCACACAGCTAGGAAGTGACAGAGTTAGGATCCGAACACTTTTTACATGACCCCAGAGGTGCACCTGATTCAGCCAGTCACAAGATGTGTTTGACGTGGTTTCCTCTGCCTTCATCCAATGTGCAAAAGCCTTGTGATCCTTTCAAATTGAGGAAGGGATGGTCCACACACTATGAGGAGGTTCTAGGGGAAATTCCTTTGTAGTTGACTTACTCTGTGGATCAATGGGTGTGACAACCCCTCTCCCTTACTCTAATAGTCTATGACTATGAATGTATCCAGAAGTCCACTGCAGAAAATATCAAATCATGTGCTACTTTAGCATAGATGGGATTTACTTTCCTACTAATCTCATTTAATATGACATTGACATAAATTTGAATTCCAAACTAATGAAATAGCCCTGATTAGAATCACTCCAAAGGTCCCTTCCATTTCAAAATCTATAGTCCAATGTTCCAATTTATATCCAACTTAAATATAAATCAACCAATCAGTATGTCACAAATTTTTGACCATAAATAATTTGAATGGATAAATTCCAAATTCAAAAGATATAGAAAAAGTTTAAAACCATGACTTTTCCCAAGCTATCCTCTCATTTGAAATAATTCCAATTAATAAAACAAAAAGTAGAAAAAAATGAAAACCAAAAAAATGAGAAACTTCCTAAAAAAGTTTAGAAAGTTCAATGATTTTTGCAAAACTATGCTCTGATCTAAAAGAAAGATTTGTTCCATGTAGGGAGAAGGAATTCTTTGCATAGACAAATTCACATTCTGATCCATAAATTTATCTTCCACCACCATCAGTTTAAGGGATGAAATTTATAGCCTTTTGCTGGCTAAACATAAGAAGATGAATTGACTGAAACTTTACGTTAAAAAGTTTTATATTAATAATTCACATTTGTATGGCATTTTAAGGTCTTCAGAGTACTGTACATGGATTATCTTGCTTGAGTCTCATAACAACCTGTTAGGTAGGTAGTGAAATTATTATTATTCCCATTTTATAGATGGGAAAACTGATGCTCTGAGAGGTTAAGAACTTGCCTACCATCAAGTACTTGAGGTGGGATTTGAACCCAGGTCTTTTGATTCCAGGTCCAGGGCTCTATATGCTATAACACACACCTCACCAATCTCTGAACTTCAGGGGCCCCATTCAAGCAAATTCAGGATCCAAAATTCAAATAGTTTGGAATTTTGTTAAGGAATTTCTCACTCAACTTATCCTGTCAATAGCTTGTCTCTACATGGGTACTTGCATGTTGTCCCTCCCCACCCCCCGCAGTAAATTGTGAGCTCCTTGAGGGCAGGAACTGTATTTGCCTTTCTTTGTGTCTCCAGTGCATAGCAGAGGGCCTGGCACATAGGAGGCACTTAATAAATATTTTTTAACTTGCCAGTTTTTGAAGTTGCCAGATTTCCTGTCATTTCCTCTTCTCTCTCTCCAAGAAAACAAAATACAAAAGCACACTCAGAAATCAAATGGTTTTTGTCCAAGAGCTATGGTATCAGAAGTTTGTTAAAGAAAGAAACAATACTTTTCAAACCATGTTGGACCCAGTACGACAGCTTACATACATTTAAAAGGCAAACACACGTACACACACACACACACACACACACACACTCACACACACACATACAGACATGAATCCATATCAATTATCTGATAGAAGTTAAGCTTGAATTAACTTTTCCAAATATTTGCTGGTCTCTTTGAACTTGGAAGTAGAACTTACCCATCATTAAGAAGGTTTTTCTCTTTCCCTTGAGTTGGTTCATGACTTTGGAGAATATCTCCTTTCCTGGAGAAGAGCACCTGGAATTTTCTTACCTGCTGATAAAGCTCAAAATGTGGATAAAAATAAGAAAAAATATATACATACGTGTTTACATACAAACATATATGTATGTGAATATACATATAATATAAAGTTAAATGTATTAAATATAAAATAACAAATATATTATGTAGGTATATGTATGTATATTTCAAATAAATGTAATTTTATATTATATATAGTATGTGCATATATTGTATAAAATTTTATATTATATAAAATTATATATAATCTGTATAAATTTTACATTATATGTATGTGTTATATACATGTATGTGTGTATGTATATATATATGCACATTCACATATATTTGTATGTATATGCAACTATGTGGCATGGTTGGGGTAGCTAGGTGACACAGTAGATAGAGTACCAGGTCTGGAGTCAGGAAGACTCCTCTTCGTGATTCAAATCTGGCCTCAGGCACTTACTGTGTGATGCTGAGCAAGTTACTTAACCATGTTTGCCTCAGTTTCCTCCTCTGTAAAATGAACTGGAGAAGGAAATGCAAAACCACCCCAGTATCTTTTCAGAGAAAACCCCAAATGGGGTCACAAAAAATTGGACATGACTGAACAACAAATATCTATCTATCTGTCTGTCTGTCTGTCTGTCAGTATAAATCCACATTGTTGTTGAGGGTGATCTTCATAATTAAAAGAGACCTTAGAGATCATTGGATCTTTGATCTCAGGCTAAAATGGACCTCACGGGCCATCTGGTCCAACTACTTTATTTAATAGATGAGGAAACTGATGCACAGAGCAGTTGATAGATTTGTCCAAGGTCACACAGGTAACCAGTGGCTGAGCCATTTTCAATCAGGTCGTTGGACTCCAAATCCACCACCTTCCTTTTCTAGCTCACTAGCCTGCCCTATCTTAATCCTGTCCTGCTGATGCGGTCCTGAGCTCCCAGTCCTGGGTGGGCTCTGACCAGTGACACAAAGTCTTCTTTCTTTAGAAGGAGAAACTGACCCAGTCTGTCGATAAACAGCTCACCAAGGCAATCCCAAACTCTTGCCCTCTTTCTGATTTTTCCACCCAGTCCCAGCAGGATCCTAAGGTCTTGTTAACTAAACTTCCCCTACATTTGGTTTCACGTTCTTCCAACCTCTAGCTTGTCGCCTTAGTCCCTGAACTGGAACTTTCCTTCCTAAGAGGCACCTCTCCATGGTTCCTTCTCTTGTGTCTCTGACGGAGATCATTAGAGAATGGTCCCTGGAAGTTCTTTCAGGGGGGAAAATTCATAGGGCCATAACATCATGGATTGTGAGCTGGAAAGGAACTCAGAGACCATCAAATGACCAGAGGCTCTTAACCTGGGGACCATGAACTTATTATTAAAAAGCATTTTTGATAATTGTATTTTAAAAGTATTTTTGATAACTATCTCAGTATAATCTGTTCCCTTTGTAATCCTATGTCTTTTATTTTATGCATTTAAAAACATGATGTGGAGCAGGGGTCCATAGGTTTCCCCAGACTCATCAGAGGGCCCATGGTCCAAAAAAGCATGAGACCCTGGTCTAAGACTTTCAATTGCAGAACAGTTAGTGGAGGGAATTACAAAAAAAAAAAAAATAAGAAGAAGAAGCTCTTATGTAGTTCAAGCCCCTAATTTTATAACTGAAGCCCAGAACAGGTTAAATAAGTTGCTATAAATTGTGAAGAGACTAAGTCACAGAGCCAGGATTCACCCCCAGTTCTTCTGATAACTAGTGTGGTGCTCTGCCCTTACCATGAGGATGACATTCATTAGGATGTATTAGTTTTATTCTCTCTCCATAAACAGTGATAATCATATCTACAGGATAAGAGAGACAGACAGTACTTGAAACTCTTCTCCCTATGGCAATTCTAACCATTGTCCTTACTGGCTGGGCTATGACTCAGTCAATAAGCATTTATTAAGTGCCTACTATTTACCAGACATTGTATTAAGTACTGAGGTTACAAAAAAATGCTAAACATAGTCCTTGACCACAAGGGCTCGCAATCTAGTGGGGGAGACAACAAGCAAATATATATGTATATACATATATATGTATACACACACACACACACACACATATATACATATATATATATGTACAAACAAGTTATATACAGGATAAATAGGAAATAATTAAGAGAGGGACACCTTCCTGTAGGAGGTGGGATTTTAGTTGGGACCTAAAGGAAGACAGGGAAGCCAGTAGGCAGAGATGAGGAGGGAGAGAAATCTAGGCTTGGGGACAGAGACAAGTGCCAGAGATAATGCCTGGAGCCAAGAGTGTATTGTCTTGTTCATGGAACAGCAAAGAGGTCAGTGTCCCTGAACTGAAGGGTATGTGGCAGGGAGTAAGGTGCATAAAGACTGGAAAGGTAAGAGGGGACTAGGTTAGGAAGGACTTTGGATAACAAAAATATGATTTTGGATTAGCTCCTTCAGGCAACAGGGAGCCACTGGAATTTATTGGGGTTGAGGGTGTGTGTGACATGGTCAGACTTGTACTTTAGGAAAATTACTTTGGTAGCTGAATGGAGGATGATTTGGAGTGGGGAAAGATTGAGGCATACAGACCCACTAGCTCGCTATTACAATAGTCCAGGTGTGAGGTGAGAGAGCCTGTACCAGAATCGTGGCAGTATCAGAGGAGAGAAGGGGGTGTATTCAAGAGATGTTGCAAAGGTGAAATCAACAGGCCTTGGCAACAGATTGGATTTGGGAGGGTGGGGTGAGAGATAGTGAGGAGTCCAGGATGACACCTAGGTTGTGAGTCTGAGGGACTAGAAGTACGATGTTGCCCCCTATAGTGATAGAGAAAGTTGAAAGTGGGAGGGTTTAGGGGGAATGATAATGAGTTTGCTTTTGGGCATCTTGAGTTTAAGATGTCTACTGGACATCTGGTTAGAGATGTCTGAAAGACAGTTGGAGGTAAAGGAGAATGAAGATAGAGAAAAAGCATTGGGTTTGTCAATTAAGAGGTCATTGGCAACTTCGGAGGAATAAATTTCACTGGAATGAGAGAGAGAGAGAGAGAGAGAGAGAGAGAGAGAGAGAATAAATGAAAGAGTGGGGATGAGAGAGGGGGTAACATGTTGGAGGAGATGGGATGGAATCGGGTCACTTGAGCAGGTAGAGGAGTTAGCCTTGGTAAAGAGTAAAGCCACCTCATCATGTGAGACAGGGGTGAAGGAGGAGAGGGGCAGAAGGCATGTGAGTGATATGAGATGAGTAAGAGGGGAGAAGAGGGAGAATCACAGTGGATTGCCTCAGTATTTTCTGTAGAGTACAAAGCAAGGTTCACAGCTGAGAAGGTGAAGGGACAGGGAGGCATGGGAGTTTTGAAGAGGGAAGGTTTGGAAGAACTATTATGGAAAGTGGGAGAGTGTGTTGATGCGTAGGATTGCCTAGCAACAACGAGGGCCCAGAAACAAATGATTTGGGACCAGGAATCTAAATAGTTGTGCATTAATGTAGTCTTACATCTGTAATTGGGGGAAAGTGGAATAAAGCTGTTCTCAATAGCAGTCATTTCCACATAGAGATTCCCTGTGGAACATGGAGAATCTTCTGCACTGCATCCTCCCCCCTGGGCAGCTGAAATCTTTTGGAGTTAAGCAGGGACTCCTGGGATCTAAGCAGACAGATTTCTCTTCCTCATTGTCACTCCCCACAAGAGGGACAGGCAGCTGTAGCCCCAAGGCATGAATACTCATCTGACTGTCTGTGACAGCATTCTAAATACCTTCTGCTGGTGTCAACTTGACTTATTGTGGGTCCTGATTTGGGTATTGGTAGGAATAGCCCATTGGGTCAAACCCCAAGCCTTTAGGCTCTTCCTCAGGATTTTTACCATTCTGGTCATCAGTACCCTCTGTGGGTCTTTGATACTGCTCCAGATTCTCATTCTGGTTTGGGAAAATTCACATAGGCCTCATCTTCCTCCAGAATCACTGCTAGAATATTCTGAGTCTGTTGGTTGAACCAGTGCCTTGACCTCTGAAACCAGTATTCTCCAATATTCTTGAGTTAATAAATAGAGTTCCACTCATCACAGTTCATATCCACAAGTGGTCATATCATCATCATCACCACATCACCACCACCACCACCACCACCACCACCACCACCATCATCATCATCATTACCATCACCATCATCATCATCATCATCCTCCTCCTCCTCATCATTATCACATCACCATTAGCACCACCATTATCACCATCATCATAACCATCATGACCATCAATCATCACCATCATCACATCATCTTTACCATCACCATCATCATCATTGTCATCATTATCACGTCACCATCACCACCATCCCTACCACTATCATCCTCATCCTCATCATTATCTTCATCACCATCACCATCACCATCATCATTTTCTTTTTCTCCTTCCTTCTCCTTCCTTCCTTCTCTTCTTCCTTTTTCTTCTTCTTTCTCCTTCTCCTCTTCTTCATCTTCTCTTTCTTCTTCATAATAATAATAACCACTACTATCACCACCAACAATAATAGACGGCAATTCTATAGCACTTTAAGGCCTGCAAAATGCTTCACATACATTATCCCATTTAATCCTTACTCTGAGGAATGAGGTATCTTGTGAAGTAAGTACTATTTATTTCCCCATTTTGCAGATAAGAGAGTCGGAGACAGATGACATGATTTGCCCCTAAGTCACAGAACTAGTAAATATTTGAGAGAATTTGAACTCGGGTCTTCCTGTTTCTAAGTCCAGTACTCTATGAACCATACCACCTTGCTGCCAATGTTTTGCTGTTCTTGCAGCTATTTCTTAGCTAGCCCATGCCCTTCACCACCTTGTCTTATAGCCTGATTTTCTTTCTCAAAGTGTATTATAGCTCTTTATAATCTATAGAGCTCCCAATCCAACTTCTCTTTATTTCTACTCTCAACAGTTTATCTTTTTTCAATTATTTGTGAATATTTTCATTGATTACTTTGTTTCTCAACCCTTCTAGATTAGCTAACATACAGCATAACTTGCAGTGATTTTTATTAAATAGCCTTTCTAACTCCTGTATACTCAATTCCTGGGGTATGGGAGGCAAAGGTGGTCTTTTTTGTGTGTGCAAGGACAAGAATAAACTCTACCTATTAATAGTTCCGGGTAGCTAAGTGGTGCAGTAGGGAGATGGGCCTAGAGTTAGGAAGACCTGGGTTAAAATCTGGCCTCAGACACTTACTAGCTATGTGACCTTGGGAAAGTCACTTAACTGTGTTTGCTCAGTTTCCTCATCTGTGCAATGAACTGGAAAAGGAAATGGCAAAGCACTCTAGTATCCTTGCCAAGAAAACCCCAAATGGGGTCATGAAGAATGGAACACTACTGAAATGACTCAATAATAACAATATTAATAATTCTAAGATAGAACATGATTTTCCCATTGTGCTATCTAAAATTTTGATCCCTAGTATAGAAGTATTATGTTCCTATTAAATATTAAACATTTTCTCAAGCATTTTTTGCAACAAGGCTTATAGAAGCTCACCATATCTTCCAGACTCTTCTCAAATCCATTGCAAATCAACTCCAAGAAAGTGGGCAATCAATTAAATTCCTTCCGGCCAATAATGCCACATTGTGGTTCCCCCCTTGGTTATGGGTTTCCTAGGTTTGGAAATAAAAGAAAGGAAACCTGAATTTGTCTAAGGACCTTAGTGAAGCTATATATACATATTTGACTTAAAACCATAGAAAGTAAGCTTGTTGGTTCTACTTTCACAACATTCCTGGCATCCATTACTTCTCTTCACTCCCATGGCCACCTGTACATCATTCTAACAGGTTTAAGCTACTAGCTTAAAATTTCATTAAGATTTTTGGTATACTGTATATTTTGTGTTTGCTTTCCTATGTCTGAATTGCTTCTATCCAATGGAATACAAGTTCTTTGGGGGAAGAGACTACATTGTTTTCATTTTTGTATTTCTAGGGTTTAGCACAGTATTTGACACATAGTAGGTGCTTAATAAATATTTGTTGAATGAATGAATGAATGAATATATATATACTCCAATCTCTCTTCCACTGGGAATACGGGAGATCGTATTCAGAAAGGTACCACTTTCTCCTCCAATCTCCATAATCCTCAAAGTTGTCATTCCTCCTATGTCCCTCTAACATTCTATCAAGCATGATCCCTGGTTGCCTGATAACTTTTGTTGTTTATTCTCATTCTATTATCATTGACATAAAAGGCATACCTCTGCAAGAACTCAGCCCATTCACCACAGAGTAAACTAACTCTGTCATCCCAGTAAAAGGCTTATTGTTTCTTATGCATCAGTGGTTCAAGTTACCTCCTGGTTCCCTTGACTTTCCTCTTTAGTTATCATCTTAGAGCTCTCTTCCTGTTCTCAACCAAATTCTTAGAAAAAAAGTGTCATTTACTGTTGTTTCCTTCCATTTTTTTCCTCTCACTTCTCAGATCTTGGTAACCTGGCTTCTGACCTCATCACTCAAACAAAACTGCTCTCTCCAAAGTAACCAGTGATGTCTTGTCAAATCTGATGGTCTTTTCTCAGTCCCCATCCTTCTTGATCTCTCTGTTGCATTTGACATTGTTCACTTCCTTTTCCTCCTGAATATTCTCTCCTCCACGGAATTTCCTAACGCTGTTCTTTTTCGGTTTTCTTCCTACCTGTCTCACTGCTTCTTCTTAACCTCCTTTACTGGGTCATCATCTGTATCATTCCCCTCACTATGGATGGACTTGAAGACTTTCTTCTGGGTCCCCTTTTCTTTTATTTATACACTGTCTTATTTAGTAACCTCATTAACTTCCATGCCTTTAATTATCATTTCTATGAAGGTGACTCCAAGAAATTTTTTTTTCATTTCTTTTATTTATTTATTTGTTAGTTTGTTGGTGGGTTGGTGAGGCAATTGGGGTTAAGTGACTTGTCCAGGGACACACAGCTAGTAAGTATCAAGTATCTGAGGCCAGATTTGAGCTCAGGTCCTCCTGACTCCAAGGCTGGAGCTCTATCCACTACACCACCCAGCTGCCCCCCCAAGACCTATTTTCTAACCCAGCTCTTAAGCTCCTGTTCTGCATCCATAACTGCCTCATAGAAATTTTGAACTGGATCCCAACAGACATCTCAAACTCAACATATCTAAATCAGAACCCATTATCTTCTCCCTCAAGCCCACTCCTTCTCCACATTCCTTATTGCATGACCTTCCAGTCACTCAGGTTTGTGACCTTGGAACCGTCCCTTACCCTTCACTTTCAATCTCCTCATGTGCCCAGTCAGTTGCCAAATCTTGCAGTGTCTGCCTCCATAACCTCTCTCACATCCATCTCTTCTATTCACTCGCCCATTATGTTTTACTTGGAGTATTAAAGCATCCTCCTTATTGTCTCTTTTCACTATTTCAAGTCTCTGTTCACTCCAATCTGTATGCCACAGACTCTTTAAGCATCGATTCGACCATGGCATTGTCCTCAGTGACCTCCAAAGGCTTACGGTCATTCCCAACCTGACCCCCACCCATCTTACCACCTTACTGTGCATCACTCCCCTTCAGACTCACTATGGTCCAGTCAAGTGGAATTTTTTTAACTGTCCCTCATACATAGCACTCCAATTTCTTTTTCAATGCCTCTGCGCTGGCTGTCCTTCATGCTGAGAATGCATTCTTTCTTTAACTCTACCTCTTAGATTGTCTCATCTCCTTCGGGGCTCAGCCCAAGTGCCACCTTCTATATGGGGCTTTTATTGATTTCCTTCTCCCCAGCAGCCAGTGCCCTCCCCACCCCCAATAACTCTCTCTTTTTCTACCTATCTCATATATACAAATCTATGTGTAAATTGTCTCCCCTAATAGAAGATAAGCTCCTTTAGGTTTCATTTTCCCAGAGCCAAACACAGTGCCTTTTGGAATCAAAAGACACATAGTAGGCACTTAATACATTTTTCTTATGGGGGCAGCTAGGTGGCACAGTAGATAGAGCACCTGAAGTCAGGAGAACCTGAGTTCAAATCCAGCCTCAGACCAAACACTTCACACTTACTAGCTGTGTGACCCTGAGCAAGTCACTTAACCCCAATTGCCTAAAACAAACAAACAAACAAACAAATAAATAAATAAATGTTTGTTAGTTGATGGTTTGGTGGTCCCTCTTGTGGATATCCCTCATTGATATCTAATGAGCGTGACTGTGTATTCATTTTAAAGACCAGTCATGTTTGTACTTAATAATAGCTAATATTAATATAGTACCTACTATGTGCCAGTCTGCTAACAACTTTCCAAGTACAGGCTACTGTGCTAGGGACTTTACAAATGTTAGTTATCTCATTTGATCCTTGCAACAACCGTGAGATGTAGATGCTATTATTAGCCCCACTTTACAAAGAAGGAAACAAAGATTTTAGGGGGTGTGCCCAGGGTCACACAGCTAGTGAGTGTCCGAGGTCAAATTTGAACTGTGGTCTTCCTGACTCCAGGCCCAGTGTTCTATATCCACTGTGTCACCTAGATGCCTCAAATTTCTGGAGTTAGAATGCTTGCAAAGTTTATGAGCTTAAATATTTCTAAATACAAACTAGAGAAAGCAATATGAAAATATTCAAAGGGTCCTTGATTTCATTAGCATTGGGTACTTTTAGTATGAGAGCTTCCTCCACTAATACAGATTGCCATTTGTGGATGCACCATCTATGACTTAATAGATCTTTCTTAAGGCACATTTAGAGGTTAAGTGACTTGCTAAGGGCAAGAGCTACTACTACTACTACTACCACCATCACCACCACCACCACCACTACTACTACTACTACTACCACCATCACCACCACCACCACCAC
>NW_020954794.1:730807-731380 GCF_900497805.2 Vombatus ursinus
CACCACCACCACCACCACCACCACTACTACTACTACCACTACTACTACTACTACTACCACCATCACCACCACCACCACCACCACCACCACTACTACTACTACCACTACTACTACTACTACTACCACCATCACCACCACCACCACCACCACCACCACTACTACTACTACCACTACTACTACTACTACTAATACCTAAATACTAGAAATGGACGGGGGAGTTTATTCTTGGATCAAGGCCAGTTGCTACCAACCATGCACATCCCCCTTTCTTTCTCTGGAAGTTTTAACCCTTTAGCCCTATGTCCTGTTTGATGATAATTTGCATGGACTTTAGACATTCCAATCATCATTCCACCCTCTGGTATTTATGTACTTTTGATTTCTAATGCTTTCCTGGCCTCTGACTCATCATGACCCAGACACTTGTATTTTGTTTGTCCTGGCATCCCACCTCATTCCTTCCATTATGCAGTGTAATAGCCCTGGCCAACCCTTTCTCTCTCTCTCTCTCTCTCTCTCTCTCTCTCTCTCTGTATTTCTGTCTCTGTGTCTCTCATTCTCTCTCTCTCTCCC
>NW_020954794.1:731390-856978 GCF_900497805.2 Vombatus ursinus
CCTCTCTCTCTCCTCTACCTCCTCCCTCTCTCTCTCCCTCCTTTCCTACCCCTTCCCCTCTCTCTTTTTTGTTTCTCCTTCACCTGTCCATTTTTTCTCCCTCTTCTTTCCCTCCCTCTTTTTTCCTCCTTTCCCCCCTCCCTCATTCTTTTCTCTCTCCCTCTCCCTTCCTCCCTCCTCCCTTTCCACCCCTTTCTCTTAATATAGCCTTTATAGTGTTACACTAAATCCTTTAAAAAAGAATGTATGGTCAAGTTGTTTTTTTTTTTTCAGATTATACAGTATACCTTTTATTTCTTCTATATATTTAATTTCCCCTCAAAGCTTTGCCATTAATTTGTTTGGCTGCATCTTATTACTGGAAGTTTCTTCCTAGCTGTTTTGTGAATTCTCACAAGGGTAATGATTTTACTGGCCTGCTCAATTTGGAGAAGGCTTAAATAAGAATGATTTTTCTCATTCTTTTAAAAAACACTTTTTCCCCCTCTTTTCAGATATACATATAAATCGGAGGCTATTTCTCCGTGACCAATTTTCAAATGTCCTTGTACAGTTTTTAAAGGTCTGTTCTTGGGTGATTATTTGAAGTTCTCAGCTCTAGGTCTAGCCTTTCCCCTTAATTCTGAGAGCCTGCTGTCTGCGGCTCGCACTCAGCTGTTAATGATTTTCAGCTTGCTAGTTATTGCTTCTAATGCCCCTTTTATATCTTTCCCTTCATGTATTATTTGAATGCTTAATTCCTTGTGGCTTTTAACTACAAAAGGGTCGGGTGCAAATCTTATTGTTTTTATACCTCTCAGGGCTGTTCCATTCATCAATTTCTTTCTCTCCTTCCTGTTTCTAGAAGCTGACCATGGGACCTGGAGGTCATTCTGGAACCCTTCAGGCAGGAAATAGAATGTATGCAGTGGTCAAAGTTTTTCTTCCTCCAAATCCCAATGCTAACTCCAAACACTAAATTTCAGAGAATCACAGAATTTTGAGGTTAGAAGTTACTTCAGTTGTCCATCTAGTTCAGTCCAGAGCTGGAAGGAATCCTCAACCATGCATCCAACAAGTTATGATCTAGCCTCTGCTTGAAGACCTCCAATGAGGATTAACCCACTACCTCCCAAGAGAGCCCATTCTGCCCGTGAATAGCTCCAAATGTTAGGAAGGTTTTTCCTGACGTTAAACTTCTTTCTGTCTCTTTGTAATTCCCATCCATTTCTCTAGGTTCTTTCCTTTGGTTCAAATAGCACAAACCTAATGCCTCTTACACCTGACAGGTCTTAGATACTTGAAGACAACTATTATATCCAGAACTTTCCTCACCCCAAACACTCCACTGTATCAACCAAAAAAACACAACTATCACAACACACCACCACCATCACCATCACCACCAACACGACAACAACTTCTCTAGGCTGAACAACCCTAAATCTTCACTGATCCTCCTTGGGGATCAAGACCCTTCACAATCCTAGTTTCCCTTCTCTAAAATTCCTTGGTTTATGTGTTACGTACATAGATATATCTGTGCCACACAAACACTAACATAAAATCAGACTATATTTTAATTCAGTTAAATTCAACAAGCATTTGCTAGACTACATGTAAGTCACAGCGTTATGCTTTGTGAATACAAAAATAGTTGATGATATAGTTCAGGGGTATTTAACTTGGGGTCCAGAGACTTATAAGGGATCCATGGGATAGATTTCAGGAGATCTCTGAACTTGAATGGGAAAAAAATTATTTTGATTTTCATTGACTTCTAACTGAAATTTATCATTTCCCTCAATTATTAAAAAACATTATTGTGTGAAGGGGTTCATAGGCTTAATCAGATAGCCCAAAGGGCCCCTGCAGGGGTATATTAGAATTAGCGAAAACAGGCCTGAGAACTGATTGTTAAATTTCCAGTGTGAGCATTTATATCTTGGCAACTGGAAAATGCTACAAATCAGGTCTTGATTTATTGTTTTGTTGATTTTCTAGACTTAAGAACATGATGGAGACAATGTTAATAATGCCGATTATACTTAGAAGTGTGTCAAGCATCCATTCCCTCCCACCCACCCAGTTGGTTGTTAAACATTTATCAGCACCCTTCTGGGTCTGTAACACACAAAAAGGTTAAGAAACCTTGATCAAGTCACTGCCTTTCAGGAACTTATACTCTATGAAGGGGATTATAGTATGTCCATACATAGCTAAGTATAATACAAAGTGGGGAGTGATGGGAGCAAAGGGAGATCCAGATAAAGTCTTTTAAAAATTTGAGGAGAGAAAGAACACTTTTAGCTAGGCAGAGCAAGGGAGGCTCAAAGGCTTTAGTGCTAGGAGTTATTCTGGACTCCTCCCTACCTCTGAGAACTTCCATGTCCAATATGGTGCCAAGGCCTGTCAATTTCACCTTTGTAAGGTCTCTTGAATATGCCCCCTTCTCTCCTCTGACACTGCTCCCATCTTTGTTGTGCAGACTTTCATCATCTCATGCCCAGACAAATTGCACTAGCCTGCTTGGGGGGCGGGCCTCGCCTCAAGTGTTCTCCCACTCTAATCTGTCCTCCATTCAGCCTCCAAAGTGATTTTCTTTTTCTTTTTTTTTTTTCAAAGTGATTTTCTTAAAGCACAGGTCTGACCATATCATTCCCTACACTCAATGAACTCCAGTGACTCCCTATTACCTCCAGGATCAAATATAAAATGCTTTTTTTCTTCATCCAAAGCCCTTCCTTCTACCTCTCCAGCCTTCTTACACCTTGATGTCCAACACGAACATTTTGATCCAGGGATGCTGGCTTCTTGGCTGTTCCATGAACAAGACCCTCCATCTCTTAACTCTGGGCATTTTTTCTGGCTGTCCTCCACGCCTGCAATGTTTTTCCTCCTCATTTCTAACTACTGTCTTCCTTTAAGTCCCAACTAAAGTATCTTCTTTTACTAGAAGTCTTCCCTAAACCCTCTCAATTCTAGTTTCTTCCCTATGTTAATTGCTTCTTATTTATCTACTTGCTTTGTATATATTTGTTTGCATGTTGTCTCCCTTAGTAAATTGTAAGCTCATTGAGTGCAGGTAATATAGTTTGCCTCTTTTTGTATCCCCCATGCCCAGCACATAGTAGGTGCTTAATAAATGTTTATTGATTGATTGCTAAACATGTGAATTACTACATGTAATGTAGTATGCTTGTTTCATATTTTGCTGTTATTTTCATTTGACTATGTTTTGCATATTTGCTTGTGGTTGTAGGTAAGTTGTATTTTATATATAGGCTTATTGATAATGTTATTGCTGTAACTAGCTAGCTTTGCTTTGTTGATTAGCCATGCTTGTTGCTTTCGATTGATTTCTGTGTGCTAAGTATATGTGTATGTATATGGTATGTAATTCTAGATGTGCATGTAACTATGTCCTGTATGTAGTTAATCATGTTGTCACTGTAGTAGCCTCCCAGGTGAAGCTCTATAGCATGTACTGCTAACGTATGTGTGTTTTATTTCAGTTTTAGTGGTACCACAGGTTGGTTACTTTATATGCCAAGAAAATCACCTTTGTTGTTTTAAAGTGCTGATTTTTGTGTTTATACTCTATAGTTACAGGTTTTGGACTTGCTCCAGTTGATCTTTCCAAGGGACAGCAAAGATTTTCAGACCAGGGGAGTAATGTAACTGGGGCCCTGAAACCCATTGGTATAAGACTATCTGCTCATTGGTGGAGATCAACATCCCATAAATATGAAGGGTGGGACAGAGTAGGAGAAGGGAGAGTTCTCTTCAGTCTTTGGTTTCTTCAGTGTCTTCTAGTTTATCTTCGAGCTTCCAGCTTCAAGAGAGAAAATGAATGATGCCAACTCCACTTCAGGTTGACAAACGGAGAAAAAGATTCTAGGAAGATGCCTACATGAGACGAACTTGTAGTCTCTATTATGTTCCCATGCCCAGCTTGCTACACTAGAGAACCAGGGACATTTTCTCATTTGGGAAAGATCTAGAATTCTCTTTTTCTTGGTTAGGCTAAGTTATTTCACTCCCAATGGGATAATTCCTTCAATCTGTGTTATCTGGTAATCATTCTCTTACACATACTTTTTCTGATTTCAGTTTTGTTATCAACCTGGATAATTGGGTTTCTTTGCTAAAAACAAAACAAAACAAAGAAGTAGCAACTTCATTGAAGCTTGAAGGAGGAATAAGCATTTCAACAGATGATGATAAGAGGGAGCACATTCCTAGCCTGTGGATGGTTTGAAAGAGAGCACAGAAGAGGGAGGTCATGTGTTGAGCTGAGGAAACACTTAGAATCCAGCTTGGATGGAATGTAGACCTTATGAATGGGAACAATGTGAAATAAGGCCAGAAAGGAAAGGTTTAAGCCAGACTATGAAAGACCTTAAAAGTTTTTTGGAAGGGATATAGAAAATTGGGACACTAATTCATTCTTGATAGAATTGTGAACTGATCCAACCATTTTGGGAAGCAATCTGGAATTATGCCCAAAGAGTTATAAAACTACCTATACCTTTTGACCTAGCAATACCACTGCTTAGTCTATTTCCAAAGATAATTAGGGAAAAATGAAAAGAACATAGATGATCTAAAATGTTTATAGCAGCTTTCTTTGTGGTGGCAAAGAATTATAAATTGCAGGGATGCCCACCAGTTGGGCAACGGCTGAACAAGTTGTGCTATATGATTGTGATGGAATGCTACTGTTATAAAAAAATGACGAGCTGAATGATTTTAGAAAAACATGGAAAGACTTGCAAGAAATAAAGAAGAGTGAAATGAGCAGGATCAAGAGAACATTGTGTATAGTAACAGTAATGTTGTTTTAAGAACAACTTTGAGCAAATAAGTCATTTTGACTATTATAAATACCCAAATCAACTATAAAGGACAATGAAGAAAGACACTATGTGCATCCAGAGAAAGAACTGATAAATAGAAGTGTGTATAGAATAATTTTACATATATATATATATATACACCTATCTGTGACTAGTGGTAGCCGTCACTAGAATGGGGGGGAGAAAAGAGAAAAAAAGAAATTTATGTGATAATTTTGCTGTGTATTTAAAGGAATAGCAAGTTGTACATAGTAGATTTACAGTTTCATATGCAATCATCTTTTTTATTGTACTATGTTATGGAAATGCTTGTTTTTTTCCATAAATTAAAAATAAAAAATATAAATTTATATTTACATTTTAAGTTTTTTAAAAAATTCATTTCAACAGGTGTGATTTATGAAAACTATAAATATATACAAGCTCTTATTTTGTAGAGTGAAACACAAACTAATCCTGAACCACTGTGGTCTCTGTTCCTTTGTACTCCCAGGTCTTGAGCAGTTATATCCATGTGAGCCTAAAACATTTAGCTATCACTAATATAGCTCAGATTTGCAAGATGTGCCAGGTAAAAGCTGGTTACCTCTGGAGATTCTGTGTGTGAAATTTTGCATACTGTCATCTGTGAATGGTAGAAACATGGCTTCACAGAATCAACATCACTAAATCATAAAATTTCAGAGTTGGAAGGAACTTCATTGGCTTCTTGTCTAATTTATACCTGAAAAAGAATCCTCACTACAAACATACCTCATGAATGGTATTCTAGTCTGTACCTGGAAACTCCCAATGAATGGGAGCCCTCTACCACCAGAGCTGGTGCATTACATTTGTGTATAGCTCCATTTTTCATCGTATCAAGCCAAAATTTGTTTCTTTGCAACATGTACATTTATTTCTAGCTCTGCCTTTTGAGGGGAAATGAAACTAGTCTAATACCTCTTCCATTTTAAAGCCTTTCAAATATCTGAACATGGCTAAATTGTCCTGTCTAAGACTTTATTTCTTCAAGCTAAACAACCTCAGATCACTTACCTGACCCTAACATGGCCATTAACCATGCTAGGTGCCTTCTTCTGAACCCTTTGGTCTTTTCTGGATGTGGATGCTACAAAGCCTATGTCCTACATATGATTGTCTTTTTTTTTCTGTGAAAATTTTAAAAAAGACATCCTTCTGACCAAATATTCACTTGAGAGGAGAGAAAAAAAGAGAAAAGTTTATTCAATACTGAAGAATTAAATGAAGAAAAATACAAAGAACAGCTATAACCATGAACACGAATGGATTAAACTGCCCGATAAGATAGAATGGCAGCAGAGTGAGTAAGAAAATAATACCAAACAATTCTCCACATACCAAAAAAAAAAAAAAAAAAGATTAAAACCAGACACACACATTGTGGAAATAAAGGTCTGGAATTACATTTACCGTACTTTAAGAGATTCTATAGGAATTACAATCATGATTTCAGATATTGCAACAATAAAAACTCAAAATGCCAAGAAAGAGAAAGGAGGAAATTGCATTATATTCAAAAGCACTACAGACAATGAAACCATGTCATTATTCAGTATATATCCATCAAATGGCATAGTATTTAAGCTCCTTAGGAAAAGTTAACCAAATTGTCAAAAGACATAGAGATATTAATAATTGTAGGAGACTTTTATATTCCTCTTTCAAAGATGGACAAATCTCTGAAAGATAAAACAGAAAGCAGAGCAGAATAAATTGTTAGAAAAAAAACTAAATGTGAATGCTTTATGGTAATATCAGAATGCAAATATAAAATAATATACATAATTTTTGTGTTTCACATAGTATCTGTATTACCAAAATTGATCATATGCTAGGGCATAAAAGATACAAAGGAGGAAATATTAAATACATTTTTCATGAAACATAACACTATAAAAATAGTGGTGAATAAAGGAAACATAAGCAAAAGATATAATCTTAAATGGAAACTAAGTAAAAACATCCTATAATAATGAGTGGGTCAGTGAAAATTATAAAAAACATTAAGTTACTATGTTAAAGAGAATGACAACATGAGAACTTATTGAAATTTATGGGATTAACTAAAGCTGTCTTCAGAGGAAAAATTCTATGTCTGAAAACACATATAAAAAAAGAGATTTATGTGGTAAGCAGACAATCTTTATAAAAGCTAGAAAATAGATTAATAATTCCAAACAAGTATGAAAGAAGAAATATTGAAAATGAGACAATATTTAAAACAAAAATACTATAGAACTGATAAAACAAAGAGCTGGTTTTTAAAAAAACCCAGAATAAATGAACCATTAGTTATTGCATTTTTAAAAAGATGAATCAAATTTACAAAATAATAATTGAACAAGGTCAGTGCTTGGCAGAGAGTAAATAGTATATTATTATCGGAAACTACTATATCCAAATGCAATGGACGGAGCCCTGGACCTGGAATCAGAAAGACCTGTATTCAAATCCTGACTTAGACATTTAGCTGTGTGACCCCGGGCAAGTCACTTAACCTTTCTTGGCCTTAATTTCCTCATCTGTAAAATGAAGATAATATTAGCACCTACTTCCCAGGGTTGTTATGAAGATTAAAGTGATATATAAATGCTAGCTATTATTATTGTTGTTGTTATTATTATCTATTGTTATTATTATTAAGCATAATAATAACAATAAAACTTCTCATAATGCTTTCTCTTTCTTAATTATTTCCTATACATCCTGTATATAACGTGTTCATACATTTTTTTTTGCTTATTGTCTCTCCCATTAGACTGTCAACTCCTTGAGGGCAGGGACTGTCTTTTACCCCTTTTTGTATCCCCAGCACTTAGCACAGTGCTTGGAACATGGTAAGTGCTTAACAAATGTTTATTGAGTGATTGACTATTATTATTATTATTTTATGTAAAAAAATAAAGAATTTATATGAAGTAGATAATATTTACAAAAATGTAAAATACACAAATTAGCAAAACAAGAAATACAGATCTCAAGCAGCCCATTCTCAGAAAGAGCAAGGTTGTATGAACTGGATGGGAGGTCAGGATAAATTGGATTCAGAGTCTGCCTCTGTCTCTCACCAGCTACGAGAGTGCCACACACAACCTCTCTGAATCTTTAGCTGTCAAATGAGGATGATAATGCTGGTAATATTTACCTTTTGGAATTTTTGTGAATTGCAAATGAGATTCTTATATATGTATGTATATATTTATATACACTACATAAACACATATACACATATGTATATACACAGACATACATATATGCCTATATATGTAAACTTCAAAACACAATGAAAAGTTCAGTTATTATTTAAAATGATTACAAATATATGCATAGGTTAGGGTGCAGTGGTTTGAACAGAAAGCATACAGAAAGCTGAGTTTTCGGCCCAAGGTTAACCACATATTTTCCTCTTTTTGTTTCCTTTCCTGAGGTGGTGAACATCATCCTCAAGATGGCCACTGCCCGTCCTGGAGATGAACTTGTGAGTTGGAGAGATCCAGAGGTTCTGGGTCCATTGGGTGGAGTTGACCAGCAGCAGGCAGAGTTATCTCACTGGTGAAAATGATCACAGGCAGAAAACCTAGACCAGAAGTCATTTGGACAATGTGCAAGAGAGGTGAAATGTGAAATGTTCATTCAGTAGACCAACACGCTGCCTTAATGTTCTGATAAGGTTAAAGTCTCCGCTTCCTGAGAGATTGCAACAATAGTTATAAATGAAATAATTGAATCCTGTTTTAAGATGTTTTGTTGTGTGTAGGAAGTAAATACCTGCCGCATACCTAATTTGTATTGTACAATGAGTACCTTGCTATTCTCCCCTTTGGAGAGACCCCAGACAGAAGCCACAACTTAAGCTATAAATAATTTTCCTCTGGGATGAGGAAGTGGGGGGCATAATGAGTTCAAAGGAGTGAGAAGAGGGAGGCTAACTTATTAGAGGTCTGGATCCCCAGAACTGAAACCAGTCTGACCATATGTGTAGATCTGGAGTAGTGGGACTGCTTAGGGAGAGGAAGTGGCCACAGCGTCCCAGCTCTTTGGCTTAGGAGTGGCTTATTTAAAATTATTACATATTTATCTAAAATCAAGAGCTAACATCATTTTTTTTTGGTGGAGAAACTATGGCTATTTTTCCAATAAGTACAGAGGCAGAGCAAAGTTGTTCCCTCTCCTCACTATTATTTGACATAGTACTAAAAATGACAAGAGAAAAAATTAAAGGAATACATATTGGCAGAGGGTATAATTATTCTTTTCTGTAAATGACATGATATTTTACTTAGAGAATCTAAGACTCTAGAGAATAAGTAAAGAAACTAACCAAGATAATTAATGGCCTCAGCAAAGTAGACATTATTTTTATATAAAATACCAAAAAAAAAAACCAGGAAAAGAATTAGAGAAATCCCATTCCAAATAACTACAAATATATTAAAAATCTGAGATTCAACCTGCCAAGATATATTTAAGTCTTCTATTAATGTAGTTAGAAAATTCTGATTATAGAAATAAAGGAAGACTTATTAAAGGCATACTCATTGCTTATGGTTGGGACATACTAATAATGGTACAGTTACTGCAGCACCTTCTCTGAGGCAACTCAGAGGCTCTCAAAAAGGAAGTAAGCGCTTGTGGTTAATTATTTCAGATTTCTAGGCTAGCAGACAATATCTGACCAAAGGAGGATCTCACAAGACAAATAGTCTTGTTCAGTTGTTTTTCAGCTGTGCCTGACTCTTGATGACCCTATTTGGGGTTTTCTTGGCAAAGATATTGGAGTGGTTTGCTGTTTCCTTCTCCAGCTCATTTTACAGATGAGGAAACTGAGGTAAACAGGGTTAAGTGATTTGCCCAGGGTCATAAAGCTAGTAAGTGTCTGAGGCCAGATTTGAACTTAGGAAGATTCCTGACTAGGTGTGGCAGTCTATTCACGTGCCACCTAGCTGCAAATAGTCTAGGACAGCTTAAAAGTAAAATTTTTTTAAAAAATGTAGATGTTAATGAACTATCCTAGTATGTTCTAGGCAAACTGCTAGTCACTACTATTTTAGGGATGTGAAATCTATACTTCTCATATTAGCTGAAATATTCATATTGGGTTGTAGTAATACAATAGATATAAGTACATAAATCATTTAACGATGCAAAAGTTATCCAAAAAGAACTGGATAGACGTATAAGCAAGCGCACCAGAAAAAGTCACTGCAAAATTACAGTCTAAAACAAAAGAGAAAAGCACATGCCCAAAACTAGGCTATCTGATAACACAAGTCCCTGGAATAAAATACCTTCATTGGGTCCTTTTTTTTTTTTAGGGGTTCAGCTCTAACACATTCATTTCTGCTTATTAGAATATCTTGGGGTTTAAACTAGACTCTAGGTTTTATATACACCCCACAGGGCATTGCTAAGTTTCTTTAGCCAATTGAATACTCTTTTTGTGCAACCTCACCATAGTTGATTAAGGAATTATAAACATTTAGTCTAAAGCATGTGATTGATTAGTGGAGATATGTCCTCACCTGGTTAAGACACCAGGCATAGTTGTTTTATCTCTTATTTTTAATGGGGTGTGAGGAGGTGACTTAATTGATTTATTCAATCAACCCCACCCTTATATTACTAAATTAATTTACAGAAGTTCTAATTAGTGTGAATAATGACTCCTCTGAAATGATCACATTATTTGACTTCAAATTGCCTTTTCATTGGGCTGGAACAATTGACCATATTTTATGTAATTATATTGAATAGTACAAATTTGAATATATGGGACTAATTCAGGGCAGTGGTCTCAGATTCAAATAGAAACAGATCTCTGCTGCATATTGACTTAGAAAATCCTAAATTAACATTATCTAGGTTGTATCGGTTTTTTTTTAAAATTTATTTTGTTAAACATTTTGGGCAGTGAGTTGACACCCCTGACTTCAGGGGATTCATTCACACTAATGGGAACCTAGTTGTAGCACCATACCAATGAAATTACTGAGAAGTTACTTTATCAAATTAAATGAAAGAGTAACAAAACTCACTTGGAGGAATTAAAAAGTGTGGAATATCTAAGGAAATAATGGGGGGAAAGGTAGAAATGGGGTAGGTGCATAACACTTCCAGAACTCAAGGTATATTATAGATCAGAACTACTGATACTAGTTAAAAATTAGATGAGTAGGTCAGCAGAACAGAAAATCCAGGATCAAGAGCGTAATCTAGTGCTAATAATATCAATTATAGGGCAAAGGATTCCCTTTGTGACTAGGACTTCTGGGAAAATTATAAAGCAGTTTAGTGGAAAAAGAGGTTTTGGCTAACATTTTATGTCATAAGTCAGAATAACTTTCAAATATATCAGCAACCTAGATGAAAAAGCAACATTGTAATGGAGGACTGGTCAGCAAGTCCTTTTTAGCTTGTGCAGAGTACATCAACATGCTTGGCTGACGCAGTTCTCCATGTGGATGAGCCTGGAGAGCCTGCTTCCAGCTCATTTGACAGATGAGGAAACTGAGGCCAACAAGGTTAAGTGACTTGCCCAGGGTCACACAGCTACTAAGTATCTGAGGTCAGAAGATAAGTCTTTCTGATTCCAGGTCTCCTACTCTATACACTGCACCACCAGCTGGTAAGCTGCTACATAGCACTGTAAATTTGAGTTTGCTTCTAAGTAAATAGTTGCCAAATTAGATCTCCCCTACTGTAGCACAGATCAGGAGCTGGTCAACAGAATTATTGCCTAAGTCAAGTGTCATTCAGAAGTAACTATATGGTTTACTCCGGGGGTGACTCATTCTTTTATTAAAAAGCTAAACCCTTCAATCAATCAATTGACAAGTATTTAATATGTGTCAGGTACTGTCCTAGGTCCTGGGGATGCAAAGACAAAAAACGAACCAATCCCTGTTCTTAAGGATATCGGGACATCTCCTATTCCCTTGAGCTTGTGGTTTTATCTTTCTAAATCCATGAATCTTTGGTGTCTGTCTCTCATGGCAATACTACATTCCTTGGGTGAATTCAGGGTTCAGTCAGGGATCAGATGGTAACTGACCCTCTGGGTGAACCCCCACATCCTCATTACGTGGATCTTTTTGAGAGGACAGAAGTCATATCTGCTATTTTTTTTTCTAAACCAGAGTTCCTTTGGTTCTTTATCTTATGGTGTGGGGTCCAATTTCCTCACCATCCCGGCGAGGTCCTCTATACTTAACACTTCAGGGATATGTGGTTTTATCAGGGTAGTTCCTGCCTCCACCACTGAGAATTACACTACCCCTTCATGACTCAGGTAGAGAGGATTTGAGAGTTGATGTGGCTGATAAATTCATCACTTTGTGTACAGTGAAGATGAGCTTTTTCGTATTTCACCAGGTTAGTCCTTAGACAGCAAGCACAGCCTATAACTATTCTTAGATTGCTGTTAGTCCTTCAATGCTAATGTTGTCCAAACACAGCCAACTAATCATTGAACAACAGCTCCACAATCCACCACAAGCTCAGACTCAAAGGTTTCCTGGTTTGGAATGAACTGCTATAACTTGGATTCCACAGGAATAGATTTTGGGAATGCAGGGTCGACTTCATATCATGATGAGACACCCAAACAGGAAGTTGTTGGAGAGCCCTCTATATGTACTTCTGTTTGTCAACATTCTTTTTAAAAGATGATTCTTGGAGGGCAGTTAGGTGGCACAGTGGCTAGAGCAATAGCTGTGGAGTCAGGAGGACCTGAGTTCAAATTTGACCTCAAACATTTACTAGCTGTGTGAACCTGGGCAAGTCACTTAACCCTGATTGCCTATATAAACAAACACAAAAAAGAGTAAAACATGGTTCTTGGAAATGAATATAATATGCCAGACGTGATCTGACCAATGGGGGCATAAAAAAAATGGCAAATGTCAGGTGTAGGATTTCAACCCAGGTTTTCTTCCCTCCAAGTTCAGCATGATATTTTTCTTCTCTCAATGGACTTTTTCCAAGACTGTGCCTTTCTCTTTATGTCAATTTCTCTATTTGTAATAAGTTAGATGGGTGACATTTTTCTGTGATGTGTCTGAGTCTTGACGCAATCGGGGCAGAATTAACATGGTGTAATGGAAAGTGTTCGAGGGCTAGTTCTGATATTTGCTACCTGGTATAGTGGGTGTGGCCACGGAGAAGACACTATCCTCAAATGCTTCATCTGAAAATGAAAAGAGTGCAGAACCAGGTAATCCCATAAGAATACTGGCAAAAACAGACAGAGCCTCACAACAGAATCTGGATTTCTAGGGGGCAAGGAGCAAAACGCTGGGAGAATGAGAACTGTAGCTCTCCTGTTGTGCCGCTAGGTGGCGGCACATGCCCATCCTTTGTGCATGGAACCCTGTCCACAGACATTCTCAGGGTTATGGGGAGGAAGGAATTGCTTTGCTCCTCATCCTCCCATGCTGTAACTAAAGCGCTTGAGGCCTCGTAGTTAAAACACTGACAAGGAAGCAAGGGCGTTGCTATCTACTTCAATGGTCGGTTCCTTCCTGGGTACCCCTGCCTCAGTTTACCCCTCTGTGCAATGGGGAAGAAGGTTACCCTCTCAAGAATACTTGAAAAGTGATCTAAAAATTGGCTGGGAAGCAGTTTGCAGATAAAAATGTCCAATGTTCCAGAAGGGGGAAAATAGTAAATGGACCCAGAGGACTTTGAAAGGTCAGTTAGACATTTGAATCTACTGGCTTGGGGGAAAATGAATAAATACCAAGGCAGGCTAGTTAGCAACCTTGCCTTCTAGTCAATCCAGGAGCATCTTATAATCTCATTGCAAACACAAGCGTTACATACCCAGGGCTCTTAGGTTGTTAGAGCTAGAAAGAAAGGAAGGAAACAGGCATTTATTAAGTGCCTACAATGTGTCAGGAACTGTGCTAAGCACTTTACAAATAACTCATAGAGCGCCTATCCTGTTCCTTTTCCTCTGTTTCACAGAGGAAGTAACTGAGATGTTTAAACTATTAGAAAATGCTAAGGTTTCTTCTGAAATCCTATGATTTTGTCACTTACAAAAGGAATGCATTCCAATCCTGACTCAGTCATTTATGCCCTGTGTGACCTCAGTCGAGTCATCTAACCTCCATGGGCTTTAGTTTCCTCATCTGCAAAATGGCAGGGTCATACTAGGTGGCTCTGGAGTTTCTTTACAGATCCACATCTATGATTCTAAGACACTAAGTGTGAGCATCTGTTGAATGGACAAGGTGAGCATCTAGTGATAGAGATCTGGGCAGCTAGGGGGTTTACGGTGCACAGAGTGCATTTGTTCTATTTCTGCCTCAGTTTTCTCAACTGTAAAATGGGGATAATAACAGCACCTATCTCTCAGGGTTGTTTTGAGCATTGTGACTGACATGCAGGAGGTACTATACAGATCTTTACTCTCTCCCTTCCCCACTCACCTCCCATATAAGGGCACCAAGTGGAGTCCACAAATCAAGAGGGCATTCTCCATGCACCCTTCCCATAAGATCTTGGGGAAGAGATGTCTTGGGCCTGTCTTTCTATCTCCCACCTGGGAGCACAAGTGGTCTCCTCTATCAAGAATGCCCTCCCTCTACATCTGAGCTGTGTGCAATCCCTAGCTACCTCCTAGACAGGGCCTTTCTTACCTCTTATTGAAGATTCTTTTTTGTGTATTTATTATTCAGTTGTTAAGCCATATCTGACTCTTTGTGATCCCATTTGGGATTTTCTTGGCAGAAGATACTGACGTGATTTGCCCTTTCCTTCTCCAGTTCATTTTACAGATGAAGAAACTGAGGCAAACAGGGTGAAGTGACTTGCCCAGGGTCACATAGCTAGTAAGTATCTGAGGCTGGATTTGAACTCATGTCTTCCTGACTCCAGAACTGGCACTCTATCTACAGTACCACTTAGCTGCCCTATTTGTATATACTCTGTCTTTATTTGTTTTCATGTTGTAACTCCTGTAGAATGTAAGTATCCTGAGGGCAGGGTCTTTTTTTTGGCTCTGTCTTGTATCATCAGTGCCTAGAAGAGTGCTTGGCACAAAGTTGGGTAAGTGCTTGTTGAACTGGATTATTTATTGAAGGTCAGAAATCCTTCCCTCAGGTCTAGAGGCTTCTCCAATGGGTACAGAAGGTTTCCCACTCGATAGGGCTCATTCAGATTTCTGCTGGAATCCTCTGTGGGGCACAATGTCTCATTCACAGTGGGCACTCAATAAATGTTTGTTGAATGGAATTGAATTTCCACCCCACCTCCCACTCGTTAAGATCCTTGGAAGAAAAGTATTAGATACATGCAGGATATTATTATTGCTGCTATAATTATTAGAGTTATGACTCTGACTGTCATCATAAGGAAAATTATCCAAATGCAGCAGTGTAATGAGAGAGAGGGCCTTTTTAGCTCCAAGCAAAGTCAAAGGGCCAGCACATTAGCATTGAATTTTCTTCTCCAACCTCTGCACTGATTGTTCTATGCCTGGAAGGGAAGGAAGAGGACCAGCGTTTATTAAGTGCCTACTATGTGCCAAGCACCGTGCTAAGCACCTCATTTGATGCTCACTACAACCATGGGAAGGAGGTGCTCTTAATAACTCCATTTTACAGTTTAGGAAACTGAGGCAGATAGAGGTTAAGTGACTTACCAGTCTCATATCACTAGTAAATATCTGAGACTGGAATTGAATTCAGGTCTTTCCAACTCCAGGCACAGTGCTCTATCCATGGCAGAACCTAGGTGCCTCAAATACTCTTCCTCCTTATCTGTGCTTCTTGGAATCCCTTACTCCCTTCCAAACTTTTAGCTCTCAAGTCACTTTCTTTATGTAACCCTTGGCTCTAAACATCAGTTGTATGGAATTCTCTCTTCATTGGTGCAGACTGATTACCAAATGCCTTGAGCCAACATAAAAGGGGCCTGATTTGGAAGAGAACAGGAGAGAAGGGAGATGTGGTCTCTTGGGTTCTTCTGACTTCCAGCATCAAGAAAGAAGATGTTTGATGCAACCCATCCTTCAGGTCACTGAAGAGAGAAAAAGTTCTGGGAAGAAGCTACCATAACTGAGACAGAGTCCCAGAACTCACCCAAGAGGAAAATCTCTGAAGTCTCTAGTGTAGCAAGCTGGGGACAAGGATAAGATCCATATGCCAGCTCCTCACATGTCTATTTCTTCCCAGAATCTTTCTCTCCCTTCAGCAACTTGAAGAACAGAAGGCATCATCTACCTTCTATCTTGATGCTGGTAGCCATAAGAGCTCAAGAGCCTACATCTCTCTTCTCTCACACTCTCTCCAGCTCTGACACTTAACCAATGAGGAGAGAGTTTCATACAATTGGTCCTTAGAACCAGGGGTTACATATATAAAACTTTTCCTGGCCCATCTCCCCACCTTCATCTACTGGTGCCCTCCATCTCTAACCTCTTTTCACTTATTCTGTATAATCATGTATATGCTTATACGTGAATATGTGTAAGCTCTAGAATGTAAGTTCCTTGAGGACAGGGACTGTTTTTGCTTGTTCTTTTATTTTTAACCACAGCACCTGGTAATGCCTGATGCGTAGCAAATGGTTAACAAATGCGTGTTCATTGATTGATTGATGCATAGAGGACTAAGCATGGTGTCTGTTTTTAATAAGAATTCCATGACTTAACCTGGCTCCATTCTTTCCCCAAAGCAATCCCATATCTACTTTTGGACTGATATGTCCCTGTGAAGAGGGCTGGACAAGTATGATTATCCCCATGGGGGATTTTGAGGCACATAACCTGAACACTCACATGATTTCCCCAAAATCAGATAACAGCTTGTCATTCTGTATGTCCCAAAGAGTGTAAGCACCTTGAGGACAGAGATTACTTCTTTTTTATTCTTTGTATCCCCAAACTCCAAAGTAATACATTGTTCATTATAGGATGGGTATAGGGATTGGGTCTGTTATTTCATTGGCATAATGATGATATGATATGATATGATATAATTTCCAAGATGAGGAAACTCTTTTCCAATGTCAGTTTGTACCTTTTCATCTTTGATAGTTTCTGAGAGTACCTAAAGAGTATACTGGGCAATCAGCTTGCCCAGAATTATACAGCCAGTGTGTGCCAGAGGTCACACTTGAAATCAGGTCTTCCTGGTATCGAGGCCAGTTCTCAATAAATTTTGCTATGCTGAATCTCGCAGCTTGCATGTAATAGGTATTTAACAAATTAAATTAAAATCAACAGGCACTGTGCTAGGCTGTGGGGACACAAAGACCCAAATGCAATAGTCCCTGCCCTCAAGAAGCTTATATTCTACTGGGAGAAGGGAACACAAGAAGAAAAAATTAAGTATAAGGAAACTTTAAGAGAAAGAGAAAGAATTCTACAACTTAAGGGAAATAGGGAAGGCTTCATGGAAGGACTATCGCTTGAGTTGACCTTTGAAAGAAGATATTTAATAAGTGGGGTTCACTACACATGTAGAGAATACACTCTGGTTCACTCTTTCAGATCCAGGTCAGCTGCATTGTTACCTTAAGGTTCTAGGTTGTGACTCAGGGTTAGGATGTCTCTACTTTAATGTTTTTGAGCCCCCATTGGTTACATTCACCCTACTGTTAGTCACCAGTGGGTAAATAATAACCTAGTTCCGCTTAATCAATGTATATCAATTACCTTTTAGAAGGGTGTATATATACTTTGAAGAGCTAACAGGAACAGAAGTGTAAACATTTCCCCCAACATGTAGGGGGCACTTTCTATCCTATGCCATTTTAGTCTCTGGGGAGAGAGGACTCAGACTTAGCACAGTTTCTGCATAGTATTGGTCCCATGAAGTTCACATAAAAATTTGACATTGACTCCTTGTCTCAGTTACTGCTTTTGCTACTGAAAAAGGTTACTACTCTTTCCTTGGGGCATTGATTCTGGGCTGGCTACAAAGCCTGCCATAGGATTGACTTCCAAATGCCCAGATGACCATATGGCTTGCTCTCCTGATCTGTTAAAACTCACGAGGACATGACCTCCAATTCACCCACCTGAAACAAAAGAGCCAAGACTGAGGTGAAATATGAAGGCCAGTTTTCATAGGGCCACATGTCTGCTTTGGAAGGGAGAATACCTAAGGCCTCTCTCTTTACAATACTGTCTCTCCCAAGATTTCCAAGAGAAGGAGGCAAATGATGGATCATCTATCCACCAAGAAACAGAGGATGAGACTGAGGCCTTTTGAAGGCCCACTAAGTTCTGGTTCTATAACTTAAACCAAAGAAAGAGGTTGTTCACTTCATGGAATCAGTAACTGAATGTTTATGCTTGTTCCAAAGTCTCTCCAAGGCACTTCCTTCACACATCATCGTGACGCTCCTAGAAGCAGACTTCCCAGCCTCTTCCTCATGGACATTGGTGTCAGAGGCATTCTGTGCATGCACCAGTCCCTTGCAACACAGTTATTGGGGGATGACTTGTCTGTTATTCACATAGAAATGGTGATGGAGTGTTTGTTGGGTTTGGGGAGCAGTTAGGAGACCAGTAGGTAGAACTAGTGATGGAGAGTAGCATGAAATAAACCTGCAAAGGCAGGTACAAAGCAGTTTCTGAGGGGACGAGTAGTTTACGTTTTATCCTATAGATCAGAAGTGTTCAAAATGGGACTTACAGCCTGACCCCAAGGGATGTAGATCAGCCTGAAATCAGAGACTTCTAACCTCCCTGAAATGGCCAGTTGTGGAGTTGTTTCCAACACCATCATGCCTGCCCTATTCCCCCAACATTCTGCTTCCTCCCTCCACTGTTCAAGCTCCCACATTCCCCCTTTCTTAGGGGTGGGTGGCCCCCTCAGGGCAGTTATAACCTAACAGCTACTGGGCATGCACAACAGCCAGTGCTACTACAAAAATCTGCCCCCCTCCTCTTCCCATCTCTTTCCCTTTCCATCCCCGTGTCACTTCATGGCTGTAGCAGGTGCCCTTAGGAGGACAAGTTCAGAGCTGAAGGTAGAGACCCATGAGGAAGTGCCACCTTCCTTTTCATTTTGTGTGGGATGGAATGAGTTATTCAGTATGATAAAGCACAGACAGGCATGTGAAGTCCATCATGGGCCTCATTACATTATCTTCTCTCTCTAACCTACCCATCTTCTAAAAAAACCTCCCTATTGCGGTTTTGGGCACCTCTGTCCTTCTGGTCACCCAGATCTTCAACAATGGTGTCATGTCCAACTCTTCTGTGTGTCCAATCAGTTGCTAAATCTTACCATTTCTACCTATGTAACATCTCACACATCTTGTCCCCTTGTCTCCACTCACAATCTACTTCCCTTTTTCAGAACCTTATCACCTCTCATCTGGATTATCACAATAGCCTTCTCTTTGCCTCAATCTCTCCCTCCCTAATCTATCTTCTACATGGTTACCAAAATGATTTTCCCAAAGTGCAGATTTGGCCATGTCACTCTCTGATTCCATGTCTCCCCATTGAGTCTAGGATTAAATATTATTTCACCTTTCTCATTCTTTAAAAATGTCTATTTTTTTTGTAACCTTTATCGTGTACCTCATTATTGGTATAATAGTACATGTATAAGGATGAAGTGATTTCACTGGTATAGGAAATTTTTTTCTAGGTGAGGAAACTCCCTCTATGAATGCAAAATGGTACTTTTTTTTTTTTTTTTTTGCAATGTGCAATATTAGAGAATTGCTTGGAGTGTTGAGAGGTTAAGTGATTGGCTCAAGATGATTCCAAGCCAGTATTCCAAGCCATTCAGAGATAGAATTTGAACTGAGGTCTTCTTGGTGGGGTTGTTGAAAAGCTTTTTACTCATAGAGGTATGTGATCAAAAAAATATGGAGACCTGTTATGGATAATGGGGATTCAACAAATTATTTTGAGCAGGAGAGTCAGACATTCAGACTTGTGGATTAGAAAGATTATTTTGGCAACTGTATAAAGAATGAATTGGAGAAGGGAATACTTCGAATCAGGGATACCAGAGAGAAAGTTATTATAATAGTTTGGGTAAGAGGTGATGAGGGCTGGGGAGGGGCTAGGGTGTGCTTGTATGAGTAGAAAGAAGTATGGGAGGGGAAGGTGACAGATATTGTTGAGGTAGGAATTGATGAGACAATTGATTGGATGTAGGGGGTGACTGAAGAGGAAGAATCAAAGAGGACTCCGAAGTAAGTGGGGCCATGGTGGAACCCTCAGTGGAAATGGAGAAACTCTGGGGAACGATCAAGTTTAGGGGATAAAGGGGAATTGATTTTAAGATGTGAGTTTGAGAAGCTTAAGAAACATCCAGGGGGTGGTACTGGGAAGCAGCTGATGCTGTGTGACTAGAGTATATTTAGAAGAAAGTTTGGAGCTTGGTATAGACATTTGGGAGACATCTGCCTGGAGATGACTGAACCCATGGGAGCTGATGAGGAAAAAAGAGGGTCTTGGACAGAGTCTTGGGGAATATCCATAGGAACTGATTAGGAGATAGATGATGATCCAGCAAAGGAGACTAATTAATAATGGCTAGCAATTATCAGCTCATCTGTGAACAATAAAGGAGTGTACATGCTAACTGTGCAGTGGCAGCTTAGGAGGGATATTTTGGTTTGACAAGGCACAGGGAAGGTGAGTGCAGCCAGTCAATCAACTAACTTTGGTTAAATGCTCACTGTGCAGGCACCATTTAAATAGCTAGGGTTACAAAGAAAGGCAAAAGACAGTATCTGCTCTCAAGGAGCTCCCAGGGGAGTAGTTGGGAGACCTGGATCTCTCATTAACATCTTATGTGATATGACAGAAAAGGAAAATGATAAATGTCAGAGGAGATGTGGGAAAACTGAGACACGCATGCACTGTTGGTGGAGTTGTGAACTGATCCAATCATTCTGGAGAGCAATTTGGAACCATGCCCATGTGGCAATCAAACTGCATACCCTTTGATCCAGCAATACCACTACTAGGTCTGTATCCCAACGAGATCATACAAACGGGAAAAGGACCCACATGTACAAAAATATTTATAGCTGCTCTTTTTGTGGTGGCCAAGAATTGGAAATTGAGGGGATGTCCATCAATTGGGGAATGGTTGAACAAGTTGTGGTATATGAATGTAATGGAATACTATTGTGTTATAAAAAGTGATGAGCAGACAGATTCCAGAAAAACTTGGAAAGACTTACCTGAACTGATGCTGAGTGAAGTGAGCAGAACCAGGAGAACATTGCACACAGTAAGAGCAACATTGTGCAATGATCCAACTATGATAGACTTAGCTCTTCTCGGCAATGCAACAATCCAAAATAATTCCAAAAGCCTTGTGATGGAAAATGCTACCCACATCCAGAGAAAGAACTATGGAGTCTGAATGCAGATCAAAGCATAATATTTCTACTTTCTTTATTTTTTTATAGTTTTCCCTTTTGTTCTATTTCTTATTTCAGAATACAACTAATATGGGAATCTGTTTTACATGATTGCATATATATAACCTATATCAAGTTGCTTACTGTCTTAGGGAAGAGAGAGGGAAGGGAGGGAGGGAGAAAATTTGGAACTCAACATTTTACTAAAAAAAGAATGTTCAAATTATCTTTACATGTAATTGGAAAAAAATAAAATACTATTAACAAACATCCTATGTGACCTTGGCTAACTTATTTCTCTTCTCTGGGCCTCGCCTCTCCTGAAACACCAGGGGGTTAGACGAGATAATTTAAAGTTCTTCCAACTCAAATGCCATATGATTTCAAGTGTTACGACCTAAAGTGAGTGATCATCATTCTGAAATGTTGGAAAGAGTGGCATTGGTGATTGTGGGCCAGAAGTCCTGAACCATCATAAACTGAAAGACTTGGAAAAGCTCCTTGCAAAAGTTTTTTTCTTTGAGTGAAATCTTTAGCACTTAGGTTGATTATAATTCAATTATACATAATTTCAAGACCTGTGGTTAGGACTTTATTGCCCTAGTCCCCATTTGCTGTTCTGTTAGGACAGAGTCAGTGGCACTGGGAGCAGAGTTAGCCAACCAGTTTGTGGTGGGGGAGAGAAGCCAGGAGTCCTGGCTCCTAGTCCAGAGATCAACCCTTCCTTCAAGATGGAATTGTCCAGCTATCAGTCAAGGGCCCTCCACCGTGGTTTGCTAAGCTCTTCATCAGAGTTGTTTTAAGCCCAGATTCTCAGGTCCTCTTAAAAATGTTTCTAAGTGGCCAGTGTGCTGGAGAGAGGCGCCAGACTGCTGAGGCCCCCAGCAGCTCAATGACCTTCTTTGGACCTCTAAACAGGTATAGGCAGTTCTAAACTATGGTCCCCGCATTGAGGGTACTTCATGATTTGTGGCATGGAAACAGATCTGGGGGCACCAACCAGCCATTTTCAAAGAATTTCCTTGCCTTCACCTAAGGAGGTCTTGAATGCCTGGAGTGTTGGGGATGAAATCAACAAGGTGAAAACTCATAAGGTAAATGCAAATTCCTGCACTTAGGTTCAAAAAATCAACTGCAGAAGTAGAGGAAAAGGAAGAGATCTAGTTTAACAGCAGTTTATTTGTGAAAGGGGCCTCTAGGTGACACCATAATGCATAGAGCACTGGTCCTGGAGTCAGGGAGACTCACTTTCCTGACTTCAAATCTGGCTTCACTTACAAGCTGTGTGACCTGGGCAAATCACTTAACCCTGTTTGTCTCAGTTTTTTCATCTGTAAAATGATCTGGAGAAGGAAATGGCAAAATACTTCAGTATCTTTGCCAAGAAAATCCCAAATGAGCTCATGAAGAGTTGGGCACAACTAGAAAATGACTAAACAACAACATAAAGGGAGGTTTTGGGGAGTGGAGTTGGTGAGAAAAGGGAGGTTATGATAAATGGCCTCAATTTGTTTGTTAAGAAGGAGGCAAGTGGTGAGTGGGGCAGACGTGGTTTGGAGAGAAAGAGATTTTGAAATAGTCCATTTAGGGGGTGTGATTGACAGTTAGAGAATGCATTATTATAATATTCATCATCATCATCATCATCACTGCTTAAGGCTTAGAAGATGTTTTGAATACATTGTCTTTTATGGCCCTCACCACGACCCAGTGAGAGACGTATTATTATACCCATTTTACAGGTGAAGAAACTGAGGCTTGGAAAGGGTGACTTGCCTTTAGTTCCATAGCTAGTAAATGTTATAAGTGTGATTTGAACTCAGGTCTTCCTGGCTTCTCATCCAGTATGCTACCAACTACTCTATTTTATCTCTTAAGAGTGGACACCACAGTCTCATTGGTTAGAGATGGGGACTAGACCCATGATTTCATTAGGAACTCCCTGGTGAAGAAACTCTCTCTCTCAGTGCAGTTGGCACCTTCTCTGCAACATATCATGTTAGAGATTTGCCGGAAACACTGAGAGGTTAAGTGAGTCACATGACCAGTATGTCTCAGGAGTGGAACTTGAACCCAGATCTTCCTGGTTCTAGACTGATGTTCTATCCACGCTGGAGTCCTAATCCCAGTCCCCTCAGTACTCTTGAGTTTGCCAGACCACATTCTCCGTGCTATGTTCAACTCTGGGCAGCATATTTTAAGAGGAATGCTTAGAAACTGGAGCACATCAGAGAGAGGTGAGGGGTTTGGGAATCATGTATTAGGATGAATACTTTAGGAACTAAACTATATTTAGACCAACTGGGGATAAGAGAAGATGTAGGTGATGAATGGGGGTTGACTTTAGATGTATGGGAGAGCAATTAGATTTATTCTGTGTAGCTCTAGAAGACAGAACAAGGGCTAATGGGTGGACATTACAGGAAGCCAGGGGTTTTTCTGGCTCAAAATAAGGAATAATTTAACAATTATTAGAAGCGTCAAAAATGGATTAAAAAGTCTTGTTAGACAATAAGCTCCCACCACTGGGAGGCTGGATGACTATCTCAACTTCCCAAAAGGTTGCAAGGGGACTGATTTGAGACCCTCTTGGCTTTTTTATAACATCATTTGGATACAAGGGGAGAACTCTGGCTGTCCACTGGTCCTACTCCAGCTTGTCTTCTTTTTATTTTATAATTCCTTAATAATGTCTTTTATACCTTTTCTTTGGAGGTCCTCACTGCTCGTATTACAGTCTGTTCCCATACACCATGTATCTGTCCACTGCCCTCTGCATCACATTAATTTTCAATTCTTTGGAGACTGTTGTCTTCCCTGTTTTCCCATCCATAGAACAACACATTGTGGAAATATACAGTGTGCAAATGAGTCCCCCTGTTTTCACTTGGTGCTGCTCAGAAAGAGGCCTTTTCTTCTAGGTAGAATTGTCCAGCCATCAGTCAAGAGGCCCTCCACAAAAGAGGTGGCTGGATTCTTCAGCAGAGAGCTGTTTTAAGCCAAGACTCCAAATTCATCTTGAAAATGCCAGTAAGTGAAACAAGTCCATTAAGTGGGAATGGAGCAGGTAACATAGCTTCTTTTTCATGGATGGGGAAACTGAGTCATACCCAAATGATAAACCACTTTCAACCACCTGGGGAGTCAGCAGGAGAAATAAGAACATTTCCTGACTCTAAAACTAGACTGACTAGATCTCTCCCATTGCTTAGTGCAGTCCCTGGCACACAGTAGGTGCTCAACAAATGTCTGTTGAATGAATGACTCAATAAGTATCAGTTTTCTCAAAAGATCTGCAACAAAACCGATCAAGATAAGCAGAATATTTGAGCACTCAAAAGGACTCTTTAAACGTGAATTCATTTTTGACCAGGACATGCCTTCATCAGCCCCTCAAAGTACATGAACATGCACATAGACACATGCATATTTTGTTAGCCCAAGAGCCTCTAGGAGCCAAGAAATCTGGCAATTTCCTCTTCTAGCAGTCAGGATCAGTGGTTAGTCCTCGGGCTAGTCAAGCTTTAGGGGAAACTTCTGAACCTAGAAACGTAATTAGCTATAATGGTAATATTAAGGAAGGAAACAAGCCTTGATTGAGCACCTGCTATGTGCCAGGAATTTTGCTACGTGTTTTGCAAACATTTCATTTGATCTTCACAACAACCCTATGAGATAGGCGCCATTATTATCCCCCATTTTATAGTAGAGGCTGGATTTAAACTTGGGTCTATACAAGAATAATAGCAGTGTAACACTGTCTTGGCACTGCAAAGATCATTTTGATGGAGGAGTTAGCCCCTCTTGTATTAAGGGAATTTTTCCAAGAGAATCCACAAGGACCAATAAATAAGGAAATGAATGAATGGATAAAAACAAAAAAAAAAACCCTTCCCCACCCCAACACACACACACACACACACACACAGAAACCAACCCCAAAACCCAGAAACTGAAAGGAAAAGGACCACCTGGGGAGTCATGACATCCAAGATCCATGCTAGGCAGAGGGTGGCACTGTGATGCATAATTGTGATGTCAAGCATACTCTGGCTGATATTACAAGGGATGGCAACATTTCTGACCTTGGTGAGGAACGTAGCACTATCTTGGCTTTGCAAAGGGCACTTTGACTTTGGAGTTATCCCTTCCCATGTTAGAAGAAGTCATGTGAGAGAGTTTCCTCTCCCCTCTCAAAAAAAATTGAGTGTTCTGAAGTGAGAGAGGGTAGACAGGGAGTCATGGCATCCAACAGCTATGCCAGAGCCTGAGGGAGACTGGATCCATAAGGAATGACTGGTAGGAGGCCAGGTCTATGACTCTGAGGCTGAACAATTCACGAAAGGACTATATTGATGGAACCGTTTGAAATCCTGTGACCAGAACTGGTGATCTTCATCTTCTTTCTCTTTTTCTCTCTTAGTCCTTCCTTAGGGGGATGCATGTCTGAGTTCCTGAAACTTTTCTCTCTTTTAGTAGTTATTTATCTTTCCTGATCACCTGTTTTTAAAGTCACTTTTTATAATAAACATAGTTAAATGTTGTACTAGCCCATGTTTATTATTGCGTGAGTGATACACCCATGATGGGGGAAAGATTTAAAACAGCAGTATTCTATGAGGGCTTTATTCATTCTCACTAAGGCTCAAGACTAAACATAATAGAATTATTGATTTGTACTTAACTTCCCAGAGCAGAAAGAAAGAAAAATTTAAACAGGAACCTTTTTATTCAGGCAATTAATGAGTCAACCATTTAGCAGGTCTCAGGCTATGATTAGCTAGCTTGTGTTGGAAGCTAGGGATATTGCCACATTCTTGCCATATTATTTCCTGGGTCTGAGTTTGAAAGGAAAACCTTACTCATTAGGGCCAGAAGGAGGGATTAACTAGCTCTCTCTTAAACAGCCCAGCCTAATAATCATATTCCTACTACTACACTGCTTTGATAGGACGTTAAGTTGTCCCAGGAATGTTTCCATCTGAAATCTATCAAATATAAGGTGAGAAGAAAGTCTTTCGCCAATAGAATGAGAGCTCCTGAGGGCAGAGACCCTCTTTATTTCTGCTTGTATATATTATCCAATCACTTAGCATGAAGTCTGGTAAGACATTTAGTAGGCATGGTAAGGGCTTAATAAATATAATGATGTAATATCTGTAAAATGCTTTACAAACCTAAAAGAGCTATATACATGCTAGCTATAATAATCATTATTTTTAGTAATAATTGTTGACTGGCAATACTGCATGATGATCTGCTGTGAATAACTTAGCTATTCTCAGCAATACAACGATCTAAGACAATCTGAAGGACTTATGATGACAGGTGCTGTCCATCTTCAGAGAAAGAACTGGTAGAGCCTGAATGCAGATTGAAAATACTTTTTCTTTACTTTATTTTTTTTGTCTGTGTTTTCTTTCACACCATGACTTACATGGAAATGTGTTTTGCATGCCTACATATGTATAATCTATGTCAAATTGCTTGCCTTCTCAATGGGGAGGGGGAAAGGAAGGAGAGAGAGAGAATTTGTAACTCAAAATTTGAAAAGAAGAATGTTAAAATTGTTTTTACATGCAATTGGGGGAAAATTAAAATATTAAATCAAAGAGAAAAAAATAATGAATGTTGACTTGAAATAATGAGATTATGATTAGAAGGATGACACTAGTACATATTAATGATATATCACATTATTATCATCATCAGCATCAACAGCAGCAGGAGCAGCATCATGTCGTGGTGGGCTTAGAGTCAGGAAGACCATCCCTTCAAGTCCTACTCCTGACACACGGATGAGTCAATTAACTGCTGAGTGCCGTAGGCAATTCTCTAGGAGTATAAGTTATAGGTGAATTGCTAGTCTCCATCAGCGGAGAGAGGTTCCACCCCAGACAATTCCCCACCATGATGAAATCACACATTCAGGACCAATAACAACAACTGACATTTATATAGCGCTTTCACGTTAGCAACGCCCTTTAATCTATCATTGCTACATCCATTACCGCACTGACCCCCTAGGGTTGTTGCAAGGATCAAATGAGATAATTTGTGTAAAGTGCTTTGCAAACTTTAAAGCATTTTTATACAAATGTTGGCTATTATTATGTCCTGTGACCCTCACAGCAGCCCTTTGAGATAAGGGCTGCAGTGTTGTTTTGCCCATCTTGCAAAGACAGAGAGCAGAAGTCTGGGTAGTCCTTCAGGTCCAGCTCTGAAGAGACCTGGAAGAAAGCTGAGGCTCAATGCTACGTGTACAAAAGGTCTAAGGAAATCAAAGAATTTTAGAGATGGAAAAGACCCATCATCTGCAAGGGAAAAGCAGTTTAGAAACCAGGAGCAATTCTTCTTCTCCTTCTCCTTCTTCTTCTTGTTGTTCTTCTCCTTTTTCTTTTTCTTCTTCTCTTTCTTCTTTTTCTTTTTCTTCCTCCTCCTCCTCCTTCCTCAGTAACATCTGGTAATCTTGGCTCCTCAGTTTTGTTAAAGAGGCATCAATAGACAGAGATGGATCTTCCAAATTCTTTTCCTAATCCTTTGCTGTAGAAGTCAGTGGTTATCAGCCTTTTTGAACATCAGAAATGCCACCTGGGTCAGTCCAATGGGTAGCCCTCTCCTTTCTTGTCTCTACTATTTCCTTTCAAATCCCAACGTCTGCAGGACACCTTTTCTGGTTCCCGCAGCTCTCGGTGCTCTCCCTTTCAGATCACCTTCCATCTACTCTGCATAAACCTCGTATATACTTAGTTTTTCCCCCAAAAAATCCACCGAGGTGTTGAGGCTCTTCTTCTAGTTCAGATTCACTATTGTGAATGAGACCGAATCCTCCATGGCCACCTTGGAAACTCTCACATTCGTTTCTTCTTGATGACCCTGAAGCTTCTGAAGCATTTCCATCTTGATAGGCACCTCTCCTGGCCAATTCTCTGCTCCTTGCCTGCTTATCTTCAGAGTCATCGGATTCTCTCCAAAAGCTAGAGCTATTGCCTTCTTCAAATTTGCTACTTAAAAAACTTCTGTCTCCATAACCCTTTCCAGGTCCAAATCCACCCATCGGGGATAGATTTTCTGTCCTAGAAAACTGATGACTGGCATCTCTATTTCCCAAACTCCACTCCTCATGAATTGATCTCTTCAGGTAGGTACATCATTGATTTCTGATAAATCTGAAGCCCTATTAAAAGCAACTCTCTTTGCTCCAGAAGAAGAGGTATCCTTGTTAAATACGGGGACAAAAGGAGGCATGTGAGGTTTGAAGATTTTTGTGTCCCAATCTTCATCTCCCATGTTGGCCATGGGTTCTCCTGCCGCCACAGGCAGCTGCCCCCTCACTGAGCCATACCTATTTCTTTGCAAGCTGTCTCCCTCATTACAGTGTGAGTTTCTTGAGGATTGGGACTTTTCCTGCCTTTCTTTGAATCCTCAGGGCTTAGCATGAAGCACAGCTAGGTGGTATAGGGGCAGCTTGGTGGTTGAGTGCTGGGGCATGGAGTCAGCAAGACTCATCTTCCCGACTTCAAATCTAGCCTCAGATTCTTACTAGCTGTGTGTTCCTGGGCAAGTCACTTAACCCTGCTTGCCTCAGTTTCCTCATATGTAAAATAGGCAGGAGAAGGAAATGGCAAACCACTCCAGTATCTTTGCTAAGAAAACCCCAAATGGGGTCACAAATTGTTGCACATAACTGAAAATGAATGAACAACAACAACAAAAGTGCTGAACAGAGACTTCCTGCTGACTCATTGACTGGTCCATCTCCTTAGGGGATGTTAACCAAATGTTCCTAATTTAAATTCTTAATAACTCATTTTTATGTGCAACATTAAAGAAATTCTTCACAGTAGTCCTGTGAGGTATATTGTAGAAGTATCCCCATTTTATGGATAGGAATACTGAGGCTCTGAGAGGTAGGATGACTTGCCCGGTATCATCCCACTAGAGAGGGTAAGTCAGAATTTGAAACCTACCTCTGCTGACTCTACTGTAAGTCCCTGGTTGTTTCAACTACACCACCCTGCCCCTTACCCCCTATCTAGCTGTCACCCATGAATTTATGTAAAGCCCTCTTAAATCTAAATTTTCAGCTTGAGCCACCTCTTGAGTATTTGAGTGCTTGGAGCTTGGGAAAACCAAGTTCCATAAGTCTACCCCTGGTTTTACAAAGCACTCCCTCTTGTTTGTCCCCAAACTCTCTCTTTCAAGCTTCAGCGAGTGTCCCCTTGGTGAACAAGCCCACCTTCTCTCTCTCAGTGCCCTTCATCATTTTATATCCTTTGATTATATTACCTCTCTCCCTGTCTCTGTCCAGGCTGGAATGCTATTTTTTTAGACTGTCCTCACTCAGAAACCCCTCCATCCCCTTGATCATTCTAATTACCTTCCTCTGGATCTCCTCCAGATCCATTATGACTTCCTTGAGGTTCAGTGAGCAGAACCAAGGACTAGTCTTCCAAGTGTAGATGTACCAGGGCTGTGTCCAGGGAAGGACATTTTGTTTCTCAGGCAGGCTCAGAGGGTTGTCGCCCCATTGGACCACCATGGCAAATGAAATGTACTACAGTCTTCAGGAAGAGCCTCTTGTAGTTTTAAAGCAGCCCCTGTTTGGAGCTTGGATTCTATATGGAATCCTTTTATGTGGCTATCTCCCAAGAACAACCAGAAACTGCTATGTTGGACAGTGCTTTGCACATAGTAGGTGTTTAATAAAAGATCTTGTATCTCTCATCTTTATGTCTTTGCACAACCCGATGCCTAGAATTCTCTCCTTTCTGACCTCCATTTTTTGGAAATCTTAATTCCCTTGAAGACTCAACTCAAATGCCATCTCTTACAAGAAGCCTTTCTTGATTCTTACTCAAATTTCTTGGAGTTTAGTTTGCATGTGATTTATATTTACCTGTGTAGGTCTCTGTTGTTTCTAAGTGCTTCGTCTGCTTTTGTATCTAGCACCTAGCACTGTGCCTAGAACATAGCAGATACTTAACACATGCTTGTGGCCAATCTTGGAAACCAGTCTACTGGTGATAAATATAATTAGCATCCTTAGATCCTGGATTTAGAGCCAGAAGGGACCTTAGAAGGCATTTGGTCTACTTCTCCATCTTATTTGACAGAGGAGGAAACTGAGACCCAAGAGGCCTGCCTAAAATCACAGAGACCAATAAATAGCAGGGCCAAGACTGCAGCCCAGGTCCCCGGACTCAGTCTTTCCACTCCACGATTATCTCCAAATTGATCTCTTTGCAGACCCTTTGTTCCAGGACCTTGTGTTTCCAGGCTCCTCCTTTTCCCTTTTTTAATTTGTTCACAACTTTTATAGACTTTGACGTGAAAAGCCCTAATAAAAGTTCATAAATGCCTTTGCTGAAGGGTCAAAGGGTCACATGAAAGGTAATGCAAAAAAGCCAAGCTCAGACAAACTGATGAACTCTGAAGACAGAGAAGGCAGGAACCCCACCCCTAGCACTTACCAAGGCAGTCTGTATCCAGTGTTGTAGAAGGTTAAAGCTGGACCAGAGAGATGATAGGTGATGTGGGTACAATGAAAACAGCACTAGATTTGGGTTCAAATCTTGTCTCTGTTACCAACTCTGTGACCCTGGGCAAGTCACTAATCTTCACTGGTCTGGGCCTCAGTTTCCTCAACTGCAAAATGGGGGAGCTGAACTCAGGGGCCTCTGACGTCCCATTTAGTTCTAAGTCTGTGACTCTGTGAGGAATTATAGCTGATGGATGATATGTTGACCTAGGTATCTTTCTGGATCCCAAGTGATGGCTCAGAATCCATCATGAGAGAGATAGATTTTTTATTACTCTCCCCTTCCCCCACGTTCTTTCCCTTTGAACTGTCCATACATAGAATACAAGGATGTCAGATTTAGGGCTTGAAGGGATTTCAGAGACTATCAGATCCAGCATCTCTCTTTCATGGATTGGGAAACTGAGGCACAGAGTGATTCAGTGATTTGTCCAGGTAGCAAATGTTGGAGGCAGGATTTGAACCCAGGTTGTCCTGACTTGAAGTCCAGTACCCCATGCAGCCTTGTCTCTGAGCTAACCTCCTCAGGGACAGACTAGCTCAGTCCGGCTCGTCTCAGGACTCTTCTCTTTCCCTGACATGTATTTTTGCTCCGGTTAACAGAGACTGTGTTCTTTTAAAAAAAAAAAAAAGGCAAGATGTTTCCAAGGGCCTCTCCCAGGCTCCCATTACCCAACTCCCAGATCTCTATCTCTAATAGAGATCACACTTTAATGACAGAGACAAGTCCTTGGGAAGATTAAAGGCCTTGTATAATTAAAAAGATAAGAGGAGGTATGGGAGAAGGAAATTGGGATTCAATTAACACATGCACCCTCCCCTCAGTCTCTCCCCCGCTATCAAATGTTGGGCTGAGAAGGGCCCTCTTTACTGGGAAGAGAGTGAAAGGCGGAAGGCTCCTAATTTATGGCCTGGCTGGAGTTAGGCCTGGGGCCTTACTGGACTGGGGAGTTTGTTTACTTAGAGTTCAAGAGGGGAGGGGAGAAGGCCACAAACGCTGGAGAGACGGGGAGAAGGTGCTGTTGACTCCTTTTCTTTCTCTGTCTGAGTTCCTCTGATCTTCTTGACAGGAGAAGAAAAATACTCAATAGAAGGCCTATTTCCTTCCTCTCTCAGCCCGAGGCTGACGGAGCCGACTAAGGGTCACTGCTGAGAAAACTCTGGGGGGTTATTTGTGTTGGGAAACCATATCACTTCCCCCTCTCAGTCTTTCTCAGGTTTCTCTGAAGGCAGAGGGAAGATAAGGACAGAGGAGCAGCTGCTCAAATAGCCTGTGGGATTGGGGTGATTTGTGTGTGGGGGGAGCCAGACCCACTCGGGACACCCCTGGAGAGAGTTCTGAGAAGACTTGAGGATGCTGTGCCCATTGGGTTTCAGAGGAGGGGGAAGGGTAAAGGCCAGATGGGGTCAGTCCCGTGCCCCCTGGGCTTGGCAGCGGGGGAAGAGGGGCAAAGTGGGGGCCATTCCTGTCCTGACTGAACTGTGGAAGGGGGAAGGGTGGGAGTCCATGGGGAAAGGAAGAGAAAGAAGAGCCAGGTGACTCCCAGGGAAAGGGGGTCTTGACAGGGATGTCTTGACCTGTGCCATAGCCTTGGATACCAGGCTACAAGCTGTCTTGTACTTGTCCGATCCCCAGGACAAGTTCAGTGACTTGAGACCTGCTACTGACTTTTCCATTTCAAGTTTCTTGCCTGTTGCAAACAGTCTTCTCGGGCTCTGAGATCAAAGCCCATTATCATAAATGTTCAGAAGGGCCTTGGCCAAAGAGTCACAAGGTCACACGAAAGTATCTCCCAGTTCCCTTCTCCCCACAGAACACAGGTCATGCCTGCTCACTGCCACCCTCCTGAGTCACACGATCCCATCCCCCATCTCCACAAGCATGCACTTCCATACCTGGAATGCAAGCCTTCCTTACCTTCTCCTCTCAGGATTCCGGAAGTTCCTTCAGGGCACAGATCAAGCCCTAACTCCCATATGAGGCTTTCCTGAGATTTCCAGTTTGTTGGCTTCCCTGCCCCCCACCATCTTACTTTGTATTTAAAATACATGTATACATATATAATTTTAATATATTAAGTATAACGTGTTATATATTCTACAATTTTATATTTACTTATCTGGTACATGCTACTTCCTTTTAGTAGAATGTTAGCTCCTTGTAGGCAAGTACTACTTAATTATTTCTTTGTATCCCCAGCGTCCAACACAACGCATGGTACACAGTAGGGTCTTAATAAATAAATGCTTGTTGAATGAATAAATGAATGAATGATTGAAAGAAAGAACTAACGACGAACTTCAGGCATAGTAGGTCAGTTACACTGACACCCGAATCTCAAAGAGGAGAGGTTTGAGGGGATGGGGTCACCATATCTGATCTGAACTACTGCAGAGCAGCATTTGTGGAAACCCAGACTGGGCATTGTGGGACTACAACCAAGGGCACCATTGTAGCAGGAGGGAGAGGAAGGCTTAGGCTTTCTTCTAGAAAGAGCAAGATGATTATGATGATGAGGATGATAGGAACTAGAATTTTTATAATACCTGCTATGTGCCAGGTACTGTGCTAAATGCTTGACAAATACTATCTCATTGGGTCTTCACAAAAGCCTGGGAGGTAGGTGCTATTATTATTCCCATTTTACAGTTGAGGAAACTGAGGCAAAGCGAGGTTAAGTCACCTGCCCAGGGTCACATAGCTAGGAAGTTTCTATTTTTTTTTAATTTTTTATTTATTTATTTATTTATTTTTAGGCAATTGGGGCCAAGTGACTTGCCCAGGGTCACACAGCTAATAAGTGTCAAGTGTTTGGTCTGAGGCCGGATTTGAACTCAGGTCCTCCTGACTTCAGGGCCGGTGCTCTATCCGCTGCGCCACTTAGCTGTCCCCAGCTAGTAAGTTTCTGATTCCACAAGGGGCGTTGATGAGCGATGGAGCATTCAGAAGAGATCAAAAGGATGGTGGAAGGTCTTGAGTTCATGACATATGAGGACTAGTCAAAGGCATGTTTAGTCTGGAGAAGAAAATCCTCCAAGGAGTGTGGAAGCTGTCTGCAAATACGTGAAGGGCCAGCGTGACCTCAGAGGGCAGAGGCCGGAGCCACAGGTGAATGCCTCAAAGAGGCAGATTTAGGTCTGATGTCTCAGCAATCAGAGCTGTCCTGATGTGCAATGGGTCAGTTCAAGAGCTGCCAGTTTCCCCTCCTTGGGTTTTCAAGCTGGGCTAGATTACCGTTTGTCATCAGATATGATACAATGGAGGATCCGTTTGTAGAATGGGTTGTATTAGATCGTTGTCGAGTTGTTTTCCAACTTTGAAATTCTGTGATTCCCAGACAGAACCTAAAAGCAGATGATAAGTCTGCTTGGTATTCTGTCTCTCTGCTGACCGCAATTCAATTCCATAAACATTTATTAGATGAGTTAGTTTTGATGCACTGGATAGAGCACTGGGCTCATCTTCTAATCAGAAAGATCTGAAGACCTGAGTTCAAATCCCGCCTGGCCTCAGACACTTGCTAGCTGTGTGACCCTGGACAAATCACTTAACCCCTATTTGCCTCAGTTTCTCATCCGTAAAATGGAGAAATGCAGGAGAAGGAAATGGCAAACCACTCCAGTATCTTTGCCAAGAAAACTGCGTGGACAAACTCCATGGGTTCACATAGAGTTAGACACCAATGAACAACAACTATGTATAAAACAATGTCCTAAGTTATGGATTTACAAAGATAAATATGACAGCATTCCTGCCCTCTGGGATCCTAAAACTAGTATCATAGAATGTTAGAGCTGGAAGGATCCTTAATGACAATCTAGTTCAACCTCACCATTTTATAGCTGAGAAAACAGAAACTTTGGTTTGTTTTTTTTTTTTTGTTTTGGTGAGGTGATCGAGGTTAAGTGTCTTGCCCAGGGTCACACAGGTAGGAATTGTCAAGTCTCTGAGGCCAGATTTGAACTCAGGTCCTCCTGACTGCAGGGTTGGTGCTATATCCACTGTGCCACATAGCCGTCCTGAAAACAGAAACTTTGGAGAGGGACTTGTCCAAGATCACGCATAAAATGACAGGGTCAGGACTAGAATCCAGATCTCTAGGATTTCAGTTCAGTTTGCTTTCCACTCAATTAATACACTGCTAATAGTTGGTGTTTTTTAGAGCTTCTGTACCCCAGACCCTGTTTGTGGGGCCTGCCACCCCTTACCCAGAAACTTCATGTTCTCCCCAGTCTCCATTTGGACACTTCATCTGGTCCCGTTTACTCCTATTAGTGCCCCACTGCCCACCTCTCCCATTCTCAACACACAAACCAAGGGTATTGCTGCCATATTTTATCCTCCTACTGCCACCCATGGAAACATAACTATTCTGTTCCTCATGTCCTCATGCATATATGGGACATCCTTTCCTGCATCTTTAACGGGAAAGGGCACATTTTCAGAGCATATGCGTGACTGAGAAATGTTCACCAAGGACACATACAAAGAGAATGGATACAGCCATAGGGAGCACTTCCTTAGGGTAGGCTGATAGTCAGGGGGCATGCATGAAAGGGCACACATACCAGGGGCCCAGGTGGCCATGTCACATGTATAGAGACAACACAAATAGGGGAGTGTACAGATGGGACAACCCATGCTGCTGCCTCTGCTTCATATTTCTGCCTTTCTTACATATACCTACTAGCAATCAGATCACTGACTTCTGCTGGCACAAACCTCATCGATCTCCCTATGTCTGCTCTAGAAAATTAATCCCGCAATTCTTTCTCTTGAATCTTCAATCTTTCATTTTCTACTGTTTCCTTCTTCATTTTCCTCAAGCATGCCTGTCTCCCCCACCCTTCAAACATCTTCACTACCCTCCAAGCTGTCATCCTCTGTTTCCCTCCCTTTCTTGGCCAGACTCTAGCTATCTGCTCTCAATGCTTCTCTTCCTTTCCTCTCACTCACTTCTCATCCATTTGCAGACTGGCTTCTGACCTTGTCACTCAACTGAAACCTCTATCTTCAAAGTTACCAATGATCTCTTAATTGCCCAATCTGATGGCCTTTTCTTAGTCCTTGTCTTTCTTGACCCCTCTAGCATTCTACATGGTTTTCCACTCTCTCTTCCTGGATGTTTTCTCCCCTCTGGGTTTTTGTGATGCTGCATTCTCCTGGTTCTCCTCCTGCCTGTGTGACCACTCCTTCTCATTCTCCTTTGCTGGGTCATCATGTATACCACACCCCTGAGCCCTGAGCATTCCCCAATGCTCCACCAAAGTTTCTCTTTTCTTTTCAGTCCATGATTCTCTGGATTATTTTTCCACTTGACTCCCATGCAGGTATCTCCCCTCTTCCTCCCTGCTTTTAAGTTCCCATTAGAATATAAACTCACCTAAACACTCTCATTTTGTAACTTTATCAACTCCTATTTCTATAAGGATGACTCCTTTGTACTCTTCCCCCAAATATGACTCAGACATATTTATCCAGCTTTATTTTCTCTCCCAAGGACCAATCCTCCATGACCACTTGACTTTGAGATTTAGAACTAGGAGTCCCATAGGTATCTTTTTCAAGCTCTAATATGTCCCAAGCAGAACTTCTTATCTTTCTCTGCAGAACCACTCCTTCTTCTGACTTCCCTATTTCTGCCAAGGGTACCACTATCCTTCCAGTTACCCAGGTTTGCTACCTCAATGTCATTCTCAATTAGAAAGATAGACAAATGAAGCATTTGTTAAGTATTTATTATTTGCCAGGCAGTGTGCCTAGCACTGGTAATACAAATGCAAGCCAAAAAATGAACCACAAAAGTCCTCGTCCTCTAGGAGCTTATGTTCTGAAAGGGGAACTGAAAAGCAGGTAAGGAAGGGAGAAGATACATACTTGGGGGCAAAGTGGAAAAGTAATCCGGGGAATTATCGATTGAGCTAAGTTTGAAGGGAACATGGATGGTGTGGTGCTTCCTCAAATGGGAGTTCTCAGAGGAACTCACAAATTGGAAGGGTGGAGACATTGCCAGCATGAGAAAGGAAGAGGTGGAGAAGTTGTCTGGGATGTCATGGGCTGAGTTGATCTAATCAGACTGGATTTGAAGTCAAGGGATCTGGGTTCAAATTCTGAATTTGCTGTTTACAATCTGTGTGACCTTGGGCAAGTTGCTTTACTTTTCTGGGCCTTAGTTTCCTGGTCTTTAAAATGAGGATATTGGAATGCACCATGTCCAAGGTTTCTTTTGGCTCTAAATCATAGGATCCCAGATTTGCTTTGTAGGTGGCTTATAACAGGTGCCCCAGGTTGACAGTAGCATCAAGGTGCTGGAGGAAGAAGCAGAGAAAGGAGGAGGCACAACCTGCCAAGCCAGCCCTGCTGTTCATAACAATCAATCAATGAGTATTTATTGAGTGCCTACTGTGTGTGCCAAGTGCCAGCTGAATGAAATCTACAGGATGCATTTCCTGGGAGGACCGTTCAATAAAGAGCCAGGGGGTAAGGGGAAATGAAAAAAGAAAAAAGAAAAGAGAAGCAAAAAATAAAAGAGCTGTAACATTTGAGCTTGAAATGTCACGGGGAACCCAAGAAGTTGTCTGATGGATTACCCTGTCATCACTGAGCCAAAAGAAAAAAATTTCAGATCCATCAATTTGTTCCTGCCCTTTTAATCCAAACAATGTGTTACACAGCATCAGGACGCAAGGAAATTATTTTCTTAAACACTCAACTTTTTATGTCTATTGGGGAGCACGCAGTCAGATTGGAAGAGGGTACAATATGTGGCTTGTGTGTGTGCATGCTTTTTGGTTCAAATGCATATGGCAGTCTAAGTGTATGTATGATGGATTGTATGGTTCTTTATATCATATCCATTCATTCATTTATTCATTTGACAGGTATTTATTAAACACCCACTTTGTCCACAATTCTGTGCTCCGTGAAACAGGATACATGGGAATCATAAAACGTATAACCAATTAACCAGTAGATATTCACTGAGTACCCACTGTGTGCTGGTCACTGTCAGCTCAAATGAATAAAAGGAGCCGCTATTCCTGTAGAGTTTTAAACTTTACCAAGAATTTTCCTAAAAACACCCCAGTGGCTTAGGTAGTATAAGTATCATGAACTCCATTTTACAGCTGAAGAAACTGAGAAACTTAGAGAGGGTGAGGAACTTGCTCACTTTCACACAGCTTGTAAGAAGCAGATTTGGGACTTGAACCCACATCTTCTGACTTCAGGACCAGTGTTATTTCCATTGCATTGAGATGTAGAATCATATCAAACAGAAATGTGTAGAAACACATATAAAACAGCACTGGGTAGATAGAATATTGGAGGAGGAAGAGGCTGGAGCTGGGGAGATGAGTCAGGAGATGATTGCAGCCAGCTAGGTAAGAGGTAGAAAAGGTGAGAATGAGGTGGTGATAGTATGAATCGAAAAAGGGATGGAGATGAGACATGTTAGAAACAGCACCTGGTAATTAATTAATAGTAATCATAACAACAACTGTAATGATACTTTATACTTAGAGAGCAATTTAAGGTTTATAATGCACACATTATCTCAGTTAATCCCAACAATGACCCTGAGAGATGATGTTGCTGTGTGTGTGTGTGTGTGTGTGTGTGTGTGTATGTGTGTTTTGTGAAGGTAGGTGGAGAATTCATGTGTCAAAGAATCTTACGAGTTGCAAGGGATCTTAGCAGTCACAGAGTCTATACTCTCACCCAATTCAAAATTCCCTCTATGCCATCTGTGACAGGTGATCAACTACTCTCTGCTTGAACACTTCAATTGACGGGGAGTCACTACATCTCAAGGCAGCCCAGCCCATTTCTGGACAGCTCCAATTGTCAGCTTCCCCTTCTTTGGAATTGCCTCCCTGTGATGTGCACCTTGTTCTTTACTCTGGAACAACCCATAAAAAAATCTATTTCCTTTCCATATGACAGCCCTTCAAATATTCATAGACAGTAACCATGTCTCCTCCTTTTTTCCCCTTCCAACAGGTGAAATATCCCCAGTTCCAGCAAGTATTTTTCTTAAGATGTCTTTTCAGCCTTTTTATCATCCTGGTTACCCTCCTATAGATGCGAATTTGTCAGTGTTCTGGGCTTTTAAAATATGGAACGGAGAATTGAACGCAATGTTCTGCATGCGGTCTAACCAAGAGTACAATGCTTTCCATGATGGGGTGAACAGAGGATGGAGCACTGAAATTTGACCACATTTATGGATCAGAGAATAGAAGTAGAACCAGAAAACGGGATCAAATATTCAGAGAGATTGGAAGAAAACTAGGCCAAGGGAGGAAATTCCCTCAACAAAGAAGGAAAATGCCATATTGAGTAACCCGACGAAGGAAGAGGGTGTTGAGTAAGTGTTGGTCAACAATGGAGATCTGGAGGTCCAGAGGGGCAAAGAGGAATAAGGATGAAGAAAAAGCCGTTGGACTTTACTCCAGACCAAGAATGATTTTTGAGAGAGTAGTATCATTGAGGAGGAAGCAGAAGTCAGATTGTAGGGGGTTGAGATGGTTGGTGTCTTTGGGGGTTCAACACTTGTTTGGTGGACTTTAGACAAAAATGGATAATAGCCAGAGGAGGGAATAAGGCCAAGTCAAGGTCTTTTGTAAGCTAAGAGAGACTAGATCACATTTGTAGGACCAATGGAAGCAGCCAGTGAAAAAAGAAATTTGAAGAACTAGGAACCAAAGGCAGGGAGAATTGAGGAAATAAGGATATTGAATTAAGAGTAGAGATGAGAGCCTTGGAAATGAGAAGGGTCACCTTCTCCTCTGGTAAAGGAGGGAAGGAAAAAAGGATTGCTATAAATACAGAGGCATTTTGAGATGTAGAGGACAGAAGCTAGGGGAAATGCTAGATAACAATGATATGGATGCCAAGAAACAATTTAACAATTAATTCACATTTGTGATAAAATTCTAATACAGATACAAATTCAAAATGGCCCCAGTACTGCTCAGTCTCCTCCTGCTTCTGTAGTAATGGTGTTAGATTGGTAAAAATAATAACACAAATTTGTAATCCTTGAAGGTTAACAAAACACTTTCCCTGTACCAGGCCTTTAGGGTATCTGGTGCAAGCGTTATTATTCTCATTTTACAATTGAGGAAATTAAGACTGAGAGGTTTTTGGTGTGCCAATGGATGCATAGCTCATAAGCATGAGGGTCAGGGCTTAAATCCAAATCTCAACTTTCAATTTAATGCTCTTTCCACTGTACAGTACTGCCCCTCTAAATATATCCAAAAGAAATTCATACTGGAGATGACCTAAATTTTAGGGTAATTAGTGAATGATTTTTCAACATATCTCAAAGAAAGGAAGATTAAAAAACAATGGAAATGATCAGTAATGGTACTTTAATTTTTTTTAAACAGTCAAACAAGTATTTATTAAGCACCTACTATTCCAGGAGCTGAAAATACAAAGACAAAACAAAAAACAATCCCTGCCCTAGGGGAGTTCATATTCTATGGGGAAGGAGGAGGGTGTAATATGTAAACATTGTATATATATATATTATATATATATATAATACATACATATACACATATAGATAGATATAGATACACACACACACACACATTACATGATAATTTAAGAAAGAGGAAGCCGGCACTAATAATGAAGTAGCTCTGGAAAGGCTTCCCATAGAACATAACACATCCTATGTGCTCTTATCTCTATCCCTTTTGCCACACCATCCCCCATGCCTATAATAGGACTCTTTCCTCTACTCTGTCCCAACTTCTGGAAAAATACCTGTCATTCATATCTTTGGTTTTGTTGTTAAGTCATATCCGATTCTTTGTGATCCCTTTTGGGGTTTTCTTGGCAGAGATACTGGAGTGGTTTGCCATTTTACAGATGAAGAAACTGAGGCAAACAGAGTTAAGAAACTTGTCCAGGGTCATACAGCCTGCAAGTGTCTGAGGCTGGATTTGAACTCATGAAGATGAGTCTTCCTGATTCTAAGCCCAGTGCTCTATGCACTATGGTGCCACCTAGCTTTGGTCTTTTTGGCACTGCAACTTCTGGAACACACCCAACCTTACTGAACTCTCCCTTACAACAAAGAAACACCATTAAGCAGAAAAACCCAGTACTATGATCATAGCCCCCCCTTGTGTAGTTCCATGTCTCTCTACTCTAAGGGTCATAGACCGAAAGCTGGAGGAGACCTTAAAAGCCATTGAATCCAAAAGGCTCATCTTACAGATGAGGAAAATTAGGCAAAGAGAAGCTAGGTGATTTGTCCCGGGAGGGAGTCAAATTGGTGGTAATCTCAGAGAGAGAGAGAAAGTGCAATAGCATTAAGAATATTGGGAAAGACTTCTTGCAAAAAGGTAGGATTTTAGCTGAGACTTGAAAGAAACCAGAGAATCCAGGAGGTGGAGAAGGCATAAGGAACAGCCCATGAAAATTCATGGAGTCAAGAGATGGAGAATCTAGTCCAAGAGTCCAGCATTACCAGGTCGGTGTAAGAAGTCTGGAAGGGAAGAAGGGACCAGGATTAAAAAAAAAAAGGCTTTAAAAGCCAAACAGAGAAGATGATATTCTGTCGTGGAGGTGATAGGGAGCCAATGAAATTGATTGAATAGGGGCATGGCATGGTCAGACCTTCCACTTAGGAAAATCACTTCGATAGTTTTACCGATAAAGTCACTGAGGCCCAAGGGATTAAGTGACTTGTCCAAAGTCATACAGCTAGGAAGCAGCAAAGCCCGGTCCCTCTAACACCAAATCCATCGTAGTGAAGGGAGTTTCCACGCTGAAGGTTTCCCACAACTAACTCACAGGGTTGTGCCAACGAACCCCAATAGGGTGGCTTCAGGAACATCTTATTGTGATATCCTCATTGTGGTGCAGAGATGGCCTTGGGTTCTTAAAGTCTATGGTAGGGAGACCCAAGCTCTGATGGGGAAGGTAAAGGAAATAAGTATTTAAGCACCTACCAGCACATGCCAGGCACTGTGCCAAGCACTCTATCAATATCATCTCATTTGATTATCACAACAACGCCGGGAAGTAGGTGCTGTTATTATCCTCATTTTGCAGTTGAGGAAACTGAGGCAAACAGAAGTTATGTGACTTGCCCAGGGTCATATAGCTAAGAAGTGTCTGAGGCCAGATTTGAACTCAGGAAGAGACTCCGTCCACAGCACTCTATCCGCTATGCCACCTAGCTGCCAAAATGAAACTAGAAATCCTTCTATCTCATCAATAGACTATATGAGCTTTCTGAGGATTAGCCTAGTTGATTTAGAGAGGCTCATTATCATTTTGGCTACAGTATAATAAACTTTTTGACCGCAGAAATCCTCAAAGACTAATTATTGTGCTATGTTATGGAGACCCCATGTCCTGCGCCAGCTGAGACAGTACCTCTATCAGTGAAATTGTGGATCTTTGGAGGATTGATGAGAAAATGTTGCAGAGATAAGAGCACCCAACCTGAGCATCTGGAGAGCTGAGTTCTAGGGCTGTCTTTGTCCCTCACTATGTCTATGACTTTGAGCGAGACAAAGCCTCTCTGGGCTTCGTAGGGCAGAAAGGATAGGCTCCTGCGTGGCTCTGAGACAGAATTCCCAGCTCTGCCGCTCCTTAGAGCTGGGTGATTTTGTATAGGTGCCTTTACTTTGCTGGGTCTCATTTCTTGAGCTGTATAAAGGGAAGGGTGGAGTAGAAGACGTATACACCAGCTTTCAATCTCCTCCCTGTATTTGTAGATGGACGACCTGGCTCTAAATCCTGCCTCGCTCTGCTTACCTGGGGCTTGCTGAGCAAGTCACCTAATTTCTCTAGTTCTTATCTGTCAGATTGAGTGCATTGGATCAAATGACAGGTTGGACTAGGTGATCTCAGGCCTAAATCTAGATTTGGGATCTTCATAGTTTATACCAGAACCCTCTGTAGGACCTCACATTCTTCCTGGAGCACTAAAATCTAATCACAAACCTGGGAATTCTGAATTCTTCAAATGTAGAAAAACCCCCACTTCTCTAAGAATCTAAATTCTACAGCTCCAGGAATTCTGGGACCCACTAGGACTCCTTAAGTATAGAGAGATAATCACAAGAATCTCAAGTAGACTGATATCTCTACTTGTCCATAGAAAGACGGGAAACACCCAACCGGTCTGAACTTTGGGATGATGACTGGGTTCAGAATTAGGTTTTTATGAGAGGACACTGGTTATCCTCCATACTGTTAGGATACATCTCTCTAACCATCTCAAATTTCCTTTAATCACTTGTTAGGAGCCCATTGTCCATGAAGTTCATTCATTCTCAGGCTAGATTAACTTAATCTCAGACACCTTTGTGATGCTCAACTAATTGACCACCATTGTCCCTAGAGCCCTGATTTGGATGGGCCAATGGTATGTCACCCAAGGTTCTGACATCTGGGGGTGAACTAGCAGGTAGAGGTGGGCACCTCCTCCCTGCATTTCCCCTCTATGTCTTTCAAAGGTCCTGAGTATAATTGAATCCCAAGATTCCACTGCCATGGTGCCTTTCTCATGAGCTGCCTTCCCTTTCATGCAGAGTGAGGGACAGAGAGGGGCCAGGGCTCTCTAGGGGAAAGAGCTGTCCTTTGGCAGGGATATTATACCTATGATGGGAATGACTCTTGCCCTACTAGATTCTTCACTTTAAAAACTAGCCTCCAGCCTTGGAATCAGGAGGACCTGAGTTCAAATCCAGCCTCGGACGCTTACTAGCTATGTGACCCTGAGCAAGTCACTTCACCCCAATTGACTCCAAAAAAATTATAAAAGAAGCTGCTAGGTGGTGCAGTGGATAAAGCACCAGCCCTGGCGTCAGGAGGACCTGAGTTCAAATCGGCCTCAGAAACATAACACTCACTAGCTGTGTGACTCTGGACAAGTCACTTAACCCCAATTGCCCTCACCAAAAAAACAAAAACAAAAACAACCAAAAAACCAAAACAAACAAACAGAAAAACTAGCCTCCTCATTGACCCAAACACAATTTTGGCTAGTTAGGACTCTGTAATAGCCATTGATACAAGGCCAGAAAATGTCTACATTGGTACTTCACAGTAAGCAAATGAGGTGCTAACATCTAAATTTAGCAAGTGTTTATTAAATACCTATCTACATTTTGCTTGGTTCTGAAGATGCTAGAAAAAAAAATGTCCCTGCCTTCAAGAAGCTTACCTTCTATACTACATACATAAATTAATACAAAGTGATTAGAGATGGGAGAGAGGAAGGCACCTACCATGCACAAGGTGAAATGCAGCCTGGCCTAGTGGATGGCCTAGGAGGCTCCTGAGCTGGGAGATCTGGGTTCAAATCATACCTTTGATACATACTGACTGTGTAACCCTGGGCAAGTCACTTAACCTCTCAATGCTTTAGGTAACTCTTGGAGACTATAAGTTTCAGAGAATGTGGCAACCTGCATTGGAAATCTGCCGTTGAGTTTCCTCATTGGGGAGTTCCCCATAAAAATGAAACCACAAGTCTAGTTCTGATTCTCTGCAGATAATGCGCTCTGCTTGGTGCTGGGTAATAGAAAGTCAAAAGGAATAAAAAACAAAAACCAACCAAGGCTCAGTTCTCAAGGAGCTTACCTTCTCTAAGAGAAGTGGGTCCAGTGTATACATTAGTAAATATAAGGTAATTTAAGATGACAAAGGCTTCTTTTGGGTTTCAATAGAGTGGAAGCTCCCTGAGGGCAGAGACTTTTTTTTTGTCTTTGTACTTAGCACAGTGTCTGGGCACTGGTGGTGGGTATTCATTAAATGTTTATTGATTATTTGATATCTGTAGGAGGTGGTGCTGATAAGAAGCATTCTTTAGAAATAGTACTTTTCTTTTGGTTTTGGTGAGTCATAGAGATTATATATAAAAAGAGCTTCCATGGTTCCACCCCCTTCCCTTACTACTTGGAATCTATTTTAAGAAAATGATTTCCGGAAGTTTTATGTAGGGAACAGAATTTAAACTTACAACCCTGCTCCCTCTCCACCCTCCTCCCCCAACATCTGGCTTCTCTTCTCTTTCACCAGTCCCAGCTCAGTTGTCGGTGGAAAGCTCCCCTTTGCCAGTTGTCCTCCATCTTTCTAGACAGAGGGATGGTGCAGTCCAGTGACTTTGGCTGAGTTTAGGACATGGAGTTAGGTAGTTGAGACCCTGGAGTTCTTTGACTTTGAACAAATTATTATTATCATTTTACTTTGGTTTCTCAACTCATTCTTCTTATATTTCAGGGCTGCATGGTTTGTAGCTCTACTATGAATTAGTGGAGTTGAGTGAGTCTCCATCAGTAGTGGCCTTAATGGAGAAATTAATCTGTTAATAGTTTTTTTTGGCCCTTCCTCACAGTGTAGGAAGGGCTTTTGGTGTAGGGGAAAAGGTCTTGTGGTCTGAGGACCTGGGCTTATGTCCTGGATCTGAGTGGAACTATCTGTGTAACTTTGGGGAAGTCACTTCACTCCTCCGTTTCTACATCTGTAAATGGAAAATGACATGCCTTGAAAGGTCCCTTCTGGCTCCAAATGAGTGATTCCCTGCACTTCCTTTGGGTAATCCCAAGGGTATGATCTTATCTTACAGTTAATTTTACTGCTCAGCATCCAAGCCTTTGGTCCAGCAAGGTGACAGATGCCTGCTGATGAGATGTCCCTTAGGCGGGGATAGTATCCTCATTTCTATCATTTCCGCCAGTCTCCCTCCTGCCGGTTCATAGCAGATTATCAGATTTGGGGCTGGAATGGATCTTAGTGATGATCTACACTTACCTTCCCATTTGACAGATGAGGAAACTGAGACCCATAGAAGGAAAATCACTTGCCCATGCATAGTGAATGAACCAGGGTTTTTGAACACCAAGCTCTTTCTTACTTTTCATTTCCTTTTCAATCTTTCTCAGTCTCTCTGTCTATTTGTCTGTCTGTACCCTCCCTCCTCACTTTGTGTGTGTTGAGGATATATGTGGTTCTGGCACTACCAGGTTCTCTTTCTTTCTCTGACCCTGGGAATATATTGCCTACATGTGGGTAAAAGGTTATTCTTAAAACCTGAAGCCCTTGTGTGATTACAGATACAAGGCATCTGGAGTTTATACAGTAGTCATGGCTGCAATTCCTTAGCAGGGTTGGGACAAAATCATGGCCAGGTTAGTCCTTACCATTTATAACCCCAAAGAGAAAGGTGCACCTTTGACATGCCCAGATACTTCTCCTATAGCCAGGTAAGTACACAGAAGGTGGTCATGAGAGGATTACAAGGTGAAAGCTGGAAGGGACCTTTAAGATCCAACTTCCTTAACCCTGGCTCTTTCCCTCCAGATCATGGGCTCTTTCGACTGGCCTTTCCTTCCGCTTTTTTTGGGATGGCTTTGGTTAGGGGCCAGTAGTGACAGGAAATATTGGTGGCAGCATTGGTAGCAGGAGGATGCTGAACACAGAGGAGTTGCTCAATACATTCTTCTTAGCTGATTGATCACTTGATTGATTGAGATACGAGAGAACACGAGAGTTTGTTCTACCATTGGACTGAGGTGCTTTGGCCTGGAACATGAACAGAGGCAAATGAAACCTCTCTCCTTGGGTGATGTCCATTGTGAGCTCCCCAGCTGCTCATGTCATGCTCGGGGGATATTTCATTGGAGAGTCCATCCAGAGTTTGGGGCTGAAAGCAGAGGGCCAGGACTCAGGGTCTTTGGTCCAAGCATCCTTTGCCTAAATATCCCCAATCAAATAAAATTAGAGGCATCCAGCGGTCTCTGCCCACCCTAGTCCTGGCCAGAAACAGGAGTGTCTTACAGTGTAGAATAAGCCATATGTATGGAGTTCCTCTTCATTAACTGGGAGCAGAAGAACATAAGCATTTTAAATACACAGACAGACTGGAGGAATTTGAGATGCAGAACAAGGGGCCCATCCCTCACAAACACAAGCAGATAAGCAGAGAACATATCAGAACATAAGTGGCTGTGCTGAAATACAAGCAGGGGAAGGCCAAGCATGACTGAAAACAGAAAAGACAGTCAAGGGCAGACCCCTCTAGAATCAGCCAAACCTGATGTACCTGCCCTGGGGCCTGGGAGGGAGTCGCTGCATCCCCTGGTGAGGGCAGCCCTGTCTGCCCGGCCTAGTGGGGAGCCTCTCACCATAAGAGGAGGAGAAGAGGAGAGATGAGCACCAGGAGAAGGTGGGGGGCGGTCCTACGGGAAGGAGGCCTATGCTTCTCCTCCTCCACCAGTCATGCATGTTTCTGGGGGCCTGGCTGAGGACCTGGAAGATTCAGGCTGATGGATCTCCTGGGCCAGTTGTACGCTCAATGACTAATGCCTATTACTGTCTGACGAGTATCACCACCTGGTTGTCCCAAATAATAACAGCAACAGTAATAGCTACTATTGAAATACTGGTTTAATAATAGTAATTATAATAACTAGCACATATATATGGCTTCAAAGTTTTCAAAGCACTTTACATATATTAACTCATTTCATCCTCACAACAACACTGGGAGACAGGTGCTATTAGTATTCCCATTTTACAGATGAGGAAACTGAGTCTGAGAAAGGTTAAGTGACTTGCCCAGGGTCACTCAGCTAGTAATTATCTGAAGCTAGATTTGAATTTGGTTCTAACTGACTCCAGGGCCACCTAACTGCTTTAAGGTAAACACAGTGGCATATATCATCTCTCATGTGATAATAATCCTGGGAGGTAGGTGCTATTATTATGCCCATTTTACAGATGAAGAAACTGAGACTGAGTGAGAGGTTAAATGACTTGCCAAAGGTCACACAGCTAGTAAGTGTCTGAGGCTTTAAGGTATGCAAAGTGGCATGTATCACCTCATGTGATCCTCATAATAACCCTGGGAGGTAGGTGCTATTATTTTCCCTATTTGACAGAGGAGAAAACTGAGGCAAACTGAGGTTAAGTGACTTGCCTAAGTTCACTCAGCTAGTCAGCTTTTGAGACACTCAGGTCTTCCTGACTCCAAGCATAACACCCTATCAACTATGCCACCCAGCTGTTTAATTCAACCTATCCAAAGTAGAATTCATTAACCACAGCTCCCCTCATCCCCAACCCACTTCTTTTCCCAAACCTCCTATTTCTGGCATTGTCTAGAAATGCAATCTCTATAGGAACAGAGGTTCTTTGCTGTAGTTTTGTTTCCAGAGCCTGGCCTATAGTAGGTGCTTAACAAATGTTTATTGAGGGGGGCAGCTAGGTGGCACAGTGAATAGAACACTAGCCCTGGATTCAGGAGGACCTGAGTTCAAATCTGGCCTCAGACACATAACATTCACTTAGCTGTGTGACCCTGAGCAAGTCACTTAACCTCATTGCCTAGTCAAAAAAATAAAAATAAAATAAAATAAAACAAATGCTTATTGAGTGATTGAATGATCGCCCATCTTTCAAAATCTTGACTCTTCCTCTCCCTCACTCCACAGAAACAATGAGTCGCCAAATCCTGCCATTTCTCCCTCTGCAGTATCATCTCTTGAATCCATCCCCTTCTCTCGACCCCCTGCCCTTGTTAAGGCCCCCATCACTTTCTGCCTGGTCCATTGTAATAACTTCGTAAGTGGTCTTCCTGCCTCTGGTTTCTACCTTTTCCAATCCATCCTCCGCTTGGCTGCCAAATTAACATTCCTAAAGCCCAGGTCTGACCATGAACTCCCTGGGCTCAAGAAACTTAAGTGACTCCTTATTTCCTTGAGAACAAAATACGAACTCTTCCATCTGACATTTAAAGCCCTTCACAGTCTAGCTCCAAGCCCTCTTTCCAGATTGATCACATTTTACTCCCCTCACACACTCCACTATGTGTCAGCCAAACCCACCTAGTAGCTATTCCCTCTATGTGCCATTCTGACTCCTGCCTTCATGCTTATGCACTGTCTCCCATGCCTGGAATAATCCCCACTCCCCCCAAACCCCTTCTCCTCCACCTCATAGAATCCTTAGCTTTGTTCAAAGCATAGATCAAGAGCTATCTCCTACTGGAGTCCTTGCCTAATCCCCATCTTTTCTCCCCAAGGCACACCCCCTTTCAACTTGAAATTCTGTTGTATTTACTCTTTATACATTTCATCAGTACTTATCCAAGTACATGCTGTTTCCTCCTTCCAGTAGAAAGTCAGCATCCCCAGAAGCTTGCACAGAATAGGCACTCAATAAATGTTTGCTGAGTTTAATTGAATTTTATAGCTTTTTTTAAACCTCAGGATAATTTTGTTTTTTCCCATGACCCAAAAGACAATGCATCCAGGGGAGAGTCCTGGAAGCCTTTAAACTTCCTTTCTCCCTTGGCCCTTTCCCTGGGGTCAACCTAGTGGAAATGATAGGAAAGTTTGTTTGGATGCTTGGAGATCCATCTGGACTGCCCACAGAGGATGGCAGAATTCTCCCTCGGTGAAACTGATCATCCATCTAGCTTAGGATGGTCCCCAGATTTAGGGCTGGAGGAAACCTCACAAATCACCCAGTCCAGTCTCCTCATTTTATGGATGAGCAATCTGAGGCTTCGCGCAATGGCATGATTCGCCAAGGTCACACAAGTCTTTAAGTGTCAGAGTCAGGTTTCAAACCCAGATCTTCTGATTAAGTCCTCAATTCTTCCCACTGCCTGAAAAAAAAGAGGGAAAACCAGAGATGAGAAGCCCTGAGTTGTGAATCCTGAGAGTGCTTCATGATGGCTGAAGACCCTCTGATGAAGAAGAATATTGCTGTCTACTTGTCCCACTTCTGGCATACACTGGTTGTGTGACCCTGAACAAGTCACTCAGTGCCCTCGGAAACTCTTAAGGAGAATTGTAGCGAAGGTGCTAATCTGTATGAGTAGAGAGAGCTCCCTCTATCAATGAAATCACTGGCCCAATCTCTGCTGTTGCTGTTCAGTTGTTTTTCAGTTGCTTCTGACTCTTCATGACCCCATTTGGGGTTTCTTGGCAAAGATACTGCAGTGTTTTGCCATTTCCTCATCTGGCTCATTTACAGGTGAGGAAGCTGAGGCAAACAGGGTGAAGTGACTTGCCCAGGGTCACACAGCTAGAAAGTGTCTGAGGTCAGATTGGAACTCAGAGAGGTGAGTCTTCCTGACTCCATGGCCAGCACTCTGTGCACTATGGTGCCACCTAGCTGCCATATCATTCTTACTACCTTTCCCAATAAACTTTTTCTGAAATGTAGCTTTAAGTGGCATCTTAATTGGATTCCTTTATTGAATACCTGTTTATATACCCAGAATCATAGTAGGCACTATGTGGGGAGGGGGATAGAAGAAGATTAAGGTTTGGTTCCTTCTCCCCCTACTCTGAGCTCACAGTCTAATTGGTGGTAGTGGGGGGGAATAGATCACAGGAAACATCAAGAAAACCCATTTTTTGGGACTGTACATGTGATTTTATTGGTATAGAAAGATTTCATTGGTATAGAGAATTCCTGGATGAGGAAATTCCCTCTATAGTATAGTACTTCTTCAACATTTAGTCTCAGAGAGTTGCTTGGGTGACTGAGAGATTAATGACTTACCTAGGGTTGCACAGATTTGTGTCAGAAGTAGGATTTGAACCTAGATCTTGATTCCGAGGTCACCATGCTATATCCTATAAACCACACAGCCTCTTTAGAGAATAGTACACAGTGGTACATGGTAGAGCACCCTACTGAAGGGTGAATGTAGGAGGCCAAAGGAGAGGTGGATTCCAACATGGACAGTGTCACATAGGTGGGGGGGAAGGTTTCAGGGCGTTGATGAGCAATCAGCACTCAAGGATGGGAGATGAGGGTAATTTTGAAGATGTCATCTTTTGGACTACTTAGAAGACTGAGGTTATTTAGGCATAAAATTATACTGGGTATTTTTTTTTATAGCTCCAGGTGCCATTTTTTGTACAGTGGCCAAAGTCCAGTTGGCATAACCATTCACATTAAACTCTGCAGATGCCACTGGAAAGCACTGTCCTAATAATCCATCAAAGTTTCTTTCTTTTCCTAATATGTCAAATCTTAGGTGAGTCATTGGGGAACCAGAGACCCATCCAGAGGAAGGCCATGAGGATGACGAGGGGTTTCAGAAGCATGACAGATGAGACATGGTTGCAGAGAGTGGGGGGATGTTTAGAAGAGAAGATTAAGAGAAGGTATCACAGTGGTCTTCAAATATTGAATCACTTTTATTTGGAAGAAAGAGTAGAGTTATTATGTACTGTTCTAGAACAAGAATTTCTAACCGTTTCTGGGTCATGGACCAATCCCCTTTGGCCACAGTCTACTGAAGGTTATGGACCCCTTCTCAAAATAATGTTTAATGCATAAAAATAAAATACATAGGTTTACAAAGGAAACCAATTATATTGAAAGAGTTATCAAAATATTAAAACAAAGTTCATAGACCTCAAGTTAAGATCATGGTTTTAGAGAAATAAATGAGCTGGAAGTTATCAGAAGGCATATTTTTGGCTCTATATAAGAATAAACTTCCTCTGCTTGAAAATAGAGTGGATTGCCCTGAAGATAATGAGCTCCCCATCACTTGAGGTAGTTAAGCCAGAGGCCAGTAAAACATTTGACTGGAATGTTGTAGATGGGATTTATGCTTCAGAAGGGTTGAGTAGATGACTTTCCAGCTGTAGCACTCTGTGATTCTTTCTGAGAGAGAGAAGAGATCAGACAGAGGAGAGGAGAGGAGAGGAGAGGAGAGGAAATAGAAAAGAGTAGAACTCACAAATGTCTTGATAATGGTTTTGAAGGGTTGTTTTCTTCTTTTTTTTTGGAAAGATTCTCTAGTACTGTCCTGGTTTACCCTGGCTGGTGAGTACTTTTTTGGTATTCCCACACAAAGGGAGGTCCATCTCAGGAGCCCTTAACTTGTGGACTCACACCTTGTTTTCTCCCTTTGTTAAAGTCAGGAAGGCCCAAGTTAGAGATCAAAATGTTTCATACCATGCCTTTTCCCTGAATAATTCCAATCTCTACTAGATACTGTCCTCTCAGTCCCTATCCCCATATTCCTGTAAGAGGGAAAAGGATTCTTCCCCTTGCTCATATGGGAATCTGAGGCTTACAGAGGAAACAGGACTGCAAACTCAAAGACAGAACTTTGACCATATCAGGGGACCACATTAAGTGCTGGAAAGAACCATGGAGATCATTTAATTTAATGGTTCTTAACCTGGGGTCCATGGTAAGTTTTCATGGAAGTGGGTATCTCCCTAGACAATTACAAAGAAATAAATACTAATTTTTAAAAATTTTTGGACAACTGTCTTTCAATAGAATTGGTTTTCTTTATAATTTTATGTGTTTTATTTTGTGTATTTAAAAAACACTATTTTGAGAAAAACTTCACTGGATTGTCAAAGAGGCCCTTAACACCACAAAAGGGTCAAGAACTCTTGATCTAGTCCAATTTCTTCATTTTACAGATGAGGAAACTGAGGCCCACAGAGGCAAAATGATTTGCCCAACGTGACTCAGCTAGTAAGTCACAGAGGCAAAGAATAGAACGTGGGTCCTCTGACTTGAAATTCAAACCACATCCTACTACCCTATACCTATATATTAATATTGTCAATATTATTATTTAGAATTATTATTATTCCTAATGTATATTATATATAATATATATTATTATTGGGAATTATTATTATTACTCTCAATATATATTAATATCTTTTCCTTCAGAACCCAGAGTCCTGTTCTATTAGATCATCCTGCTTCACTTTCAACAAGGGTATGGGGAGAAGGAGGTCTTGGTGAACTTCTGGCATTGCTGAAAGGCCTTCCTGGATGAGGGTCAGGTCTGCAGATGACCACGTGGAAGCCGATACCAAGTGGAAATGCTGTACATTATTAGAAAGAAATTCCTGTCAACCAGGGTAGAGGAAAAAAGAGAGACAGACAGTCTCTCTGAGCAGGTAGAGGGGAGCCTAAAAGCTCAGGAAGCACTTACCCAGACATCAACACAATCCCCTTTCTGACCAGTTTCCCCCCTTTCCGCTCTCCTCCCCCTAGTTCTTCAGCAATTAAGATATTTACCTCTCTATAGACTTAATCCTTTTAATGAGAATAAAAAATGCAAACAGATCCAAAGGCAGGGAGAGAAATGGAGACCTAGAGTCTGCTACCCTGCTTGGGCTGAAGGGGAAGATTCATTCAGATATTTATTTATTATTATTGTTTCGAGGGGAGAAAAAAAAAGCCAGAAATATTTCCCAAATGTCAACAGTATTAAGGAAATCTGAACACCTTAATCCATTTAAATGTCAGCTTGAGCCAGGCACGGGTTTGCATGAAGGGGAGAATGGAGGAAATAAGGAAGGGGGGTAGAGGGAATTAATACCAGATTCCACATAATCTATCAAAGTTTCTTTCTTTTCTTAATATATTAAATATTAAATGCTTCTTTGCATCTGAGTGAGAGAGGAGAGAGAGAGGGGGACCAGGGTGGAACTCATAAATGCCTAGATAATTGGTTTTGAGTTTTTTTTCCCTTCTTTCTTTCTTTCTTCTTGGCGGATTCTCAATTTCCCTATAAAAGAGAAAATTCATTTCCAGCCACTAATGTAATGTCAGCGTGCTGTTTACTAAGCATGGATGATGTATAGGGGGACACTACTTTCAGAGGACTACTTAATGATGCATAGAATTAAATCCTGAGCTCCTCAGCTGAGCCTCCTCCCTCCCTCCTGGTTCCCAGGCTCCTGCTGCATCCTGGGAAGAACAGGGTTGGCATAACCTGTCTTGTCTTCTTTGCTAGGCTTCTGGGGTCTCTGCAGAGGATGCTCAGAATCTGTGCTATAACCACAACAGTTACCCGTATCTTCTCCTTCCCTCCCCCTGCACATCCTGCGGGGTGGGTGGAGGTGGGGGTGAGAGGTGGGCGTTGGAAAGATCCTGGGAAGGGAAAGGCTGATGGATAGGGGAAAGGAGGAATTATACACATTCCCTGAGGGCCAAGAGAAATAGGAAAGGGTGATTTCTTTAGGGCATCGAGGGGAGGGCCAGCTTTGGGTAGCCTTTTGCGAGGCTAAACAGGAAGAGGGAATGGATGGAGGTGGGCCAGTCAGTGCCCACCCATTGCCCTCAAGAAGCTGAAACATTGAAATGTCAAGTGAAAATAGATGACACCAGTTTAGCTGAGCTCCCTGAGGCCTGCCAGCAGTCCCAGCCAGAGCAGCACCTCAGCCTTCTCCTTGGGTTAGCAGGTCTTTTGGGTCAGCACAGGCCAGGATCGTACGACAGAAACCTTCATACCCTTTCTAGAAACAACCAACCAGAATGAGACTTTATCAGCATTGTACCCTGGGAAAAAGAAGTGACCCAGTCAGGCAACTTTAAGAGACAGCTAACTCTACTTGGCTAGCTCAGCAACTGGAAAATTGGTAGAGAAGGTAGGAAGGTAGAAAATTGGATCTGGTTGAGCGAGGAAGTTTTCAGAAGCCTGGGGAAATGGAGCTCAGTGGGGGTTGGGGAGGGAGGGCTTCCTAGCCACTCATTCTCCTGTTTTCCCCTTTGTCATCTGATTTTGTCTCCCCTCCACCAACACTCTAGTGATGCTGCTCCCCTTAAAGTTATCATTAACCTCCTTCTTGTCAAACACAAAGAATGACCTTTTCTCAGTCTTCCTTTTCCTTGACCTCCCTGAGGCATTGTGTATTGTTGACTATCCCCTCCCTCTTAAAGCTCTTTTCTTCCTTGGCTTCCATGGCACTTCCCTCTTTTAGTTCTCCTCCCAACCCTCTGACCATTCCTCTGGGTGCCTTTCTTTTTCCTATCTCCTAACTGTTGGCATTTCTCAAGCCTCAGCCGTTAAGTCCTGTGCTCCTTTTTCTACTTTTGCTCCCTGGGTGAATTCATTCACTCCCATAGATTCAGCCATAATTTTAATGTCTCCTCCCATTAGAATGTATGCTTCTGGTGGGCAGGGACTGTTTTTGCTTTTCTTTGTGTAAGTGGCTTATGGTATGCCTGGTGTAGACACCACATTGTAATCCCCTTGTAGGGGATGTGGACCACTCACGCGTGCTCCCTCTCTGGGCTAGCTAGTTCCCATCAACTCAGTGCTTAGCACAGGGTCTGACAAATAGTAAGTGACTAATCTATGCTTATTGATTGATTGATCCATAGTCCCATCCTCTCAACTATACTCCACTCCCCTATTTCTACTCTCCTCCAAGACATTCCTACTTGGGTATCTTCCTAGACGATGAGAACTCATTGTCTACTCCAACAATTCACAGCTTTTCCTTAACTTCTCCATTTCTATTAATGGATTGAGCATTTTTCCTGTTTTTAGAAACTAAGAAAGAGAAAACTCTTCTCATTTGTGCCCTGTGTTGAATTTGCTCCCAAGTCACCAACTTTTGCTTCAAAATGTAATTTAATGTTGTCCTTTTCTCTCCAATGCCAGACCTGTTTCTCTAATACAAGTCCTCATCACTTTACATGGAGATTACTATAGCAGCTTCCTAGAAAGACTCCCCATCTCCTGACTTTTTTCCTCTTCCAACTACCCTGAGCGTCATTGCCAGACTATTCTTCCTTACCTAATCATTTTTTCATGTCGCCTCTGGACAAGAGATTTCAGTGACTCCCTGTTACCTACACCCATCAAGTCCAAATTCTTCTACTTGGCTTCCAAGACCATCCATGATCTGTCTTGTACCTTCCTCATTTCCCTTTCCCAACATCCACTGGCCTCTCAGCTCTTCCCTTGCCCCAATGTTTGCCATGCTCTTTCCTATCTCTATTCCTTTGCTCATGCTATTTCTCCCATTTGGAATAAGCTTCATCTTCTTTTCTGCCCATCAAAATGCCATTGTTGATTCCCACCGCTCAAAGACAGTCTTCCCTACCTACTTCAGCCCACACTGATCTCTCCTTTTTCTGAGCTCTTCTACTCGGAGCCAGCACTTACCTGTCCTGTAACTGGTACATATGTGACAGCTTCATCTCTCCCGACCACTTGTAAGGTCCTTGAGGAGAGAAAACTATCTCTTAGATTTTACAAGTAATTTCCCACAGCCCCCCTTCTAAGCCCCCTTCCTATTTATCTCCTCTTCTCTATCCCACTGCTGCCATTCCAGCATAGGATCTCACCACCCTTCCCGGACCACAGCCTCCCAACAGGTCTTTGGGAAACCTCCTCTTCAGAGACCAGTACTCCACACAGACTTCCTTTGGGGAGTCAAACTCAAAGACAGATTCTTCACAGGAACCCCTTGGGCCCAAGTTGCTGGATCCTTTGCCCTAGCACCCCTTCAGAGACCTCCCCTTCACTGAGACTGGCCATTTCTTTCTCCAGACTCATGCAGGGAATCTTCCTGGGAGTCCTGAGAGGATGATAATAGTAATAACTAGTAATAGCCAGTATTTATCTAGAGTTTTAGGATTTACCAGGTGATTTTACATGTTATCTTATTTGATCTTCCCAACAATCCTCAGAGGTAGGTGCTATTATTATCCCCTTTTAATAGATGAGGAAACTGAGGCTGAGAGGTTAAGAGACTTGCCCAGTGTCATACAGCTAGTGTGTGAGTTAGGATTTGAACTTAGTTCTTTTTGACCTCCAAATTCAAAGCTCTGTCCATTACATCACCTAGAAGGCCTGGTTTTGAAAACTGGCTCAGGCACTTCTATCTGTGTGATCTTGAATAACTCACTTCACCTCAGCCTCAGTTTCCCCATATGTAAAATCAGGGGGCTGGACTCTATGACTTCCAAGGTCCCTACCAACTCTATGTCTATGATATTACCCAATGACTTTATTTTTCAGATAAAGAAAACTCCTGCCTTGTAAGGTGCTCCAGGGGATAGCTGGCCAAATACCTGGCTCTCCTTTCAGATTATATATCAGCAAGTCAAGCCAACAAGCATTTATTAAAAGCTTAGTGTGGGGCAGCTAGGTGGCGCAGTGGATAGAGCACCGGCCCTGAAGTCAGGAGGACCTGAGTTTAAAACCGGCCTCAGACCAAACACTTGATATTTACTAGCTGTGTGACCCTGGGCAAGTCACTTAACCCTAATTGCCAAAAAAAAAAAAGTTTACTGTGTGCCAGGAACCATGGTAAGCACTGGAAATGCAAATACAAGTAGAAAGATAGTTCTTATCCCCCAAAAGCTTACATTCTAAAGGAATATTATCATTTTTCCCAATCTTAGTGATTCCACAGTCAATGTTTCTCTACCTTGTCAGATCCTTAAGTTCCTATAATTTCCCTTATTCTTCCACTAAAACATTTTATTCTTCAGAATATCCTTCTAGTCTTTACCCATAAGCATTCTTCCCTGATCTCCCCATGCCAATGAACCCAGAGGTAGGAGATTGGAATTCAGATCCTAGCTCGGAAGCATTTTCTAAATGTGTGACACTGGACATATTGTGCCCAATCATTCCCAATCACTGTAACAGCTCTCTGGGCCCCTACTCCCATATCTGTGAAAAGGTTACTTATCCTACACACTCTGCTAGTCTCTGGGGTATCCAAAGACAAAAATGAAACCCGTTGCTGCCCTTAATAAGCTTACACCCCATTCTCTGCATTTGTGTCATTGATGCCACATTCTACTTCATTTCACACCAAAGGTCAAGGAAAAAGAACCCAGCAGATTGTGTGGCCCCCACCCTGATGGACTTATACGAGGATGTAGGTGTGAGTCACACAGAATGAGACAAGAGGAATGAGTTGAGACCTGTGTATACTCCTTAGAGAAAGTGTTCACACTAACAAGCTCATTGAACCATCAAAGCATCAAAATACTATTTTGTAGTACAGTTAGTGCGGTCCATGTCTTACGTCCCTGTATTTGATTGTAAACTCCATGAGGGCAAGACGTGTGCTTTATCTATTTTTATAACTAGTTTAATAATTTTTTGGGAAGGAAGAGAATAAGGGAAGGAGAAGGGAAAAGAGAAAAAAGAGGAAGGAAGATTGGAAGGAGGAAGAAGGACAGGTAGGAAAGAAGGAAAGAAGCTAGGGATGGAGAGAAGAAAGAAAGGAAGAAAGGAAAAAAGAATAATCAAAAGAAAAAGAAAGGAAAGAGGAAGGAAGAAAGAAAAAAGAAGGAAAGTATGGAGGAGAAGAAGGAAAGAAGGATTGGAGAGGGGAAGGAAGGAAGGGAAGGGGTGAGGGAGAGAGGAAAGGAGCAAGGAAAAAAGAAGGAAAATAGCAAAAAGAGAGAAAAAAAAGAAAGAAAGGGGATATACTACCTATGCAGGGTCAGAACCACAGTGGGAAGTTTGGGAGCTTTTCATCATTTGATGATGCTCAAACCATGACTGGAAGATGCCCCAACTCCCTCCTCCCAAATTATTTACATGTGCTTGTGTCTCATACCCAGTGCTCTATGGGGCATTATGCTTACTCTACGTATCCTGGGGATCAAGCCTCTAGAGGTCCCTTCAATAATGGAGTCATTATCAGCACTCACAGGGAGCTGAGGTCCTCTGGGAACAGCACCATCCTAGGTCCTGAGCCTCTACCATCTTGCTTTCCCTTCCATCTCAGTATTTGTTCCTCATGCCAAGTATATTCAACACAAGGGACCAGCCATCTGCCACACAAGGAGTTTTATCCAAAAAAAAAAAGTAATTTCTGACTGATCAGCACCACAAAAAGGCAGCATTTTTTATTTGTAAAAAACAACTCCCTTGTTCACACTTGCTTGCCTCTAAAATGATTCCATGGATTTTCTTCAAACTTTTAAAGCAAAAAAACCACCCACCCTCTACCTTGGGGCTGTGACTGAGTATGGGAAGTTTCATTCCCCTGGGATGACTTTGGAGACAGTTACAAATGACTAAAATTAGGAATCTGGGATGGAAACAACTTTTCAACCTTAACTGGAGTGTGAGTATTATACCCAGGTGTGGTAAGTGAGAACAGTGGTGGGAAAACAAGGAGGCAAGGAGGGTCCAGGGAGAGAAGTAAGAGGCTGAATAAACCATGTCAGTCCTGGAAATGATATCCAAATGGAAACATGATTCCAGATACTCCTTAGGTCATAAACACTCACTACAATAGCACTTCTCCCACATTGATGTATGTAAACAACAGAAACAGAGACTCCAGTCTGTCACTGTCTCCAGGCACAGAGACTGGGTGTGGGAGAGGGGAACTGAACTTCTCTGAGTTCTTACCCTTGCTCTGCTGCTGAGACCTTATGTCATGCTGGGAGAAGTCTTTCTCAACCGAGTGCCTCAGTATCCCCACATCTAAAACCAAGTGTAGTAATAATGATAACTGGTGTTTCTCTAAGACCCTTCTCTCATGAAGCTCAAATAATTCACCATCCCTCATCATGTGAGACTTGCTTTTCCTAAAAGGCAGCTTAGGTTAAAGACTTCTCCATACTTTTATGGATGAAGAAATGGAAGCCCAGGTTTGTATCATAGTCTTTAGCAAAAGTAGGAGAGAATTATGGTGATAGTTCTTCTTGCTGATCCTACTAGGGTAGGACTTCTTAACCTGAAATATGTGTATTTTTTAAAAAATCCAACAATTATTTCAATATAATAGTCTTGTTTTGTAATCCGAAGTATTTTGTTTTATGCATTTTAAAAACTTCATTATAAGAAGGGCTCCATAGGCTTTACCAGACCCCCCAAAGGCTAGGAACCCCAAAGGGCCCCCCAAAAGGCTAGAAACCTTTGGTTTAGGGCTTGATCATTTCCACACTCCACTCTTTCCACCCTCCTCCTCCAACTCCCTTTCTCACTCTCCATCCTCCCACCACTTGAAGTTCCTCTTGGCTGCCCATGGAGTTGAGACCTTGAGGGAGGTAGCATGGTACTGTAGAAAAGGTCTAGGATCTGGGGTGAGAGGACTAGAGTTCAAATCCGGCTCTGTCTCTTACTTTTGGTGTGACCTTGGGTAAGTCTCTAACTTCTCTAGACCTCTTCATTTGTAAAATAAAAGAGTTGGATTGGCCAGTGGGCAGTACAGTGTTAGCGGGGCCGAGGACTTAGGTTTGAACCCCACTTTTGCCACTTACCCCCTTGCAGTCTCAGTTTCTTCATTTGTAAAACGAGGGAGTTGGATGACATGACCTCCAAGGTCCCTTGTAGCCTGGTATTTGTGATCCCATAATATCTAGGTTTCCTTCCAGTTTTAAAATTCCATGATATGTTGAGAAAATGGAAACCATGATATGCCAACTCCCTCATCAACCCTGTCCCTGGCTCAAACAGAGTAATATTGGCAGCTGGTGTTTCTCAAAGTATTCCTCACTCAGGATGCCAGAGGCCCTACGAAGGATCCCAGCAATGTATTCTCCTAGGCTTATATTGACAGAATCTATACAAGTTCTAAAAGCAACCTGGGACAATTGGTCATGACCAGTGGCCTCCAAAATTTTTCCATGATACACCTCTAGGAGTAATTTTTTTCCTTGTGGGCATAGGATAGATAGGAGAGGAGATCTTCCCAATGGACCCTTTGCACCTATGGTTATGGGTGCCCAGGTAGGGAGTAGGTGCCCTGATGTAGGGGTCAGAATGAGAAGGTTGAGAGCTTTCCTAGTAGCAGGAGGGGGTGAAGTTGATAAATATTGAACTGTAAGAAGTGATTGGCATGTGAGGCTGTGTTGGAGACAAGCTCCATAACTGGCTTTTCTGGTGAAGGTGAGTTGTTGCCCACCTTCTCACCATCTAATTAATTAATCCCATTCTTCATGAGGTCATGCCATGGCTGGGGGTGGGGCACTTTGAAGGCCACTGACTTTGACCTTATGGTATCACTCAGTGGCAGAAAAACTTTGACTACCAAAGGATCTTATTTTTTTTTTGAAATCTATGAACTTCAAAACAGTGACTATTCTTGTTTTTCACTGACTTCCTCTTCTCATTGTCCTTCTCCTGCTAAGGTCCATCAGTCAGGGATAGTCTCTGCCCTGAGACTTTGGCAGTCTAAGACAGAGAATTTATTTAAAAACTGTAATGATCCCCAGCATAGTTCAGATTGGGAAATACTGGTCCTAACTCCAGGGCATGCATTAAAGGCCCAGGAAAGAAGCTCCTTAAACCATAGAGGTAAACTCCAAACTAGGGACATAACTACTTATTCAAGTGCCTAGGGCAAGTAGCAGCAAATGTGCCCCAAACTGACTTTTCTAGACAAGTCCAGGTGAGGGGAAAGATCAGGAGAGACCTCAGGAAGAAACTTTGGGCCTCAAGACACAAGGTCTCATAGGAGGAGAGACCCAGGGACACTGCAAGGCTGTGGCTGAGGAGTCCATCACTGGGGAAGGAAGCAGGGTGGCAAGAGCAGGGGAGTAGTTCACCTGGACTGTGGTCACCAAGAGGGGGAAAAAGTGAACCATTTGGCAGTTTCTTATTTTGCCTAATTATTTGTGTGAAGTGCTAAACTCAGTGCTTTCTACTTTGTGTCAGTACCTTATAAGTTTTGATTGTTGTTTGGTCATATCTGACTCTCTGTGACCCCATTTGGGGTTTTCTTGGCAGGGATGCTGGAGTGGTTTGACATTTCCTTCTCCAGCTCATTTTACAGATGAGAAGACTTAGGTAAACATGATTAAGTGACTTGCCCAGGATCACACAGGGAGTAAATGTCTGAGGTCAGATTTGAACTCAGGAAGGTGGGTCTTCCTGGTTCCAAGACCAGTGCTCTATTCACTGCACCATGGAGCTGCCCCTAAATTTTGGTATTCTGGAGCAAAGTGCTGGCTGCTCTACTGTACTTACAGCTCTGAATCAAGGTTCTTCCTTGTTCCCCATATCTTTAGCTATTCCCTGGTGAAAAAATAATAGCTCATATTTACAAGAGATTTACAATTTACAGAGAACTTTTCTCATAATTCCCAATGAGGGAGCTAGTGTTATTATTTCCATTTTACAGATGATAAATGAAGTATTAGAGAAATTAGAAGAGTTCCTTAGAGTCATGTAGTTAGAAAAAGTCAGAACCGGGACAGGAACTCAGTTCTTCTAACTTGACCATCATTATTACACTGCAGCATTTCTTTTCTTTTTTTAAAAAATTGTTCTTCCATTCATGTGGCTGTAGTCATTGTGTGTAGGGCATTTCTGGTTCTGCTTACTTCTCTTTGTATCAGTTTGTATATATCCTCCTGTGCTTCTCTGAGTACCTTTTATTCATAATTTCTAATTTTAATACTCTAATTTCTACTCTGCCACTCTTGAACTCATTTACAGGACAGAGTGAATTCCCTTATTCTCTTGTCCATTTTACTGTGAGATCCTTTTGTAAGAGCATAGAATCACAGATTGAGACCTCAAGAGTCCTTTGAGCACATCTAGTCCAACTCTATAATTTTACAGATGAGGTAACCAAGTCCCAGAGAGCATAGGTGCCTTCCCCAAAGTGAAACAGGTAGTAAATGGCAGAGCTGAGACTCAAACCCAGATACTGAGATTAGGAATCCAGTGTTCTTTCCAACGTACTTGTGAGCCATTGTTTTGTGCTATCTTATTGTCCCCACCTGTAATTTGTTTTCTGTTCACCTTCAGTAACAGCTCTCCCATTCCTTCTCCCTTCCTTCTTCCTACCCACACCCTGACTCACAGTTAAAAATGGGGCAGTTGGATTAAGTGACCTCTATGATGCTTCTTAATTTAAATATTCCATAATTCTAGTGATCCTGTGGTCTTCCATCCCCTTCTCTCCTTCCCTCCTATCAAAACTTACTCACCCTGTACCCTATGTCCTTAGGGTCTTACTGACTAAAACTCATTTGATGAGCAGAAGGTATCTTGGCTAGTGATGGGGTCTGGACCTCTGATGTCATTGGCATAGGGAATTCCTGCCAGCTTAGGTTGGCAACTTACAGTCTTTGAGAGTGGCCTAGAGTCCTGAGAGGTTCAATGATTTGCTCAGGGTTACACAGTAACCCAGTATATGTCAAAGGCAGGTCTTGAAACCAGGTCTATTTGACTTCAAGGCCAACTATTTACCCTTCCCAGATCCAGTAAAAAGTTTAAAAACTGTTTATTGAGTTCTTACTATGAGCAGGAATCTGTACCTGGTGCTGGGAGGCACAGAGATTTGTCCTCAAGGAACTTATAGGGCAACTGAGAAGCTGAGAAAGAAATTCACAACAAATTAAATAATGACAAAGGACTGCAATCCCAGTTTAAAGCAACACTAGAAGAGATGCTACCGTGAAGAAGAAGAATTGCCAAATGAATGGTATAATAATAAGTACCATAGGGAATTCAGAGAAGGGACAGATCACATAGATCCTTGAGGCAGCGAGGTGGTAGGCACAGTGGATAAAGTGCTGGACCTGAAGTCAGGAAGACCTGAGTTCAAGTCTAACCTCAGATCTAGCTGTGGATGTTAAGCAAGTCATTTAATGTCTTCTAGTCTCAGTTTCTTCATCTGTAAAATAGGGATAAAAATAATATCTACTATTCAGGGTTGTTGTGAGGATCAAATGAAATAACATACATAGAGTGCTTTGTAAACCTTAAAGTGCTATATAATAGTATAATATAATAGTAATTATTATTATTATTTATTATACTGGGATGGTCATGGAGGGTTTAGAAAAGGAGATAGGGTTTGAGCTCTGATGTAGGAGAAAGGAAAGAAAAGATGAATACAGGGATAGAGGTATTCTGAGATGGAGGGCAGGGAAACATGTGAATGGTGGACCTCATGCTTACCCTCAGCTTTCTCAAGGAAACAAAGTCATTTGGTGAGAATGAAGGACTGGATGGAACTGGGGACTTGGAGGAGAGTGGAGATTTGGCGTAGCCATGGTAGAAGGTCTGCTAGGGCATCAATCATACATTCCAGAGGGCATTGCTGAACCAAGTTTGAATAGCCTGTATCTGTAGTGTGCCATGTCATGTGGAGGATGGGAGGGGAAACAGGGGAGATAGGGCGAAGGCTTGGATTGAGCCAGCAGAGGAGGGAGGTTTAAGGTTTGTGCCAGGAGCAGTGGGCACTTTTTCCAGTGATAGTCTGTGGGTCTAGAGTAGGAACGAAGAAAGCAGACAGTGTGGGTGAACCAGGACTAGGAGTTGGCACAGTTGACCTGATGGAAGATTAAAAGAGTGGGGGAGGGATTAATTAGAAATAGGCTTGATATTAGGAGGAACTTTCTAATGACTACTGCTATTGTTCAGTTGTTTTAAGCCATGTCTGACTCTTCATGACCCTATTTGGGGTTTTCTTGGCAGAGATAGTGGAGTGATTTGATATTTCCTTCTCCAGCTCATTTTACAGATGAGGAAACTGAGGCAAACAAGGTTAAGTGACTTGCTCAGGGTTGCACAGCTAGTAAGTGTCTGGATTTGAACTCAGGTCTTCCTCTATCCAAGCCTGACACTCCATTGTTGCCCTCTTAATGACTAGCTATCCATAAATAGAATGGACTGTTCCAGAAGGTGGTGGGTTCCCCCACAAAGGAGGTCTTTAAGCAGAGGTCAGATGATCCCTCTTCAAGTATGTTATGGTGGGGATTCCTTTTCAGGTATAATATATAGTAGATGGTCTCTGAGGTCCCTTTGTACCTCTAAAATTCTGTGACTGTAACCCTAGGTTTTGATGAGTATTTCATTAAAGGGACTTATTGTGTGCAGTCTAGGATGAGTATGGAAGTAAAGCCAGTGGAGGGCTAATGGACTGGGAGATTTGGGAGTTGATGAGCAATGAGAGATCTTGGTGAGGAGAGATAAGCAGTTTGTTGGATCGACAGATGTGAGAGGCTGTAATCCAACAGGGTGAATTCCACTTGGGAATAACATCAAGGGTTACGTGAAGGGGGTGGTATGACTTGGAACCAGCGTGGAAGTGAGTCTACAGAAGAGTAGATATTAAACAGTGAAGATGGATGGCCTTTATTCACTTTCAGGGATGAAAGGCATTTTCAGGGATTTTTAATGGTCCATAACTAGTATTGGATAGGTAGGACCAGGCATCTTCCCATTGCTTCTACATCATTTCTTGGTGATTCAGATGGGCAGTAGGAGAAAATGGCACCTCCATGGAAGAACGCAGATAGAGAACTTATTCAATTAAGTCTAATCCAATCTTATCCAAACCAATTCATTCCAAAAAATTTTTTTTATTATGTGACAGACATTGTGTTAGGCTTTGGAGATACAAAGAAAAAACATCACTTTATGTCTCTGCCTTTTTCTTGGAGTCAACCAAACAAGTTTCTCATCCTCACACAACTTCCTCACTCCCACCTTGGATTCTTTGCACTTGGCCTTGTCCCACGTGAAATGCCCTCTTCCTCGTCTTCTGCCAAATTCTGCCCTACCTTCTTCGAAGCACGTCTCAGAAACCACTTCCTCCATGACTCCTGAGATTCATTCCACACAGGTGCTGTCCTGCCAATGACTCCCATAACATTTCAACCCATATATTCGTAAAGCCACATTGAATTCTGCCTGGGCCTACAGATTTCTGTTACAGATGTCCTTATGTAGATTCCCCTGGACTTTGTCCAATACACCTCCAGAGATGCTAAGATCCTTTGTCCTTCCTTATTGTGGGAATGATGTGAGTACCTGGCAGGCTTAATCATTTCCTAGAAACATAGACTTTCAGAGTGGGCTGACTAATTCTAAAATAAAGAACTCCACTGTAACATCCTTGACAAGTGATCATCCAGGCTTTGCTTGAAGACCTCCAATGAAGAGGATTTATCTGAGTGATAGATGAGAGGACCTTCCTTCTTTGTTGCAATGGAACAAAAGTCCTCTTATTTCTCAGATCTTTAAAAAAAAATAAAACCTTGTTACATATTCATTTTTTCTCCCTTTTTAACACCGCTTAGAATCAAATGATGATGGATTTAGAGCTGGAAGGCCCTTTGACCTCATTTTATATATGAAGAAAGTGGAGCCCAAAGAGCTTTAATGACAGGGTCGCACAGCTGGTAAGTGTCTGAGGTAGGGTTTGAACCCAGGTCTTCCTGATTCCAAGCAAATATGGCAGCCAACCATGCTACCTCCTGGCTTTCTCTAGACTCTTAAGCTCTGATGCCCAGGATAGGAAGATTGACAAGCAAGATTTATGGGAAGGGAATGTGATAGCATTGGGATAATAGAAGATGGCAGACCCAACAACTATATTGAAAGTGGCCTCCACCTATCCACTAGGCTCAACTTTTTCTTGATTCCAAGAAGCTTTCTCCTGTGTGCTTTAACCCAGAAAACTGTTGAGTTGCTTTCTTTCACTCATTCCCCAGCATGATCACATGATCCTAGTGGGAGGCAATTGGAAACTTGCCCAGGGTCACACAGCTAGTAAGTGTCTGAGGCCAGATTTGAACTCAAGTCCTCCTGACTCCAGGGCTGGTACTCTATCCACTACCCCACCTAGCTGCCCCAGTCCAATATTAAAAAAAATTGATACCTTTTGTTTTTATGTTACCTTCATTTTCAAATACATCCTCCCCTTATCTGGCAAAGTCACCCCTTATAATGAAGTACAGAAGAAAAGCAAGCAGTTGGACAAAAGTAACCAACACAGCAAACCGACCTTATGCTATATGCAATGTTTCTCACCTGTAGAGGTTGTATAGGAGATAAGGCATGGGATTTGGAGTCAGGAGGATCTGAGTTCAAATTCTCCCTCAGATACTTACTGGCTATATAATTGAGCAATTTATTTAAGGGCTAATAATAATAGCTAACATTTACATAATGCCCATTAGGTGCACTTTTTATAAATATTATTTCATTTAGTCCTCACAACAGTTTAATCCTGAGAGGTAAATGTTATTATTATCCCTATTTTACAGATGAGGAAACTGAGACAAAGAGAAGTCAAGTGACTTGCCGGGGGTCACACGGCTAGCATGTGTCTGAGGTTCTATTTGAACTCAGGTCTTCCTCATTGCAGGAACCCTAGTCACCTAGCTGCCCTACGTCACTTAGTGCCTCAGTTTATCCTATGTGCTTCACTTTCCTCATCTGTAAAATGAGGAGGTTAGATGATGGCTTCTGAGGTTTTTTTCTGGTTCTAAATCTCTGATCCTATGATCTCTGCTTAGAAGTGAGAAAGGAGTATTTTCTCATCTCTTCTACCATGCTTGGTTATCATAATAACAGTGTTCAGTTCCCTTTGAGGAGTTCTTTTCATTTGCATCGTGGTAGTCACTATGTTTATTTCTTCCTAGGTGCTGTTTGTTTTGCTTTGTCTCAGTTCATGTTTCTAATGCTTCTGTGAATTCTTTATACTCCACATTTCTTACAACATTGTAATACATGCTCCATGATCACCTTATATTCACTTGACAATTGTTTGTCCATTTGACTGACACATGCCACTGTCATACTTACTCATTTTGCCATGTCCGGGTATTACCCCCCAGTACCAAGACAGTTGCCAATCTCAGGGTCCTCTCCAAGCTTCACCCCTTCTCCTTCCATTTATTTCTGTGAACGTATTTTTAATACATCAAGCATTATTAAAGAACTAAGACTGGGTAGAAAAGAGCACCATATTCAGGATTAGAAGACCTGAGTTCAAAGCCTACTTCTGCTCCTTGACAAAATCGTGGAATCCCAAGGCTAAGAGCAACATCAGAGGTCACCTAGCACATTCCACACCTGACTAGGAACCTAGATTCAGCCTCCATTAAGAGTCTTATACAGGGGCAGCTAGGTGTCACAGTGGATAGAGCTCTGGCCTTGGAGCCAGGAGGACCTGAGTTCAAATCCAACCTCAGACACTTGACACTCATTAGCTGTGTGACCCTGGGCAAGTCACTTAACCCCAATTGCCTCACCAAAAAGCAAAAAATAAAAAAGAGTCTTATACAAAAGACTGGAAAGCCTGCAATAGACACTAACCCACCCCAGGCATATGGAAGATTCTCCCTTTGAGACACAGCTCTCTTCTACCTCTCAGTTCCCAGGCCTTGTCTCTCACCTTCAACTGGACCCTAGTGGCTCCATATTTATATCTGCATGACCTTGGGCAAACCACTGCCCTCCTCTGAGACTTTCCTCTCTCTTGTGAAAAATGTGGGGGTTGGTCCTTTCTAGTTCTAAAGTCTATGAAAAAGAAAAATGACTCCTCATGTTTCCAGAGACCTTAACAGATGTAAGAAAGGTTGAGTGCTCGATGGTCTGAATACAGAGATGCTATTTAGATGGAATAGGAGAGAAAGAGATAAGAAAAGGGTCAGTAAGTCCCCAGTGCTTAATGATTACCAAGCAATACTCTGGGTCCCAGGGAGAGTTAAAGAGGAAGGAGAAGGAACAGTACTTGTTCTCAAGGAACTTACAGTCTAATGGGAAAGATGGCTAAGCACAAAAGGAGGCATTCAGAAACAATTAACAATGAGATAAAGCATGGCATGGTGCCTAGAGGCCTGGCCTTGAAGTCAAGAAGACCTTGGCTCAAATTCTCCCTCTGACACATATCAGCTATGTGACTACGGGCAAAGCCCTGGTGGCTATTCAAGATTATAATAAATAACATAGGAATTATTCATCTGCATTTGTGGAGGGAATTTCCACACCAGGAGTTCCCCCCAGTGATGAAATCATGGATCTATACAACCCCCTCTACCTCCCTCCACAACTTTCCAATTCCTTTTCTGATGCCTCTATATGGAGTGGAGATGACCATGCTGGACTGTATGCCAATGGAGCATAAGCCCTAGCCGGTTCTAACAGACTGGCGAGGCACCAGTACCAGCAATAAATAGACTTTCTGCTTTTGAGAACCAGTCTAGCTGAGTTCCTAGAGGCTCCTCCTCATCACACTGGCTGTAGGGCAATGGATTTTCCCACCTCAGATATTCTCAATGACCAGCTGTCATCTACCATGGAAGACTTTGAGGCTCAGTGTATAGAGTGACCAGGCTTGGAGTTGTTGAGAAGACCTGAGTTCAAATCCTGCTTCAGCCACTTAAAGCCATATAGCCCTGGGCAAAGTCTCTTACACCTCTATTTCTTTGTAAAATGAGGGAGTTAGGTTCAATTGCCTGGGCTAGTGGAAGGAAAAAAAATCCTAGATTCTTGAAATAGCAAAGAGACTGAGGTACAATGGTAAGATCCCTGAACTTGGAGTATGGAGATCTGGATTCTACTGCTGGCTTTGCCTCTAACTACCCATGTGACCTGAGTAAGGCACTTACCATTGGGGCCCCACCTTTCTCTTCTGTTTAACAAGGAGAGGCATTACACCATCTCTAAGATACCTTCTGGTGCTAACATTCTGTGAGTGTAGTCAAATGCTATCTTTTGTACTTTTCAAAACAGTGGGAAAGTGAACATGGGAAAATGAATAAGTAAGTTGTTTATGCTGCTTTAATATCACCATCACCAACAGCCAAAATCCCTACCCATTTGTCAGCACTGGCTACCAAGGTCATTACAGATTATTCTCATTGCTGGATACTAGCAGAACCTATTCCAGGAGGCATTAATACATCTCCCTACTCTGTACTAGATTGGGCATCAGCCCAGGAGGCATCTCTAATAAGGCTAACTACTTATTAGGGTGATATTCTGCCCAGTTGTGGGTACTCCATGTTAGGTAAGCAAAGAGTTGTGGACAGAAGAGTGTTGGTTGAGTTGAGAAGGTCTTGGGCATGGAAATACTTGTCTTGATGGTTGGACAGTCTACAACTGTGAGATCTTAGGAACAAACATTTAGAACCAAAAGGGACTTCAAAGGTCAACTAGACCAAATCTCTGTTTTTACAGAAGAAGCAAAGATGAGAACTGATTTGCCTAAAGTCACCCAGGCAGTAAACATCAAAACCAGAATCCAGACCCAGAACCTCCAACTCCAAATCCAATGTCTTTCTGTTTTGCCATGGGCCTGGGAATGGGAACTTTGAGGTGGAGGTGATTATGAGAGGTATTGGGGAAGGGACCTTGGGCTATTGAGTATGGGTTGTTTGGTTCTGGAATTTATGGGAATTAATAGTATCCTGGTGATACTATGGACGGTCAGAGAATAAAACACTGCCAGCCTCTGAAAATCACTGAAAGCCATGATATCAACCTTAAATGACAGATGAACCAAAGGAAAAAGGAAAGACACAATGTTGGATATGAACAACTTGGGGGAAAGAAGTGACTTAATAGACTTTATCAAATATACAAAAAAGAGTCATGATGAAATAAGAGTGAGAGCTAACAGATAGCCTCTACTTTGCACCCATAGCTGTGAAATATTAAAGGATTTAGAGAAAGGTCTCCAGTGCTTTGGAGAAATCCCTTGTGGTGGATTTATGGAAGGATGAGAAGGCATAGATTGGCAGTGATTTGCACTGGTGGACAGAGAGTTCTCACAGTGAGATAACATATCCATCAAAGTTACAAAAAAACGGAGAAGAAATGGAGATAACATGAGCTTGAAAGGGGAAGAAAGAGAAGTTGACAAGCATGAACTGGGAGGTGAAAGGGAGAATTGTTTAATGAAAGGATTAATGGAAAAAGATGTTGTTAATATGGAGATTATGAGATTAGAAGGAGATGCATTGGTGGGGGGTGGATGGGAGGAATAGCCTTGTGAGCCAGCAGTGACAGAAATGAGGAAACAGCATTAAATAATAATGCTTACAACAAAACTCAGGTAAAAGACAAAGGACAATGTGGGTAGCATACTTTCAAAGACAAAGCACATGTCCTTCCTTTCTGTTAACAAAAGGTAAACTACAAAAGTGACAAGAAGCATGGGGGAGTTGGCTTTTAGGATTAGAACTGGCAGGGAGATCTTGGAGGTCATCAAGTGCAGACCCTCTCATTTTACAGGTGAGGAAACTGAGGTCGAAAGAGATTAAATGACTTCCTAAGGGTCATATAGCTAGTAAGTATCTGTGACCCCAAGTCTTCCTCGCTCTAAGACCAGTTCCCTATCTACTGCTTATGTAATCTTTCAAAAGTAGATAAAGAGTTGGCCTAGAAATCTGGAAGATTGTGCAATTCATGCTGGCAGTGTGGATCCTTTAAGGCTTTAGTGCTCCAGGCAATTCTCTTAGACAGTGGTGGGGGAACCTATAGCCTTGAGGCCATGTGTGGCCCTCTAGGTCCTCAAGTACCACCCTTTGACTGAATCCAGAGTTTGACAGAATTTGTGAAGCTTGAATTCAGTCAAAGAGCCGCACTTGAGGACCTAGAGGGCCACATGTAGCCTTGAGGCTGTAGGTTCCTCACCCCATCTTAGACTATGAATTGCAGAACAGTTAGAAAACTGCCTTGGTAAAAGGATCTTCCTATAACAATAAGGTCATAGGACTCCCTGGACCCTCTTTTCAAAAAAAAAAAAAAAGTAACATGTACTCTCAGTTATGTTTTTAGATTGCTTTGCTGAACTGTTTTTGGGGGAATTTACTTTTGGGGAGTATGGACTTTTCTTATGTTAAAGCAAAATGTTAATAAAACAAATCTTAAATCTTATATTTGAATAGCACGTAAAATGTACCCCCATATGGTCTCATTTTTTCCTCACTACAACTGTTGAGAAAACTGAGGCTCAGAAACTTGCCAAAGGTCACACATACGAACTAGTTCTTTTCCCTATATCACTAAGCCAGGTGAAGGAATTTGAGAAAATTGCCTTGAGGAGAAGCTATTAATGGGCCCAAGCTCTGGTAGGTCCCACCATGTTCTCCTCCAATTGGTGAATTATTTCCTGGAACCTCCATTTGAAGAAGCATTCATGGGAGCCACATCAACTTCAAACCCAGTTTGAAGACCAAACTCTGTCTATTTGTTTGCATTTGTATTCCTAGTATTTGGAACAATGCTTACACATAGGAAGCCCTTAATAAATACTTTATCTTTGTCAAGTCAGAAAGCACAGTGATGTTTGTCATCTGAAGACTAGCTTCTCTAAGTTCAAATAGGATTGTCATTAGATTAGTGACAGGGTGGTACATTTTTTCAGCCACTACTCCTCTCAGAGACCACCTACTAAGTTGCAGTAAAAGGTATATTTGGGACCACTCTGCTCTCCATTACACACCATTCATGTGTGTGTGTGTGTGTATGTGTTTGACAGAGACAGAGAGGCAGAAAGGGAGAGAGAACATTTATTTAGTATTTACTACATGCCAGGCACTGTACTAAGCACTGGTAATATAAATACAAGTAAGCAACATGGCCCCTCCCCTCAGGGAACTTATTTCTAAGAAGACAAACCACACACAAAGGGGAACTGGAAAAATTTGGAGGAGGGGAAGTGGAATTGGTATGGAGATGGCTTAGAAGAGGTGTGGAGGCTTGCTTCTGGCCAAGATCAGATGAAAGCTCCCCTCTGGCAGCCCATCACGCCAAAGAGTAATCCAGGTTCTGGTTGGGGGTGGGGGGAGATGAGATGATGGTTGGAGTGGAAATAGACTTTGAAACGTTGAAGGAGTTTTTATGCTAAAGAAGCAGGATAATTTGGGGTGGGACACTGATGAAATAATTGACAAGTAGAGATTATGTTGAAAAATTGAAGGTAGACTTGTGTATATTAAAAACAGGAAAGATCTTAAGGAAGGGTTGGGGGTAGAAGTTGAGACTACTATCTCCATTGGAAGATGTAGGCAAGAGAATAAGAAGTGTGAGTGTATTTAGGTCTGCCAATCTATTCCTCTAAGATTCTACTCCCCATCCCTGTGACTTTCCAAGTCAAGCCAAGTTCAGTTAATAAGCATTTATTAAGCATGCACTCTACACCAGGCACTATGTGAAATGTTGGGAATACAAGCATAAGCAGAAAGAAAAAAAGTTCCTGCCTTCAAGGAGCTTCTTTTCTAATGGAGGAAGGCAACACTCAAAAGGAAACTGAAAAGGAGAGGGAGATGGGGAAGAGATGAAGGCACCCAGTGATGGGACATTGTAGAGAAAGTCTGAGAAAGTCAGGAGTGCAGCCTGGAGAGGAATAAAGACATGGATGCCCTGGGCATCCTCCTTAAAACGAAGGCTCTGGGAGGAACCAACCAATCATACACAGGGAGAAGCCACAGGGGCTTCTCAAAGTGAGAAGTGTAAGGGTGGAGGGAGCTTCCAGTGTGCAGTTGTTTGGGGGACATTGTAGAGAAAGTCTGGGAGAATCAGGAGCACAGTCTGGAGAGGAATGAAGACAGCCTTTCCTTGGTCACCACTCCCCTATTTGTGTTGTCTCTTTGAGTTAGAATGTAAGCTCATTGAGGGCAGGCACCAATTCTCTTGTGTATTCTTACACTTAGCATGGTGCTTAACACATAATAAGCCATTGATTAATACATTTTCATTCATTCACACATTCATTCATTCATCACTCACCTATTCATTCATTTATTCATCTTTGGGACTTGAAATGCAAAAGAAGATTAAACCAGGATTGATTAGATGAGTCTGTGAGAGGCAATGACAGAGTCTAAGAGAGAACTGTCTCTAAGTGTCTCTGAGCAGGATTAAAAGAGGCTCTCTGAGCCAGCACTGAAAGGGACTTTGAGAGTGGTAAGGAGATAGAGATGGGCTAGAAAACTATGGGGAGTGAGATCAGCAAGTGAGGGGAAGGGAGCAGCGATGTGGTGCAGTGGATAGAGCACCCGCCCTGGAGTCAGGAGGACCTGAGTTCAAATCTGGTCTCAGACACTTGACACTTACTAACTGTGTGACCCTGGGCAAGTCACTTAACCCCAATTGCCTAGCAAAAAAATAAAAAACAACCAAAAAAAAACCCAACAAAAAACAAAACAAAAAAATTGAGCAGAAACTAGACACATTCTGGGCAGGCAGATGAGTTGTGGGTTGGCTTGCTTGTTTCCAGAAGACCTGCCAGGCTGTATTAATACACTCTAAGGGTGAAACTGGGATGAGGTAACTGAGAGATGAAGAGGAGGAGGAGGAAGAACTAGAAATCAAAGGGAGAGAGAAATTATGAGGAATTTGATATAAGCAACTGAGAGGGAGGGGCTAGTATGGGCGGTGATGGGCAACAGAAGGCAGAAAGATCAGAACCTGAGATGTTGGCAGTAACAGGATCTGGAGAAGACGAATAAGTCAGGCAGGGTGACGAGACTGTGAGGCCATGGGGAGGGGTCACTGCCATGAATGACTGGTGAGTGCTTAGGTCTAGGGTTTCTCAGGGCATATTTGGATTTGGGGCTAAGGGAACTGAGAGCTACTCAGGGGAAGAGCTCGATGGAAGATGGAGCAGGGGAGTGATGCTGAGTTTGGGCACTGAAAGGCAATGAGAAGAGGGAGGAGGTGATGGAGCCCCATTCCCTGTGGAGCTCTGGCTTTCAACCTCCTCTGCAATGTGACTTCTAATACTTTGGGGTTCAATGCTGTGATGTTATAAGAATAACTATGATTTTTAAGATACTTTCAGGTGTGCCAAGCACTTAACATACTTACTTGGGTCTGATCTTTACAACAACCCCATAGGAGGGGTCCTATCATATGTGATGGAGTATAATGTTGAGCAGAGGTGGCAAACACACCCGTGCAGCCTACATCATTCCTGAGTCCACTGGAACTAGATTAAAATGTAATTGGGAAATGTTTAGTAAAATTAAAATACAAGACATAATGTTAATCTGTGGTTTTCTAAGTCAGTGTGCACCCACAGGGATCCTTATATAAGGTTTTGTGGCCCCTATTTCTATAAATTTGACGCCACTGGTTAAAGTAACAGAGAATCATTATCATAATCTCATAGATTCAGAGCTAGGAAGGGATCTTTGTTGTTGCTGTTCAGTTGTGTTAAAATCTTCCTGACTCCATTTAGGGTTTTCTTGGCAAAGATACTGGAGTGGTTTGCCATTTCCTTCTCTAGCTCATTTTACAGATGAGGAAACTCAGGCCAACAGGGTTAAGTGACTTGCCCAGGGTCACACAGCTAGTGTCTGAGGCCAGATTTGAACTCATGAAGATGAGTTCATGGCGCCCCCTACTTACCCCTAGAAGCCACCTCAGAAGCCATCTAATTTACAACCCAACCGCCTCATTTTATAGATGAAGAGCCTTGGTCCAGTAAAGGTTAAAAGAATCACACAGATAGTGTGTCAGAGCCAGGATTCAAATCCAGGTCTTTTGGCCTTAAATCCTGGTCCTTTTTTATAGTTTACTGGTCCTGGCATCAGGTCTCTCTACCTTTTCAGTCTTCTTATGCTTTACCTCCCACCATGTACTTTTGATCTAGTGACACTGGCTTCTTTGCTGTTCCTCAAACAAGACCCTCTATCTCCCTACTCCAGGCATTTTCTCTGGCTGGTCCCAATGTCTAGAATGTTCTCCCTCTTGATCTCTGCCTCCTGGCTCCCCTGGCATCCTTCAAATTCTGGCTAAAATCCTATGTTGTACCAGAAGTCTATCTATCCCCACTCTTCTTAATCCTAGTGTCTTCTCTGTGTTGACTATTTCCAATGCATCTTGTTGTAGCTTGTTTGTACATAAATTATTTTCATGTTGTCTCCCTTGTTAGAACAGGGGCTGTGTTTCCTCTCTTTGTATCCCCAGCTCTTAGCAGAGTGCCTGGCACATAGCAGGCACTTAATGAATGTTTATTGACTGACTGATAGGAAGACCTGATTTCAATTCCCATACCATACACTTGTTAGCTTTGTGACCCTGAGCAAGTCATCTACCCTCTCTGAGCCTCAGTTTCCTCATCTGTAAAATGTAAATAATAGCATTTACTTCACAAGTTTGTTGTGAGCTTCAAATGAGATCATGTAAGTTTTGCAAACTTTAAACCTGCTATATGACTGGAAACTATTATTATCTCTATTTTACAAATGGAGGAACTGAGGCTCAGAGAGGTTTTTTTTTTTTAAGGAACTTGCTCGTGATCATATAGCTGGGAAGCAGTGTTTGAGTCCAGACTCCGTAGTCTGTCCACACTACACTGACTTGCCTCTCCCTAACTGTCCTGCGGAGATGCTCAGAAGCCATCTGTGAACGCCAACAAATCCCGGGAAGATCGGGGCCAGACAATGACAGAAGTTGAGAGAGCAAATACTCTCAAAACCTATTTTTTTTCTTTAAATATTTGCTGAGAGGGAGTGGGAAGTGGGCCCAGTGAATACAGTGCTTATTGCTCACACTACATTAAAATTCAGATCGGCTTGTGCAATATCCCCTGCATAACGGCTCTGCGCTGATATTTTTATAACTCCTAATATCAAACAAATTGCCTCTTGGCGGAGACAGTTTAATGTGACGAGGGCCATCCCCGCTAGCTTCTGAGCACCGGCCCCATAAAGATCACCGTTCTGTTACTGGGAACAGTGGAGCCATGAATTTCCTATCAAAAATACGGCTGGATTATGCAGAGTAAATCTCCGGAGGTATTAAAGGGATCATGGAATTTTAATTTCTTTTCTTTTCTACCCCCTCCTCCCCCTTCTACCTTTTCTCCTGCTAATAAAATGAGGTGGGGAGGGGTTGTGGGGAGTGAGTCTGGGCTACAGTGAACCACACTCTTAACCCTGGACTGCACTCTTGCTGATACCATCCTCTGCCCCCACTCAACCCAATACTACTTCGATGGCTAGTCTGGGGTCTAAGTGGTCAAGAATGTTCTGGAAGGGTTTATAAGAATCACAGATTTAGAGCTGGAAGGGACCTTCGAAGTCAGGTGGTCCCCTTCATTTTACAGATGATGAAACTGAGGTTGGAAAAGCTGAAGTGTCATGCCTCCAGGTCGCACATGTAGATAGTGGTAAAGGCATAATTTCAGTCCAGGTTCTATGTCTTTCTATCCAGTACTGCAACTGACTTACTCATTGGTTAGTCCATACCCAGGACATCAATCTCCATGCCAAACACTCTCCATTTTCTCTTAGTTTTTAGGGTGGCGCAGTATGTGGTGAAATGAGTTGTCACACATAAGTGGGTATGGATTAAATGGGATGTTAGCAGCAATCCCTGCCCTGGAAGAGACTGTTGAGTTGGGGTTCATAGATAAGATGATTCAATTAAATCCTTAAGTAACTAATGAGTTTATTTGCAATGGTCATTATAATTCAATATTTAATGGAACTATGATTTAATCCACGTGGGTATAACTTATACTGGTGGTGGTTGGAACCATCCATTCCTTCTCATCCTGGGGGTGGGGGTTTTGTTCATGTTTTCCCATGTGTCCTTCAGAGAAGTCCTCACATCCATGGAGACTTGATCTTTTTACATTTCAAAGCTACCAGGGCAGTACATGGGTTGTTCACCTGTTATCCCCCACCTGTATTACATAACCAGGTCACCTCCTATTTCCTTTTCCCTTATTCTTCTTTGTGAGAGCTGTACAGTGGGAATATACTGCAGTCCCTTGATGCTCACCATATGCCAGTCCCTTTAGATCATACACTAATTTGATTCTTTGGAGACTCTGATGCCCCAAGATTGGGAGAACATTTTGTGTTATATGTATAGATGAGCTAAGTGGCACCATGAATAGATTGTTGGGCCTGGAATCAGAAAGACCTGAATTCAAATCTGACTGTACACACTTAGCAGCTGTATGACTCTGGGCAAGTCATGTAACCTCTATTTGCCTCAGTTTCCTTAACTGTGAAATGAGGATAACCACAGCACTTACATCCCAAGGTTGTTGTGAGGATTAAGTGAGATCATATTTGTAACAATTCTTAGTGCAGAGCCTGGCACATAGTAGGTGCTTTATAAATACTTCTTCCCTTTATACTCTCTGGATACTATAGCATTCTATCAACCAATGTGCAAGCATTTATTAAGTGCTTACTCTGTGCCAGGCACTGTACTGGACCCTGGGGATATGAACACATAAATGAAACAGTCTCTGCCCTCGAGAGCTTACATTCTAGAGGGGGAGACAAATGCATAATGAAGTGTTTACAAAGTATATGCCAAATAAATATAACATGATGAGTGGGACAGCTAGCAGCCAGGGGTATCAAGAAAGGATCTGTACAGAAGGTTCCAGAGAAATGTGTTAGAGTTCTTATCAGTTTCTGTGCCCTCTGGAGAGATGCCCATGTGTGCACAGTCCATACCTGCTCCTTGTCTCACACATTAAAAAAAAATAATTTATTTATTTTTAGTTTTCAACATTCACTTCCATAAGATTTTGAGTTTTAAATTTTCTCCCCCTCCTTCTCGTCTCCCCATCCCAAGACATCATGTAATCTGATATAGGCTCTACTTACACATTCATATTAAGCATATTGTCTTCTCACACATTTTTTAAGTAAATGAGTAGTTAGGTAGCTTCCACCTCAAATATATCATGTCACCTTGCATTGGTTGCGAAATGACCTCTAATCTCTTTGCAGACCTAAATCACTTGCCGTTTTCCAATAAGATGTTAAAGTCCACCAATGTTGCTAGACTAGCAACTGGGATTCTGTCATTTGGAATGGCTATTTCCTCCCTTCCACCCTCCCTTTACATCGATGGTAATTAGTTTGATCCTTAAGAAACATCACTAACACCAACTCATTGTTTTATCACACAGTATAAATGATCCCATTTCTGTCTCCATTTGCAGATGTCTTCCTAACATTCTAACTTTGTAATCAGTTTGATGAAACATTGTATACTCCATGGCTATTCTCATTTCATCTAACTAATCCAATGCAGACCATACTAACGTCAACCATTTCTCTTGGTAACTAAACTCTGTAGGAAAACCTCACGTGATAGATTTGGATGGATGAATATTGGAGGTCCTCCAAAGTTATAGGAGATCTGCTCACCAAATAACAGAATTTTTGAGTTAGGAGGGACCTTAGCAATCTTCTGTTCCAAACCACACCTGAAAAGAAATCCTGGCTAATAAGAGTTAGCATTTATGTAGTGTGATAAAGTTTGTAAAGCACTCTACACATACTATCTCTCCTCATTCTTACATCAATACTACGAGGCAGGTACTATCATTATCACCCATTTTGCAGATGAGGAAGCTGAGGCCGAGTGATTTGTTCACGGTCACATAGCTAGTAAGTGTCTGAGGAAAGATTTGAACTCAGGTCTTCCTGACTCTAAAACCAGCGCTGTTTCTGCATTGTGCCATCTAGCTGCCTCTACTTATATCAATGCAGAAAATCCAAAAAGGGGCTGTCCAACCTCTGCCTGAACATCTACAATGAGAGGGAAGCTTTTACCCTGCCAGCAGCCTATTCCATTTTGGGATGGCTCTAATAGTTAGCAGTTTATTTATTTATTTCTTTTTCTAGAGATCAAGGTTAATTTTGTCTCTTTCATCCATTGCTTTGGGTTCCTTCCTTATGGGGATAAGTGGAACAAATCTGGTCCCTCTTTTATATATGAAAGCTTTACCAATACTTGAACATAGATACCATATACCCTGAGTCTCCTCTTCTCCTTGCTAACCTTACCCAGTTCCTAATAGGGTATGGATGCAAAGCCTGTTTCAATGTTCCTGTATCTCAGTCCAGGGGCTCCCTCTGGGAATGGATGGGGTAGAGAATATGGAACTCATGCTGGGGGAGGAAATGGGGAGCAGGCAGTGGCAATACTTAAGGGCAGATATGGAGCCATTATGGATCCCACGACATTTTCAATTATTACTCGATGAACCTGAGAAATATTGTCATTTTGGCTTATATCCATTTGTTGGAGGTGTCATGGTGGAAATTCTTATAGCTACAGGTTGGACTAGATATCTGTCTTTGGAGTTCTTTTCCAGGGATTCTCTGACACTCTAAAATGCAATGCAATTCCATACAAATGGAAACTCTAGGCTGTTTGGTGCCTCACCACCACTATTATCATCCTTATTGTCATCAATAACAACATCTCTTGAGGCGGCAGTTTGAGTGACCCCATGCTAGATGCTGGTCTTTCTGCAAGCATCCTGTACATACCCTTACCCTATATCCCAATGGTTCCTATCTGCTTTGAGGGTTCTAAGCCTGGATCTCACCTCCATCTTCATGACCAGTGAGGATAGAGAATGCTCTACCACAGAATAATTCCAAGTGAGCGATGGTGGCCTGGGCCTTGTCTACACATTGCAGAACCCTTGGGTCTCCTGTGAGATCAGGATGCAGAGTAGGGTAGCCCACCCTCATGATGTTGAACACCCACCTGGACACATCCACCCACGTCGGACATTGAGTGGCAGACCCTGTATGGCTTTCTGCCTGCTCCTCTTCTCCTTTCTCTTGTCCCTTCTTGTACAGGATCACAGATACATCCTTCTCCCTGCCACCTCCTGGGAGACCTGCTGCTCCAACCCCAATCTGTTGCTCCTGCATTACTAAAGAGCCTTTTGCCTTTCCCAGTGCCTCCACCCCAGGAAAGAAGGAAGGAGCCCCTAGGGCTCGATCACATTCTACTATTGGGAGTGGGGGGAGGCTAGCTGGGGGAGGGGTTCCCTGGAGTCTGCAGCAGATGGGGGAGGCCCCAGTGGGGTGCACGTGAATGAGTTTCAGGGAGGAGGCTATGTACCAATCCGCTCTTGTTCACTGCCATCCACTGTTTTCTCCCCCCAGTGAGTCTCTTAATTTTGCTCATTTATCTTAAAGAGCTCCGTAAGCGCCGTAGGCTCTGGGGGGGGGGGTGCGCATGGGGGCTCCGACACCCGACCCCCACGCCTGCCTCCCAGAGGAGCCATCCAGCATGAACCAAATCTCATTTTCCTACAAATAGTTTGTCAGAAACAGCAGGGCAAGTAATAAATCACAGTGAGCGGAGAGGGAGAGGGGGAGAGGCACCGAGAAGGGAAAGGAGGGAGAAAGGGAGGGACTGAGGGAGAAGGAGAGGGAGGGACAGATGGAGGGAGATGGTGAGAAGGGAAGGGAGGCTCTGAGGAGGGGGAGAGAGGGGCAGGCAGAGAGGAAGAAAAACAGGAGGAGAGGAGAGGAGAGAAGGGAAGGAAAACACAAAGGGAGAGAGAGAAGAAGAGGGGGAGCGGGGAAACAGACAGCGAGAGGAAGTGTCAGAGGTGGGATGGAGAGATGGAAACAAGAGGGAAAGCGTGTGGGGAAAGAGAGGGAGAAAAGCAAGGGGAAAACAAACCTGAAGAGTAAATGTTTGCAGAAAGTATGGAACTAAGAAAAGAGAGTGAAGAATGAGGGTAGATGTCAAGGGAAGAGGGGGGATGTGGGCCCTTAGGGATCGATGGAGAAGAAAGGAAGAGAATACCTTAGGAGAAAAGGCAGGCAAGGAGGGGACTCAAGGGGAGGAATAAGGCATCAAACTGAGGCTCAGTGGTCTTGGAAAAATCACTGAACTAGGGCTGCAGGCATTGGCTCTGCCCCTAACTTGCTTTATGACCTTAGCAAATCCCTTGAGTCTCTGTGCCTCAGTTTCCTCATTTGTACAATGAAGGGCTTGGATTAGATGAGGGGTTCTTAACCTTTTTGGGGATCATGGACCCCTCTGATAGTATTTAGTATTTGAAATGCATAAAATAAATACATGGAATTACCCAAGAAATTGATCATATTAAAAATCAGTATATAATTTTTCCCATCTGAGTTCATGGATGGATGCCCTGAAATCTCTCCACAGACCCTTTGTGAGGTAACGGTCTTTAGGGTCCCTTCTAGTTCTGCCATTCTCTGATTTTAGATTTCCTAAGTCAACAGGACATTTCAGTCCCTTTTCCCATTATTTGCATCTGGGGATACATATTGCTGCCTCCTCTAGGCTGGAATCTGCCTGTCTGTTTCCTCTATCCTGGGACTCAACTCAAACTGGACTCAAGGCTTGGCAGAAGCCTAAGTGATGTTGTCATAGGCAGGGCACCTCCTGTCTCCTACCCACTGACTGAGCCTCCCTCCATGACTCAGCTCCCCCAAAGAAAGAAGGCACAGGGTCAGTGTAGGGGGAAGGGCAAAGGTAAGGCCTGGTTCCCGTGTTTGAAGATAGGTGGGTGGAGACAGATAAATGGGTGCCTTGCATGCATTCTTGGGTCTTTGGGTTGGTGTCAGGGGGTGACAACTGGGCCTGATAAATAGTGTCTTGGAGTGGGAGTCCAAGTTCTAGTCTTCTATTGAGAACCTCCCCACCCAGAACTCTGTGTGATCTTAAACATGTCCCTCGTCTGTCAACAAGAGAGGCACACACTTCAATGCTTTTCTTCTCCCTCTGCTTCCCCTCCCAAAGGGACTTGGGGAAGAATGAGGTCATGTTTGGAAAGTTAGAAGGGAGTCTGGTACAAGAGCCGTGGGGGGCACCCTGGCTGGCAGCAGGGCTCTGGTTTCCCTTCTCCCAGCCCTTCTGATCTCCAGCTCTCTTTTCAACTTTTGGGGTCAGTTTGGGAGAAGATGAGGCAGACCCTTAGACACAGAAACCCGGTGACAGATATGTACAGAGGCAGGGGTGCCCCCAGATGCTCAACCAGAGGTCAGGGCTCTGGATTCCACAATTAGTGGGTCTGGGATGCTGCTTTTTTTAATGACCATCTTTGTTTTCTCTGGTTTTGAACTTGCCTGACTAAGAAGGGAATCTGAGAATCTGAGAATCTATGCCTTGTCTCTGGGCATGGAGTGTGTGTGTGTGTGTGTGTGTGTGTGTGTGGGGTGTGGGGGTGGAGAATTAAGGTTAGAAACCAACAAGAGTTCTTTATTTTCCCCTTTAGTGAGAAGTGAAGACTCCTCTCTCTCTCTGTCTGTCTCTGTCTCTCTCTGTAAAACTCTACCCCTCTTCTCAGAGCAGTTTCTCTTTAGTCTCAGAAGCACTGAATATAATACAATGGAAAGTGTTTGGCCTATGGAGTTAGAAAACCTGAGTTCAAATCCCACCTCTAACACTTGCTACCAGGGTGACCTTGGACATTAATAATAATAATAGCTAACATTTATATAATGCTTTAAAGTTTGCAGTGTGCTTTCTATCTCTCTCTTTCCCTCCCCTCTCTCTCTCCCCCCACACACGTATATATTATACATACACACATAAATAAATAAATAATTGAATAAAATCTCACCTGATCTTTATAACAACCCTGGGAGGTAGGTGCTATTATTATCCCCATTTTATAGATGAGGAAACTGAGGCAAACAGAAGTGAAGTGACTTTCCCAGGATCACCTAGTTAATAAGTGTTGTGAGGCAGGATTCAAACTCTGGTCTTCCTGACTCCAAGTTCAATGTTCTGTCCACCTGGACCTCAGTTTCCTCATCTGTAAAATGGGAGGTGGGTCCTTTGCAGCTCCAGAACTATAAGCCTTCGATGATCTCTGTATCCAAGTCTCATCTGGGAGGCAGGAGTAGCAGGATGCCTTTGGCTTATCCTAGGGGTGGGTCTAGGCCAGAGGAAGTTGCATTAAAGGAGGGTCAGGCAGAGGGAGAAGCTGTCTTAGAGTTTGGGAGGAGAGAAGGGACAGGGACGAGGGAGCTTGCAGACTTAGAAATAGACACAGACCCAGGATTTCCCTGTTTTGAACTCCCAGGTGCAGCAGAAGCACCTACATAGGCCCCCCCCGAGATGCCTGAAGGGGAGGGAATGTGGCCTCGGAATTTTGACCAGGCCAGCTCAACCGGCGGAGCAGCCTGGTTACTTAGAGTGCTGGGGGAAGTTTCAAAGGACCCACTCTCCCTTCTCTCTTGCCCCCTTCATTTCTCCCCTGACAGGCTCCTTGGCCAAGCTCCCTGGGATCCCTCAGGCTAGCGTGTGGATGGAAAACTAGAGAAAGAACATCTCTGCTCTTCCCTTAAGCTAGGGCTTGTAGGTTCTACAAGAAGCATTTATTTATTCTACAATGTAAACTGTCTGACAGTTAATTCATCCCTGGACTCCCCTGGGGGCTTTTAACATGGGGTCCATGAACTTCTTTAAAAAAAAGTTTTGATAAGTGTATTTCATCATAATTTTTTTCCTTTGTAATTCTATGTATTTTCTTTTATACATTTAAAATCATTATTCTGGGAAGGTGGCAACAGGCTTCACCAGACTGCCCAAGGGGTTCATGACTTCCCCCCAAAAGGCTAAGAACTCCTGTAAGTAACTCCTGGGCATATTTACTTAATGGCACTAAAAACTTCCCTGTAGCCAGGGTCATAGAAACATAGCAGCTGGATGGTGCAGCGGATAGAGTACCATACCTGGAGTCAGGAAGACCTTAGTTCAAATCCTTCTTCAGACACTTACTAGTGTGTGACCCTGGACAGTTCACTTGTCCTCTCTTAACCTCAATTCCTTCATTTGTAAAATGGAAATCATAATAGCATCTAGCTCCCAAGGTTGTTGTGAGGATTAAATGAGATAGTATTTGTAAAGTGCTTTTCAAACCTCAAAGCACTATATAAATGCCATTATTATTATTGTTATTATTATTGTTGTTGTTGTTGTTGTTATTGAATGACCTTCGTAGTACTGGGAGATCTTTAAGAAGGCATCATTGCTCATTTTATAGGGGGTAGGAGGATGGGGCAGAGGAGAAGTGAAGCCTGGGGAGACCAAGTACAAGACTTGTCCAACATCACCCATTTCCTATCTTTACACAATCTACAGGACTCTTCTCTCATTTTGTCCTCACCCTCTTATCTGCTTTTGACCCTGTGGGATACTCTGCTGCCTCTCTGTGACCTTGACTTTCAGGACACAGGTTTCACCTGAGTGATTTCCTACCTTTCTGGTCTTCCACAGTGTCTTTCCTGGGGAAATTTAATTCCATTCAATTTGATTCAAACTTAACTAAGAACCTACTACACTCTAGATGTTTTGCTAAGGGTTAGAGATACAAAGACAGAAACAAGAGTCTTTGCCTTCAAGTTGCTTTTTTAGGGGAAAGAGGTTTCTTGTCCTCATCCTCATCTTCTCATTTCACACCTGGACTTCGGCAAGGATCATGGTGAATCTCCTACTCCTGGGGATCATAGAGCCGGAAGGGTCCAATCCCACCATTTTATAAGTGAGGAAACTTGCACAAGGTCACTGAGCTAGTACATGACGAAGATGGGATTTGAATACGGATCCTCTGTTTGCAGGTTCACCCCTTTTCTTCCGAGATTACAGATTAAATGAAATGCCTAGCTCTCAGGGGAGTTTGCTCATCTTCTGTCTTTCACCCTCTCCCCTACTCAGCTTCTCTCTGCCAGTGGTGTTTGGGTATCATCACTTTGATATCTTGAGCCAATTACCTCAGTTTAACCATCTTCTCTTAAATCAAAACAATCACTAAATCCACCAGTTTCTTCCTACGCGTCTCTTACATTTTCACCTTCCCATCTGTTCCCAGTGTTAATGCCAAATTGGAAGTCCTCAGCTCATCATCGTATTTTTATCTCCTTTGCAACTGGCTTGCACCTAGCCTTCAGCAAAACCTTACTCAGGTCTGTATGCACCGCCACTGTCAAAATCATCTTAGAACCATGGAATGTTCAAGCTGGACAGGATTTTTGGTTCATCTAGTCCAACATCCTGCTTTCATAATTGAGCTCATCCTAAAGAAGGCAAGTGAAGTGCCCCAAGTCACACAGCTGGTTGGTGCCCAAGTTGGTACCACTAGACTTTGATGGCTCTGGAGGAGAGTGAAGCTGACAACTTTGGGCAGTTAGACTCAATTCATGCCCAGGTCAAGACGTCACCATTGTGATATCATTGGTCCTCTTTGAGAATGAAGGATGAACAACAAACCCAAGTCTCCTGATTCACAGTCAGATGGGCTTTCCATTGCAATGCCTCACCTCTGATTGTGCCTTAAAACCCCACAACTACCTACCATTGCTCCTTGCTCTTTGCTCCAAAGTCTTCCTTTGGGGTGCTTGGATGATCCTTCTTCCCTCTTTCTTCCTCCATGCTGCCCACTCTCCTGGCTCTAGTACATTCCAGGTACAATATTCAAAGTTTCCTTTGGGGGGCAGCTAGGTGGCACAATGAATAGAACACTGGCCCTGGAGTCAGGAGTACCTGAGTTCAAATCCAACCTCAGACCCATAACACTTACTAGTTGTGGTACTATGGGCAAGTCACTTAACCCCAATTGCCTAACCAAAAAAAAAAAAGTTTCCTTTGTCTGCTTATCTTGTTTTTTAATTTTTCTTGAATCACTATATTCCTGGAATTCCCTCCTTTACACCCATCCATCCAACCATCCATTCAAACAAAGACAAACAAACAAAAATACAAAGACAAACAAACAAACAAAAAACTAGTTCAAACTCACTCTCTTTTTCCCTCAGCTCCTGAAATCCAACTTCTTACATAAAGTGCAGTGCCTGGCAGAGAGTAAGAGCTTAATTGCCCACCTGTCTAAAGCCTTCTTGAATTGACGTGTTGGAGAGAATCCAGAGGAAAGTGATTGGAATGGTGAAGAACCATTATGATCATGCCAGGTGAACATGGGTTGAAAGAACTGGGTATGTTTAGCTTGGAGAAGATTTAGGGTGTGCACAATAGCTGTCTTTCCGGGATTTCAAGGGCTTTCTTGTAGCTGAGGGATGTGATTTGTTCTGATTGGGTTAATAAGGTGGAATTGCAGGAACAGTAAGAGGAGGTTGTTAGACTGGTAGATTTAGGTTCAAGGCTATAAGAAATCTAATGGTGAGAGCTATTACATAGTGTAAGGAGTTGCTCTGGATGGGGTGAATCATTTCCTCTCCCTTCTCTCCCATGGAGGTCATCAAGCAAAGGGTCTGGCTGACCGGTTGCCAAAGATGTTATAGAGAAGACTCTTGTTTGGACACTGTTTGGACTAGGTGGTCTCCAACACCCCAAGCAATTCAGAGATTCCAGAATTCTGTGATTCTGACACTGTGGAGGTACTTTGTGGCCAACCTTCTCCAAGTCACTTCAGGGTGGTCCTTCTCTTTAACCCAGGGAGAGGAGATTTTGAGACTCCATCAGAACACGGGGACGGAGGCCCTCCTGCATCAGGCTGTGTGCTTAGCACAACACCCAACAGATTAGGGACACTTAACGAAATATTTGTTGGGCAAGAGAAGTAAAAGCTGCAAGCTCATTCAGATGGCCAATATTTCTCAGAGTAACACTCCTTGGATTCTGTAAAAGATGAAGGGCTCCGTCACAAAGCTCTAAGGAGAATTCAAAGGAAGCAAGATCCCCAGCCCTGATGCTACTGGAATTTCCGGGTGAGAGTTTAGCCACCAGATGGCAGACACATTGTTGTGTTGGGACATTCTACATAATTGAACTGCAGAGAGGGCTGCCAACATGGAACCCACTGGGGTAGGCGTGCGGGGCAGAGAGGGAGAACCCAATAAAAATACATCTCTGGCATCTCTCTCCTTTTCCTCGGTGGACTCAGAGCGAGCTTAGAATCCTCCAACCTACGTGAAAGAGAAACCTGAAGCCCCCAACATGCAAGGGCCTTGGTCACAAAGGGAGGAAGGGTGATAAAATGGCTGAATCATCATAATAACAATAACAGCAATAGCAAATGCTAATATAGCTCTTTAAGGTTTGCCAAGGGACGTTACATATATTATCTTCTTTGATCCTCACAACAGCCTGTGAGGTTGGTGTTTACTATGGTTATGATCATTATTGTGATTAGGCAATAAGGCAATAAGTGTATTAGGCCCTTACTGTGTGCCAGGCATATAGTATTATTATGGTATGTTATTATTATAATTATCATATCATATATTATGGCATTATAATATTGGGAGTATTAATGATTAGTATTAATGTTATACATAAGTAGTATATAATATACTGCTATTAACGTTAACTAATATTCATATTAGCTAATATTAGTTATTAGTTTATGTACTAATATATTATTGGTATACTATTGATACATTAATAGTATTATTAATGGTATTATAAAGTATAATGTTATAGAATATACTACAATTTGTTATTATTGTCATTATTATCATTATCACTATTGTTACTACTACTATAACTACCCACAATACTACTACCACCACTACACTTTACTATTACTGCGACTACTACTATTACTACTACTACTGTTACTACTACCACCACCACCGCTACTACCACCACTACCTCTACTATCATCACCACTACCACCACCTCACTATTACTATTATTACCACCACCACCACCACCATCATTACCAACACCATCATCACCACCATCACTACTACTGCTACTACCACCACCACCTCACTATTATTTAACCTCCTTGGGCCTCAGTTTCTCCATCTGTTAACTGAGGAAGTTGCACTAGATGACTTCTGAGGCTTCTTCCTGTTCTAGTTCCTTTTCAAATCTGTGATAACTAATGGGCAATGTGTGTGCTCCATTGTCAGGAGAATTCAAGAAGGGCCCAGGGCCCACCAGATAGACCTCCAGTGGATGGTGGACAAGGATGGACAAGTTGCTGTCTGCATCATTGGAAAGAATGTCTGCCATGGATGAGATCACAGACCTCTTAGCATGACAGAGTCCTTCTTTATCATTTACAAAACTCTCAAGTCGCTCTCTGGGCCATCTTACAGATCTGACCATAACATACGGCCTGAACCGATCATCACTTCTATCTGGAGAGCTCATCGAAAGCTCATCATTCTAGATGTCTGAACCTGAAGTTCTTAAAGCCTTTCTTTACCTTGAATCCTGAATCAGCAAATAGCCTTTGACAAAAACCTACCGTCTCCCTGTGCCTCAGGGTCTTTTGGTAGTATACAATAATATACCATTTATTTATAATATTAATACTAACAATAATAAATACTATTCATATTATAATGCTACAATATCCTATTTAACAATAATATACCATAATAATTCTTACTATGTGCCGAGTACACAGAAAGGGCTTAATAAATGCTTATTCCCTGTTTGCCTAATAATGCATTTGAGCTTAGGGTTGTTGGGAGGATACTGAACTCTACCAAGAGGATGACTCTTTAGGGCAGGCTGGCCAAGTCTTACATCTAGAGCTGGAAGGGCCCTCAGAGGTCATACAGACCAGCCCTTTGATTTTACAGATGAGGAAACTGAGGCTCACACTAGTAAGTATCTAGGATTTGAACCCAAGTCTTCCTGACTCCAAGTCTAGCATTCTAATCATGATACCAAGCTGTCTTCTAAACACTTCATTTCATTGATGAGGAAACTGAGGTCCAGGCAGAATAAGCTTCATTGCCTAAATGAATGCTGCAGGCATAACTAGCATGTAAGCCAGAGGGGATAGGACCGAGTGGCACCCTCAGGAAGGCAGTTGACCATAATCTGTATAAGTAATCATTGTGGTCATTGAAAATGATCAGTAGGCCAGTCAATAAATATTTTTTTAATTTAGTATTTTTTTCGATTAACAAAAAATGTTAATCCTCCAAAAAAAAAAGAAAAAACCCTCATTATATATATGCATAGCCAAGTAAAACAGATTTCTGTACTGACTGTGTTTAAAAAATGTGTTTCAGTCAGCACCCTGAGCCTTGGTTAGGAGGTGGGAAGCATGCTTCATCATCAGTCCTTTGGAATTGAGGAACAAGCATTTATTAAGTGCTTACAGTGTGCTGGGCACTGAGCCAAGCATGGGAATACAAAGAAAGGCAACTAGCAATTAAATTAAACTAGTGTTTAAACACAACCAGGTATCGCAGTGGATAGAATGAGGGATTTGGGGTCAGGAAGACCTGAGTTCCAATCCAGCCTCAGACATTTAGTTGCTGTATGACTCTGAGCAAGTCACTTAACCTCTGTTTGCCTCAGTTTCCTCAACTGTAAATTGGGAATAATTATAGCACCTCCCTCCCAGGGTTGTTGTGAGGATCAAGTGAGATATTCATAAAGGTGTTTAGCACACTGCCTGGCACACAGTAGGCACTATATAAATGCTTATTTCTTTCCTTCTCTCTCAGTCTTTTTTTCCCCCTCATCCATAAAGTGAGGTTAATAATAGCACTTAGCTAACAGGATTGTTATGTGAATCAAATGAAATCATATTAGTAAAGTGCTTTGCAAATCTTAAAGCACTATATAACACTAGGTGTTACATTAATCAGGCAGCTAGGTGGCGCTATAGTGCACAGAACGCTGGGCCCGGAGTCAGGAAGACTCATTTTTCTGAGTTCAAATCTGGCCTCAGATACTTACTAGTCATATGACCCTGGGCAAGTCACTTAACACTGTTTGCCTCAGTTTCCCTACCTGTAAAAATGAGCTGGAGAAGAAAATGGCAAACCACTCCAGTTTCTCTACCAAGAAAACTCCAAATGGGGTCATGAAGAGTCAGACATGACTGAAAACAACTGAAACCCTACTACAGCTGGAAGACCTGAGTTCAAATCTGGCCTCAGGTATTTATGAAAGGTGTGACATTTCACCTCTGCCCCAATTTCCCCAACTGTAAAGTGAGGCTAATAATAGCTCCTACTCCCAGGATTGTCATGAAGATCAAATGAAATGATATTTGTATTTATTATTGTTAGTATTAATATTATTCCTATTATTATCCCCATTTCACAGTTGAGGAAGCAGAGTCAAAGATTAAATGACTTGCCCAGGGTCACACAGCTCCTAAATTTTTGAGGTTAGATTTGAACTCAGGTCTTCCTGACTCAAGCAAGACCCCATACTTTATCCACCACACCACCCGCCGCCTTTCTAGGCAGCCAGCACCCTATTTCTCAGAAACCTCTTTTACTTATGGTGCAACATGGCATTCAAACCACAGGGGACCATCCAAGGAGCTCGCTGCACAGCGGGCTTACTTACCCAGAGACAGCCATCTTCCAAATGGTGCCCGAGTGCCCTGACAGAGTTAATGCAGCTTCTTCCCAAGCCTGACTCTCCCCCGGTAGGGGTGTGTATCCATCCACTGTGTAGTCAGCTCTCCATTAGCCACATGTTGACTGTCTGCTAGGAAGATCGTCCATGGACAAATGGAAATACCAAGCTGCTTGCCTCCCATCTCCTCCTGGTGTTCTCCTCACCCGCGAATCAGCTCAGGGAATGCAATAAGATTTTAATACTTAGCAAAGCAAGGGTAATTAGGTAGGAAAAATCTACAAGCCCCCCGTCCCCCTCTGAAAAATTTCCTAACGCCATCTAAAATCAAATAATGGAGGTTTATGCAGTTCAATTCTATTTGACTTAGTTCAACAAGCATTTATTAAATAGCTATGTGTCGAGAGGCAGCTGTGTGTAGATAGAGTGCTGGCCCTGAAGACAGAAAGGCCTGGGTTCAGATCCTGCCGCAGATCCTTATCAGCCACGGGACTCTTGGCCAAACCTTTCAGACTTCTCCAGACCTCTGTCTTCATCCGTAAAACGAGGAGGTTGGACATGAGGACCTTTAGGGTCCCTTCTGGCTCTAGGTGTATGATCCATTGTGTTAGGCACTGAGGCTAGAGAGACAAAAGTGAAACAATCTTGCCCCTCAAGGAGCTTACACAAAGAAGTAAATGTAAGACAGCTGTGAAGTGGGCATCTGGACAGGTCGAAAAGTGAGGAGAGAGGCCTCGCACACCAGGTATTGGCACAGCCTGGGGAAAGGCGGTGCATTCCTCATCGGTCTGGTTGTTGGATATTTGGTCAGGGCTGTGTCAGCGATGCAGAGGGGAGCATCTACAAGAGTTTGTGCTGTGTTGAGCAGGGGCAGTGGGGCTGGGGGAGAGCCTTGGGCTTGTAATCACAGGACCTGAGTTTGAATTCTGGCTTCCACTTCCATTTCCTGGTGGGAGGAAAGAGCATGAATAATTGAAAACACTTGATACCCCAAAGCTCACTTATGAGGTTTGCTACAAGTTTATGAGGCACCCTTTCAGAAGCCAGCTTCTCTCAGCTTCAGTTTCCTCATCTGTAAAATCAAGGGGCTGGACTAGATGACTTCTAAATTTTTTCATGCATAAATATAGGGATAAAATGCTTATTTTTTCTCTTCCATACCATTATTATGAGGACCAAATGAGAAATAGAATGTAAAAGAGTTTGACGTAAGGAAAAGCTTCCTGACAATGTGAGTTATCCTCAAGTGGAATGGGCTGCCTCGGGGTGAGCAGGGCATCACCTCTCACTGTAGGTCTTCCATCAGAAAGTAGATGACCATTTAGGGAATTGTGGCGGGAGGAATTCTTGGACGTTTATAGGTTGGATTATATGACCCTCTGGGGTCCCTTCCAAAACTGAGATTCTATGATTCTGCTGTATGAACAGTGAAGCCTTAGGCAAAGGTGAGGAATTGTGGACTGTTTTCATCTGGATGTGGGATTTCATCTTGATGTACTCCTGGTATGAACAATCCCTTTACCAGTACAAATTGGCAACTAAACAGCATAGCAGATAGAGTGCTGGACCTCTGAAAAAACACATACAAAGTATTTTGTAAACCTTAAAGAGCCATAGACTTGTCAGTCTTATAAACTCAATTCCCTGCCCAGCCAAGTGCTAATATCTTTTTGAATCATCACGCATACCATTGAGGAGACATTGTAACTTTCTAGGGCTTGAATGTAGAAAAGTTTGTTGCACAGAGCAGGCGCTCCATGAAGACTGGGGGGAATGAATGTCTTCACCTTGCCCTTTGCGTAGGCTCCCTGGCACCCTGCCTCTCATTGTGGGATTCTCCAACATTTAGACGTACGTTGCCTCTTGACAACTTTCTCTTTGTAAGCAGCAGCTCAAGTGGACAACGGATTTCTGCAGCTAGTATGCTTTTTGAGTTTCCAAATTGAATTATAGCAGACACTTCATTCAGGGATCATGTGTATGTGAGAGGAAACATTTGAACTCAGAACATGCTACAAAAAGTCATTGTGGTTTTGTGAATAGAAACTTGGCCTTAAAGTCAGAAAGACCTGAGTTCCAGTGCTACCTCTGATAAGTACTAGCTGTGTGACCATGGACAAGTTACATAACCTCATTGAGCCCCACGTGACTCCCAAAGAACTTATGAGTTACAAGTAACAATAATAGTAATAATAGTTAGCATTCATGTAGCGCTTTAAGGTTTGCATAACACTTTGAAAACATTGTCTCATTTGATCCTCACAACAACTCTGGGAGATAGATGCCCTTATTCTCCCCATTTTACAGATGAGCAAACTGAGGCAGTGGCAGCTAGGTGGTGCCATAGTGCACTAGAGTCAGGAACCTGAGTTCCAATCTGACCTCAGACACTTACTAGCTGTGTGACCCTGGGCAAATCACGGAATCCTGTTTGCCTCAGTTTCCTCATCTGTAAAATGAGCTGAACAAGGAAATGGCAAACCATTCCAGTATCTCTGTCAGGAAAACCCCAAACAGGCTCATGAAGAGTCGGACATGACTGAAAAACAATTGAGCAACAGCAAAAAAATTGAGGCAGAGAGAGAGTAAGTGACTTGCCCAGAGTCATATAGATAGTAAGTCTCTGAGACAGAATTTGAACTGAATAAAAAGGTCCAGCGCTCTATCTGCTGTATGGCTATATCTTGCCTCATATGCCAGTGTGGTGGACCTGTTGAATCAGAGGACCAAGGTTCAATCTCATCCCATCACGTCCCTGGGCATCAGTTTCCTCATCTGTTTTAAATGAGAGGGACGGACTGGGTAGCATTGAAGTCCCTTCCAGCTCTGGGTCCATGACTATCACACACACACATGTACATGTGTACATGTGTACATGTATATAATGTGTATGCATGTGTGTATGTGTGTATGCCCAAGACAGGCAATGCAGATAAACAATGAGGTAGACCCAGATTACATGAGACGAAGAGACCAGGCTAGATTGTATTTGGAAAATCGTGCAATGCTTTTTAAAATGATCTTGAATTGCCTCCTGGGACAAAGGCTTATCTTGTTCATGTAAATTCTCTTCATGAGACTCTGTATGTTGGCAAATCCTAGAACCTCAGACTTTCTGGGAAAAAAAATCTAAGTTGTAGATAGTACAGAGGGGAATGGAGAGGGTCAGGGTATAGTGGAAAGAGCCCCAGAATGAGCACCAGGAGACCAGGAAGTCAAGTCCAAGATTCCATTCAACAGTCATTTATCGCAAGGCACCTGGATGTGTTAGATGCTAGACCCATGTGACCTTGAGCAAGCTAATGTACTTCTCTAGGCCTCAGTTTCCTCATCTGTCAAGTGAGGGGTTAAACTAGGTAAGCTCTCATCTTTCTTCTAGCTTATAACCTGAGGCAGAGGGCAAGGAGTGCCAGCCTCCTCCCCTGTCCTGAGAAAAGGCGATGATTTTGTCAGACGTTCTCTGTTCTCTTTTCCAAACATTTAGGATAAGTTTCAGCTCCTTGAGAACTGCCCCCAGAGGCAGCACAGCTTCTCAGCTGCTGAGTGTAGACCATCAATCAGCAAGTGCTCCAGTTTTCAGGAACATGTAGCAGACGGCGCCTCTGAGGTCCCGTGAGGAGACTGTTGTGATGGAGCAGAAAGAACATCGGATGTGCTTCAGGTCCGGACTTGGCCCCTCGTTAGCCTGGGTGACATCTGGTTCCTTCAGACCAGGGACTAGGTCACTTCTGCATTGATGTGCCCAATGTCTCACATATGTCATAGGACCTCGTAGGGATCTTGGTGTCAAGAAGACTGAGTTCAGATCTCCTCCTTGGTACATTCTAGTTGTGTAACCATGGGCAGGGGCCTTAACCTCTCTGGGTACCAGGTGACTCTCTAAGCTACAGATGAGTTGCCAATCTGTGCTGGTAGGAGGATTCCTACCACCCCCAACCCCGGGCATGTAATAGCTGTGGGATGCTGTCAATTGACTTCTCTCAGCCTCAGTTTTTTCATCTGTAAAATGGGAATAGTGATAGCACCCAGGATTGTTTCCTGGATCCAATGAGATAAATGTAAGACATTTTGTATACTTTGGAGTACTATATAAATTCATCTGTTGTTTTGCTTTTGTGGTGGGGAAGGTTCTGGAGGGTAGCTGGCTGGCTTCTGTGATACTTGGCTGAAGGCATCAGAGGTGGATCATTTATTTCTTTTCTGCCTGGAATATTATCCTGAAATCCCCACATTGGGCTCCTAGCCATGAGGTTCTGGCTGCCGTTCCACTGTATCATTGGCAGCCCTGCCTGGGAAATGGTGCCTGCCACGTCCAACTGACTGTGCCCAGCTTAGCCCTGCTTGCAGGGTATCTCTGGGAGCCCTCCTGGGGGATGGTATGGGCAAAGGCCAGATCCCCATCATCATGGAGCCAGAATGAAGAAGGTGAGGAAGAGGCAAGAAGAGAGGGCCCAGGGGCAACCGGTGCTCACATGAGTAGTATAGCTTAATCACCCAAGAGGCTGTCCCATTGATGAGCAGCTCAGGGACCTTGCTTGTCCCTTAATCCAGAGTCACTCAGAAGAGTATCCAGTATTCTCTTTGTGCCCTCTTTTTGACCATGTTGCTCTGTGATTTGTCAAACTTCAGGGGCTTCCTATTACCTCCAGGATCAAACAAAATCCTGCTTGGCTTTGAAAGTCCTTCCTAGCCTGGCCCCTTCAGATGTTTCCAGTCTTCCTGCACTTTATTTCCCACCAGATACTCTTTGTTCCTTGAACCTGACATTCCACCTTTCGGTTCCATCTCTTTTCACTGGCCGTCCCCCAGATCCAGAATAATCTCCCTTTTCACCTCCTCCTCTCAGCTTCTCTGACTTCCTTCAAAACTCAGCTCAAAACCCACCTTCTACAAGAAGTTTTTCCCAGTCCCCCCGACCCCAATGCCTTCTCTTTGTAATTATCTTCCTACGAAATTACCTTCGCATTACCTGTTGATGTATGTGTGCTATCTCCTCCATTGGAATGAGAACTCCTTGAGAGCAGGGATTGAATTTGCCTTTCTTTGTACCCCTAACACATAGCACAATGCCTGGCATACAGTAAGTACTTAACTAATGCTTTTTGACTTATTGATTCACTTCTCTCTGCCCTTGAGATATATCAGAGGCAAGTTCACCTTTCAAGAAACCCACTTTTTTCTGGAGTTAATAATTGGACTTCATGGTTGTTCAGGAATATCCCTAAATGTTTCCCTCAAGATCTTTCTTGATTCTCCTCCCAGGCACTCCCCTGGATGTGGACAGCTGAAAAAGACCTTCTCCCAGCTGCATGAGCAACTCAAATAAAAGGGAGAGAGCAAATGAGTGTGATTTGAGCTTTGCCAAAACATGTCTGCCCCGCCCCCCCCAAAAAACTATTTCCCTTATGAGATTTCTGCATTTCCTACCACTGTTAAAATATGCCACCCAAGAGGAGTAACCCATTTCCTATTGCTGCCTTAATGGAGAGCCAGGAAGACCTGAGTGCAAATCCTGTTCCAGACACATACTGGTTGTGTGATCCTGGGAGAGTCACTTGACTTCTACCTTCTCTAGGCACCTCTCTAACACCAGAGGTTGCAGAGAAATGCTGTCTTGCACTGGAAAGGAAGTTTCCTCGCCCAGGCAGTCTCTTATACCAATGAAATCACAGGTCTGCTCCTTATGCCTATCTTTACATTAGTGTCACTGATGGTCCTTCCTTGTCCCCCTTCCCCTCTTGTCCAATTGATAATTTTAAGAATTAAAATCATAGCATTTAGATGTGGAAGAGACTTTAGAAATGGTTGTTGTTTAGTCATGGGTTTTCTGGGTAAAGATACTGGAGTGGTTTACTATTTCCTTCTCCAGCTCATTTTATAGTTGAAGAAACTGAGGCCACCAGGGTTAAGTGACTTGCCCAGGGTCACACAGTTAATAAGTGTCTGAGGCTGAATTTGAACTCAGGAAGAGGAGTCTTCCTGATTCCAGACTCTGTACTATGCACTATGGTGCCACCTGGCTGCCCACTCTAATTATCTGCCTTCCTTTCCCTAATCACCATTTTAGAGATGGAAAAATTGGGACAAGGGAGGATAAATAATTTATCCAAGAACTTATTGGGGAAGGGGAAAGACCTGAATGAAAGTTACTGGTCCCTCATCAAAACTTCTCTTTTCTAGGTTAACTCTCTGTTTCCTTTAGCTGATTCTCCTATAGCACAGACCACAGGTCCTTCATCCTTCTGGATAATCTGGATAATCCTTCATCTTCCAGATAATCTACAGCCTATCAGTTTTTAGACTAGACTTCTGATTCCACTGGTAAAGGCAAATCTTGCAAAGAAACCCCATATATCTACTCAAATTAGCTTCTGCTCTATCCCTTAGAATCTTGGAGAGTTGCTTGATCAGGGGATCAGAAGCCAAGTGGTTTGCCCAGATTACACAGCTGGGCCATGCCAGAGGCTGGGTTTGAACCCAGATCTTTCTGTCTTTGAGGCCAGCTCTCTCTTCACTAAGTCAAGCTGCCTCAATTTATCAAAGTCCTTTCTAAAATAGACTTAGGACTTCACACAACTTTCCACATGGAATCTTATCCCAGCAGGTTGATTCTGTAGGGGAAGGTAGAATTCTGGTCCTTAAACATCCCGTCTTCTCAGTGTCCATGCTCCATTAAGCTCTGGGATGTTGGATTGATTCTTTAGGGATAACAGGCTTTCTCTTCTTCCAGGGAGAATAAGCATGACATCTCTAAATCTAACCGATTTAGAGATGGCAGGCAAGAATGATAATATCTGATATTTACATGACATTTTAAGGTTTGCAAAGTTTTCTACACATATTATTCTTTGTTCCTCCCAACATCCCTGTGAGTAAGATGCTATTGTTATCCTCATTTTACAGATGAGGAAACTGAAGCACAGGGAGGTTAAGTGACTTGCCCTGGGTCACACTGCTAGTAAGTATCAGAGGCAGTATTTCCTGGCTCCAAGTCCAGATCTCTGTCCAGCATTCAGCACAGCATCTGGCATAGAGCAGGCATTTAATACATACCACTTGATGCTCTTTGACTTATATCATCTAGCTGCTTCATTTCATCCTGTCAGGCTGTTCCAAAACTAAAACATCTGGAACCCACAGATAAACAGCCTTGTCCTTCAGCACCTGACATTTCCAGGGGTCTCCACACGAGCTGTGCTGAGCTCCTACCACGGCCTCTGTCCAAACATGCACCTAATAATATACAAGGTGGGTTTTGCTGGGACTTTGCCTAGTACTCTTCCCCCCTCTCTACTCATCCTTTCAGACCCAGTTCAAATCCTTTGTCTTCCATGTAGGCTTTTGTGACTGCCCTGTTTTAGGGGGATTTTTCTCTTCCTCAGACTCTTATCCCCATCCCTGCTTAAACTGACCATTTGACAATGAAGCACCTGATGGCCCTAGCATTCCTCTTCTTCTATTGAATAATTATCTGCTGTTGCATAATTTTTCTTGGATTTATATCTCATCTAGGCAACTAGGGGATGGAGTGAATAGAGCACTGGTCCTCTTGTCAGAAAGACCCAAGTTCAAATCCAGTCTCAGACATGAACCAACTCTATGACCCTGGATAAGTCACTTAACCTCTGTTTGCCTCATTTTCCTCACTTATAAATGAGGATAATAATAGCACTTGCCTCCTACGGTTGTTATGAAGATCAAATGAGATCATATTTGTAAAGTACTTATCACAATGCCTGATATACAGTAGGTACTTAATAAATGCTTATTTCCTCCCTTCCTTCATTTCTGCAGGAAGCCTTTCCCAGTCTTTCCTACTCCCCCAACTACTAGTGCTTTCTTCTCTAAGGTTGCCTTTCATCTAATTTGTTGCATATCTTGTATATACTAACTTTTGTACATGACTTCCCCATTAGATTGTAAGCTCCTTGAGGACAGGAACTGGTTTTGCTTTTGTTTTTGCATCCTGGTGCTTAGCATAATGCCTGGCACATTGTGAGTGCTTAATAATTCCTTGTTGACTGATTAATCTCCCCAATAAGATTGTGAAGTCCTCAAAGGCAGGGCCTGTGCCTTAGACTTTCCTTGCATCCACCATAGTGGATTCGATTGGAATAAATTGGGTTAGATTTACACACCCCGGGATGTTTACTGTTTAATAACACATGAACCTGTGAGCTGAAGGACCTTTGCCACATCATTAGATTCCAATGGCTATGTGCGAATGCTTCTGATAATATCCTGAATCTCAGAAATGCCATTTCTGCACATGGTTGGGAGGGTACAGTCCATTGGCACAGACATGTCCTGAATAAGAATGTCTTAGAGAGGCATCTTCATCAGCATAATTTTGTATTAAACCCTCACTTTGTGTGTGTGTGTGTGTGTGTGTGTGTGTGTGTGTGTCTATGGGTTCTCCTGTATAGTTAGGATCACCCAGGCATGGAGAGGATTTCTAGTCCATTGGCACGTGGACATTGATAGATCAATATTGATTTTGGTGAAAGATTTAAAATTAAGACAAAAGCAAAACACACCTTCATTGTCACCTCCCCATCACTCAATCAGCCAATCCACAAGCATTTATTAACCTCTTCCTACATGTCTGGACTGTGCCAAGTGATGGGAATACAAAATAAACAAACAAAAACAAAGCAAAGACTGTCCTTGTCCTCAGGGAGCCCACATGCTAATGGGAGAAGACCAAATGGAAAGAAAACAAAGGTATGGACAAAACACACAGAGAGTGGTTAGGCAGTAAATAACCTTAGAGCAGAAATCACCAATATCATATCCTTTTAAAAATTATTATAAGATGATGAGAAAATATGTTTTGCTTGACTATGCATGTTTGTAACAGGGCTTTTGTTTTTCATTCATTCTCAGTTGAGGTGGAAAGCTGATGTGGGAAGAAGAGGTGAATTTTTGCTGATTGAAAAAGAGAAAGTATAATTTAAAAAAGAGAAAAGACCAAAACAAACCAATAAATAAATAAATAAATTATTTTTGCTACTTTGAAAAGGATGGTAACATAAAACTTCATTCAAAAAAGCTGTAATAACCACACGAATTTAAAAGAACTTTTGAGTAGTTATGGTCGTATTGAATTTGGACCATGCCAACATGTGAGAGAGCTGAAAAGGTTGCCTTTATGGACAATTGTAATCACTCCCTATTTAATGTTGCTGCCTCTGTTCTCTTCCCTCCTTTTCAAATCCATCCAGAACACTGACATGACACCCTCCAATGCTTTCCCCATTGCATACAGGATCATAAGATCAGAGGTATTTAGTGCTGGAAGGGACTTTGGAAGCCGTCTTGTCAAATTGCCTCATTTTACAGATGAAGAAACTGAGGCAGAGAGCTTATTTGTCCAAGACTATACATTGATAGAGCTGGGTTTTGAGCTCAGAGCCTCTTGGTTCAAAACCCAGTGGCCTCAAGAGAAAATCTAAACCTTGACTCAGCATGGCATTTGAATACCTCTATGACGCTTGCATGTCCAACCTTGGAAATTTTCCCACTTTTCTCTGATCCTAACCCTGCTCTCCAACAAATACAGTCTGTTTATTATACCCTATCTCTATTCTTCCCTACACGGAATATTCATGTCTACTTCCAAGCCTTCCTTCAAGCTGGGCTTTGCTACCAGAATGCCTTCCCTCTTCCTTGTGGCCCAGTCTTACCCATCCTACAGGGCCCAGCTCAAGGTCTACTTGTTATGAGTCTTACACCAGTCACTTCGCTCACAGTGTCTATAAGGGGCTTCTGTAAGAGGCTGGGGACATGTATTCATAGAATGTTAGACCCACAAAAATACTTAGAGACCATCTAGTCCAATTTATTTAACATGAAGAAACTGAGGCCCAGCTAGATGAAAAGGACTTCCCTCCCTTACTTTCTCTTATAGTGTAAAGAATCAGTTATTTGTCTAGGACGATGAATTTCTGCTTTGGGAACTCCTTCTACCATCTACCAGTGTAGATACAGAACCATTAATGACCTCGGATTTTTAACCAAGAGGCCCTGAGATTGAATCATGGCTCTGCCACCAAGGCATCATCATCTGTGTGACCATAGGCAAGTCACTTAACCTCTGCCTCAGTTTCTTCATCTGTAAAGTGAGGCAATTTGATGAGATACCTTCTGAGGTTCCATCCAGTTCTAAATCTATGATCTTACTTTAAGTCCTAGGGTGGGGCACTGAGATACTTGGTGACTTACCAAAGGTCACACAGCTTGTAAGTGCTGGAGGCAGATTTGAACCCAGATCTTCCAAACCTAGCTCTCTATCTACTATACCATGCTGCCTCTAGAGTGCTGAGGGGGAGGGGAAGAAGGAGAAAAAGAGGCTGCAAAAATATAATACAGTCTTTGCCCTCTATTATTTCTAGTTAATAGCTCAATGTCTTTGAAAGGAGTATAGAACTCCTTGGGGCTACAGACATCTTATACAGGGTGCCCCAAAAGTCTTGGTCTAAGCTGTTAAAGCTTGAAACAGCACTAAGATTTTTGGGACACCCTGTATTTCTCCGGGCATGCCTCAATCCAATTCAACAAGCAATTCTTAAGCCTCTACTATGGTAACAAAGACAAGAACAATATGAACCCTTAAGGAGCTTGCATTCTTGGGAGGAAGAGGTGGGAGGCAAGAAACATTAGGGACATTGATAAATTATACACAGAAAGTAGAGAGAGTAAATGTAATTTGGAGGAGAGTAGAGCATGGGTAGCTGGGAGAGACCCAGGAAAGCTGCCTGGAGAAGGGGGAACCTAAGCTGTGTTTCGAGGGATGGAAGGGATTGGAGCAGGTGGAGGTGAGGAGAGAAGTGTCCCCAGCATGGGGCATGTAAGGACTGGCCAATCAGCTAGTTGGATTGGAACATAGAACACAGATGGGGAGTGATGTGTGAATGGTCTGGAAAGATAGGTTGGGGTCAGACTGTGGAGGGTTTTAAATGCCAAGCAGAGAAGTTTGATCAAATGAGATAATATGAATAAAGTGCATAGCACAGTGCCTGGCATATAGTAGGCATGAAAAAATGCTTATTCCCTTCCCTATTGAAATGAACTGAATGAGCTTCAGAAATTTAGGGCCCCTCCTGCTTTTGTGCTATTGTCAGGAGAAGAGACCATAGGGCTGACCATTGAGATTAGTCCTGGGGTCATTGAGGTCCGGGGTGTTCATGTTATCATAGGCTGTCAGAGCTGGAAGGGACTTTCAGACCATAAACTCATAGGAGACACCTCAGAGTACAGTGTAAAGAATGGTGAGACTGAAGGCAGGAGACTCTTTCAGCCTCAGTTTCATCTTTTGTAAAATGCAGTCATAATACTTGCACTCTCTATATTGTAGGTTGTGATGAGGAAGGAGCTCTGTAAATCTTAAACCATTTGTATAAATGTGGGTCATGATAATGATGATGATGGTGGTGGTGATGATGGTGATGATGATGATGATGATGGCGGTGGTGATGATGATGATGATGATGGTGGTGGTGGTGGTGATGATGATGGTGGTAGTGGTGGTGGTAATGATGATGATGGTGGTGGTGGTGGTGGTGATGATGATGGTGGTGGTGGTGGTGATGATGATGGTGATGATGATGATGATGATGGTGGTGGTGGCGATGATGGTGATGATGGTGGTGGTGGTGGTGATGATGATGGTGATGATGATGATGATGATGCATTAAGAGACAACCTGGCCTAGCGTATACAGAGCTGGGTTCTGTGTTGGTAAGACCTGGGTTCAAATTCCACCTTTAAATACACACAGGCTGTGTAAGCCTGGGGAAGCTCATTTAACTTTTCAGTGTCCCAGGAAAACACTATAATTTGTAGTACAATTGATGATCTATGGTGGTAGGACTTTATTGGGAGGTCCCTGATACAGATGAAGGGCAGTTAGGTGGCTCCATAGTGCACAAAATGCCAGGCCTGAAGTCAGGAAGACTCCTCTTCCTGAATTCAAATCTGGCCTTAGGGACTTACTAGCTGTGTGACCCTGGGTGAGTCATTTAACCCTATTTGCCTCAGTTTTCTCATCTATAAAATGAGCTGGAGAAGGAAATGGCAAATACCACTCCAGTATCTTTGCCAAGAAAACCCCAGATGGGGTCATGAAGAGTCTTACACAACTAAAAAGACTGAATAACAACAAAATACAGATGAAATCACAGGTATGGAGGAAAAAAATGTTGATTGGTAAGGCATCATAATTCAATAGAATGAGCAGTGAGCCCAGAGGCGAGAGACTTGAATTCAGATCCTGGCTTAGACACTTACTAGCTGTGTAATTTTGGACAAATCACTTAAACTCTCTGAAAATCTGTTTTCCTATTATGTCACCTATTTTTCAAGATTGTTGGAAGAAAGTGCTTTGATTATAAAAGGATCCACTGGTTTAGAAAAGGGGCTCTTTACTTTTTTGGCATCCTGGTAAAACCTCAGGACCTTTTCTCAGAATAATGTTTTAAATGAATGAAATAAAATATAAAGGATCTCAGAGCAAAACCAATTATGTTGCAATACTATTAATTGAATTTTTTTTTAAAGCAACCAAATTCATGCATTTCAAGTTAAGAATCCCTGATTGAGAGTTAGGAGGAATCTGGAAGATCAACTCCCTTGTTTTACAGATGAGGAAATTGAGAGCATGGGATAGAGCAGGTAAGATCTTAGGAGGGAATTTGGGGGTGAAAAGAGTCCATAGAACAGAATCAATTGGGACCCATTGCATCAAGGGATGGTAGGACCTTAAGCCGGGCACCCCCAAAGGTACAATGAGAGCCGAGGTGGGGAGAGTGTCATTAAACAAATCATGGGCCCCACCATTTTGTTGGCCAACAATTTTCCCTTCTCGGCCTTCCTTGTGATCAAAAGGCTCTTTCCTCTGGGTAGCTCAGGTGACATCCTGCCCCCCACACAAGCCAGGATCTGGGGAGAGGCGGCCCGGGGAGTGAGGAGGAGCAGGAACTGGGTGCAGTTCAGAGGGCAGTGAGGCATGACCAGGCCCCACTTTGGACAGGCCCCAGGATCCGAATGGTAGGGCCTCCACTTATGAAAGAGAAATACCAGGGGAGAGATCACTGCAGGGACAGGACCTTGGGGTCAGGGAGGATTTGTTTGACCAAGGAATTAGAGAAATCATTCGGGGGAGACGTAAGAGAAGGTGCATTTTCCACTTTTCCCCTGAGGAAATTGAGACAGAGTGAGTGGAGGGCCCTCCTGTGTAAATCAGTGGGGGAGCCACACAAATAGCCTGACTGCCCAGCCCTGCCCTTTCCTGAGACCAAGTGGATGCTTACGTGGGGCCAGGTCTCAGGAGAAAATGTGGAGAGGTCTTAGAAGAGGCCACAAAAATGACCATGGGTAGAAAGATCCTTAAACCTGACACTGGTGAGGGACAGACAAAGGACTGAGGTAGCTTTGCCTTAAAGAAAAGTCTGAGTCCCCGATGGGATGCTTGGCTGGAATACTCTGGGCACTTCACAGCCCCCTCTAGACCTCAGCTCCAGTTCCTCATCTACAAAATGGGGTGTGGTGGGGTGGGGGCTGGATGAGCTGATATCTAAGGTGTCTTCCAGCTCCCACATATCTCTGTGAGCCTAAGAAAGGGGGCAGAGGTGATATATGGAGGCCAGACACATTGGGGGGTGGTTGTGATTCCATTGTCATACAGGAACTCCTGACAAAGCAACTCTCTGCTAACGTTGGCCAGCACCTGCTCTGTGATCTATAATCTTAGAGATTTGCCCAGGGCATTGAGGAGTTAGGTGATTTGCCCAGGGTCAGTAAAACAATGTACTATGGATGTGTCTGTCTGTCTGTCTATCTATCTATCTATCTATCTATCTATCTATCTATCTATCTATCTATCTATCTATCTATCCACCTACCCATCCATTCATCTCTCTCTCTCTCTCTCTCTCTCTCTCTCTCTCTCTCTATCTTTCTGTCTACCTAGTTATTTATCTATCTAAACATGTACACATATGCACAATATACATGAGAAAATGTATCTACATGTGAGTATATGTATATATATAGATAGATATAAATGTATGTGTGTATATATGTGTATTCATATGTATGTAACTAAGTTAGAATGACCTGGGTTCAAGTCCCATCTCTGACACATATTGGTTATGTGACTCAGAGCAAATCACTCAGCCTCTCAATATCCCCATGCGATATTCTAAGATGATCCTGACCTGAACTGGTAAAGAAAGTTCCTCACTGGAGCTCCTTACATTGATGAATCACAGGTCTGTTACATGTATATGTATATGTATGTGTATATTATGTTTACGTGTATGTGTATAGGTATAGGCACGTGGTATAAGGTATATGTATATGCATGTGTATGTATGTGTATGCATATTTGTCTGCATAGGTCTAGGTTTGTGTGTGCATGTGTGTATGTGCTATGTCTATGGATGCACACCCACACACACAGAGGAGACATATACACATATCAGCAAGAATTTCTGAATGCTCCAGGAACTATGGGGGTCCCTGGGGGTACAAAGACAATAATGAAATGAAGTCATCTCTGCCTTCAAGAAAGGAAGGAAGGAAGGAAACAAGCATTCACTAAGCACCTACTATGTGCCAGGCACTGTTCTAAGGGCTTTAAAAATATTATCTAATTGAATTTTACAATGACCGTGGGAGACAGGTGTTATTGTTTGTTGTTGTTTTAGTTGTGTCAGACTCTTCACGACCCCATTTGGGATTTTCTTGGAAAAAATACTGGAATGGTTTGCCATTTCCTTCTCCAGTTCATTTTACAGGTGAGGAAACTGAGGCAAGCAGGGTGAAGTGACTTGTCCAGGGTCGCATGGCTAGTAAGTATCTGAAGGCAGATTTGAACTCATGAAGAGGGGTCTTCCTGACTCCAAGCCTAATGCTCTATCTACTGTGCCACCTAGTGTCCCCTAATAAGTACTGTTACTATCTGCTGTTTACAGAATAGGAAACTGAGTCAGACAGAAGTTGCACGTCTTGCTCAGGGTCACACAGCTAGTGAGGATCTGAGGTTGGATTTGGACTCAGGTCTTCCTGACTCCAGGCCCAACAATTTCTCCACTGCATCAACTAGCTGGTGAAACTACAGTATCCATATAGATAAGATACATACAAAGCAAATACATAGTAAATTTTGCACACATGCGTGTGTATATCTATACGTGTGTATAGTATTTTCCATGGTGATAATAGCTAGCATTTATATAGAGTTTTAAGTTTCACAAATATCTCATTTGATCTTTACAAGAACCCTGGGAGGTAGGTGCTATTAATATCCCCATTTTATAGTTAAGGAAACCAAGGCAGACAAAGGCATGACTTGCCCAGCATCTTGCAGCTACTAAATGTCTGAGGCTAGATTTGAACAGGTCTATCTTGACTCCAGGTCCAGTACTCTTTCCATTGCACCAACTAGCAGTTTCCAAGAATAGGGACCAAAAAAACCAGAAAATGAGTGAATTAAAGCCCAATTTAAACATCAAGTTTGATATGAATTTTTTCATGGGGGATCATCAATCTCAGGTTATTGACATGATTAAGCTGTTATATAGAAAGAATTCTGTTACAATGAAAAACAATACGTTTCCTGCCCTCAAGGAGTTTACAATCTGATATGTGGGGGAGGGGAAGATATAGAGGGGCTGGATATAGCATGGGCCCCTATATAGAGTAACGAATAAGGAGAAACACGTTGGGACAAAAGAGAGATCCAGACAAAGTGCTTTAGGAAAATTTAAGGAGGGAGAAATTATTTTCAGTTGGTAGGACTAGGGACGGTTCCATGGAGGACATGATAATAAAGGAAGAGAAGGATTTCAACTGGTGGAAATGAGGATGGTATAGAGGTACTGCATGAGGAAAGGCGGGGAGGAAGGAGATGACATTTCAATTTCAGGAGCAAGAGAATATTCCATCTTGGCTGGAACATTAAATAGTGAAAGAAGAAATGTGAAATGAAGCCAGAAAGGAAGGCTGGAGAAAAGCTGTGGAAGAATCTCAAAGCCAAGCTAAGAAGTTTCTGTTTGTTTCTATAGGTAGTAGGGAATGATTTATGAGCAAGAGAGTGAGTGCCTTGTCCAGATCTGTGCATTAAAAAGATTGTCTTGGAAGCTATAACAAGAAGGGTTGGAGAAGGAGAGGATGGAGGCAGGAAGAGTAGCTAGGAGGCTGATGTTAAGTCCAGGTGAAAGTGATAGGAGCCTAGGCTGAAGAAGTTAGACTTCTGCTTTAGGGATATGGTTCTCCCTGGTTGGTCTCCTTTAGATGTCTGATAACTTAGTCCAACAAGTCTTTATTGAGTGACTTTCATGTGCCTATCTCTGTGCCTTAAAGGTCACAAGGCAGCAACAGTAACAATAACTCTTACATAATACTATGTGCCAGGCATTGTGCTAAAAGCTTTACAATTATTATTTTATTAAATCCTCACAACAACTCTGGGAGGTAGGTGCTATTGTTATCTCCATAATTTCCCCAGAGGAAACTGAGGCAAACGGGGTCACATAGCTAGTAAGTGTCTGAGGCTGGGTTTGAACTCAGGTATTTTCTCAGTACTCTATCATTGGGTCTGCTAGCTGCCCCCAATAACACAGGGTCTTCACTTTCAAGGAGTTTATAATCTAGTTAGGGAGATCTCACACACACACACACACACACACACACACACACACACAGAGTAGCTCTAGTCACATGAAATGCTGGACAGAAATGACTACCATCCTATTAATGCCCCCATTCATGTCATTACCAGCATCATTTGACTCAGTCTCCTCTCTTACTACCCAAGGAAACATTTTTAAAAAATTATTTATTTTAAACATTCTTTTCTTTTTAAATTTTGAGTTCTAAATTTTCTACCTCCTCACCCCTCCCCCACTCACTGAGATGGCAAGCAAAGTGATAATGAATTATACATATGAAATCATGCAAAACATATTGTCATATTAGCCATGTTGCCAAAAAAGAAAAAAAATAAAAGTAAGAAACTCAGAGTTCATCAGTTCTCCCTTTGGAGGAGGATAGTGTTTTTTCATTTTGAGTCCTTTGGAATTGTCTTGGATCTTTGTATTGATGAGAGTAGCTGTCTTTCACAGCTGATCATCATTACAACATTGCTGTTACTGTGCACAATGATCTCCCAATTCTTCTCACTTCGCTTTGCATCAGTTCATAGAGGTCTTATCATGTTTTTCTGAAACCATCCCCCTCATCATTTTTCACAGTACAATAGTACTCAATCACAGTCACATGCCACAACTTGTTCAGCCATTCCCCAATTGATGGGCATCCCCTCAATTTCCAATTCTTTGCCACCACAAAAAGAGCTGCTATAAATATGTGTGTGTGTGTGTGTGTGTGTGTGTGTGTGTATACATATATATCCTTTTTTCTTTTTCTTTGATCTCTTTGGGATACAGACCTAGTAGTGCTATTGCTGGGTGAAAGGGTATGTACAGTTTTATAACCCTTTGAGCATAGTTCTAAATTGCTTTCCAAAACAACTGGACCAGTTCACAACTGTACCAACAATGCATTAGTGTATCTATTTCCCCTCATCTCCTGCAGCATTTGTCATTTCTGACAAGTGTGAGGTGGTACCTCAGAATTGTTTTAATTTGCATTTCTTTAATCAATAGTGATTGAGAGCATTTTTCATATGACTATAGATAGCTTAAATTTCTTCTTCTGAAAAGTTCCTTTTAATATTCTTTGACCATTCATCAATTGGGGAATGGTTCTTATTTTTTATAAATTTGACTTAATTCTTTATATATGTGAGAAATGAGGGCTTTATTAGAGATACTTGCTATAAAAGTTTTTGATGTTACTTTATTGTCTATGGTACTTTTTAGCAAAATGTAGTTTCTCTGGTTCTCTCTCTTAATTACGTCTATTTTTGCCTTTTCTTTGTCTAAGAACATGATTGCTATCCTTGTCTTTTTTATTTCAGCTGAACCTTATTAGATTCTGCTCCAGCCCTTTATTTTAACTCTGTGAGTTTCTTTCTGTTTCAGGGATGTCTATTATAACGACATATTGTTGGATTCTGATTTCTAATCCATTCTGCCATCCACTCCCATTTTATGGGTAAATTCATCTCATTCACATTCACAGTTACGATTACTAACTACATATTTGCCTCCATCCTATTTTCTTATGTTTATCCTTTTCTCTCTCTTTTTATCCTGCCCCTCCTCAAAAGTCTATTTTTCTTCTGACTTTTTCCCAGTAAATTTTTGTGCCTCTTTTACCAGTAGAACAATTCTACTTTTTAAGGTGTTATTTTCTTCAGTACTTTTTTTGTGCCTCTTTTACCAGACTGTTAATTCTCTTTTCATAATTTTCTTGCATCATTCTCATTTCTTTCTCCAATTTTTCCCCTAACACTTTTATCTCTTTCTTTAACTTCCAGGAATTTTTGTTGACCTTGGGTCTAATTAGCATTTTTCTTTGAAGCTTTAGTTGTAGCTCTTTTTACACTATTATCTTCTTCTGGGTTTGTGCTTGGTCTTCCCTGCCACTTCATAGTCAAGTTCCTTTTTTAGTTTTTAATTTTTTTTTTTTTTGCTGTTTTATATTCCTGGAAGGGCCCCTGCTCACCGCATCCACAAGAGCTAGTGTTCCTCTTGGCCCTGGAACTTTGACCAGGGTCCCTGCTCCCTTATGACTGACACAATTGCTGTTCTTCTTCCTGGAACTGCTTATGGGCAGTAGAGTTGCCAATTAGTGCCATCTGCACCTAGTGTCAGCAAAGGGTCCCCTGCAATTTCTTTTGACCATTTGTCTGACTCCCTCACTGTCTCTGGGCTGTGAACTCCAGAAGCTGCTGCTACTGCCACCTCCAATGTCTGTTGCTGGTGCTGTGCTGTATATATTTGCTCTGGACACAGCTCTACCCTGGTGTCACACACCTCTCCTGCTGCTCTCCTAAATTGTCTTACACTGGAAAAGTGTCTCACCTTGACCGTTTGTTGGCTCTGCCACTCCAAAATTGATTTGAGATGTTATTTTAAAGTTGTTTGGAGGAGAATGCTGGGAGAGTTCAGCTGAGTTGCTGTCTGTACTTCACCATCTTGGCTCTGCCCCTTCAAGGAAACATTTTAATTTCTGTTGCTAAATCTAAGATGATGACATCTGATGAGGATAAATGTGAAATCTGACTCACACTTGGGTTAACAAATTGATCATAGGTTTAGAGCTAGAAGGAAACTTACAGGCTATCAAACCCAACTTATCATTTTACAGATGTGGAAACTAAGGCACTAAACAAGTGATTTGCTCAGGGTCATCCATAAGTGAATGGGATAGGATTTGATCATAGGTCTTCTTGACTCTAATTCCAGCGACTTACCCATCATACCATTCTGCTCCTCTATTTATAAGAGAAAGGAGGCACAGTTAGACAGCAATTTGTTAAAAAAAAAAAAGATCTGGGGGTTTTAGCAGGCTGCAAGTTCAACATGTATCAATAGCATGACATAGCAACCAAAAAAGCCAATGGAGTCTTGGCTGCATTGGGAGACATAGGTTCTGTGAATAAGGAGGCATAATACGTTCTACCCTGGTCAGACCCCATCTGTAATATGTCTTTAATTCTGGGATGAATAGTTTAGGAAGGATGTTGAGAGGCAGGAGAACATTCAGAGAAAGGCAGCCAGGATGACTCTGTTTGGTCCCTGAAGGTAGGACCGGGGGCAATGGAAAAGAACCCACATGTTCAAAAATATTCATAGCAGCTCTTTTTGTGGTGGCAAAGAATTAGAAATTGAGGGGATGCCCATCGACTGGGGCATGGCTGAACAAGTTGCGGTACATGAAAGAAATGGAATAGTACTGTTTCACAAGAAATGATGAGCAGGCAGACTTCAGAAAAACCTGGAAAGACTTGTATGGACTGATGCTGAGTGTAGTGAGCAGAACCAGAAGAACATTGTACACAATAACAGCCACTTTGTGTGATGACTAATATTGATAGACTTAACCCTTCTCAGCAATACAAGGATCTAAGACATCTCCAAAGGCCTCATGATGGAAAATGCTATCCACATCCAAAGAAAGAACTATGGAGTTTAAATGCAGATCAAAGCATACTATTTGCTATTTTTTTTCTTCTGTTGTGTTTTGTTTCCTTTTTCTGGTGGTTCCTCCTTTTGGTTCTAATTCTTACCTACAACATAACTAATGTAAAAATATGTTTAATAGGAATGTATATGTATAGCCTATATCAGATTGTTTGCTGTCTTGGGGAAGCAGGTGGGGAAGGAGGGGGAGAAAAATTCAAAACTCAAAAGCTTATGGAAGTGATGGTTGATAAATCAAAATAAATTAATTTTTTAAAAAAATTGTAAAAGGTCAAGTTAGGCTTGATATCAGGAACAACTTCCTGACAATTAGAGATCTTCAAAAGTGGAATCAGGTGACTGAGTTTCTTCCTCAATGGAGATCTCCAAGCAGAAGCAGGATGACTGCTAATCAGTTATGTTGTTAATAGTGATTTTCCTCTCAAATGCAGGTTAAACTAGGAGACTGCTGAAGCCCCTTTTCAACCCTTAAGTTTTGATTCTGTGAAGTCTAGTGTCCAAGTTACCGCCATCACCAATTCTTCCATCATCTGAATGACCAGCATCATCTCTGACTGTCACATCTGTCAAATGAGGGGGTGGGACCAGACTAGATGATCTTTTAGCCCCTTCCACCTCCAACATTCTACTCCTCCCTGACTGATTCCCCTTGGAACACACAGAATCAGAAGATGAGCCCAATTGGCACAGGGAAGTCAATCTAGGCATAATGCTCACGGGCAGGGATGGCAGGCCTTGCTTGGCCCATCGGATGGTACAGGTCCCCAGATCATCCACAGAAAAAGAAACCACCATGAGTGATGGGAATAATTCAGCTCCAGGAGGTGAGGGCATGTCCCCCCATGCCCAGCCCTGTTTCCCCTCCTTCTTTGCCAGGGCAACGTAGGATGTCAGACAACACTGTGGCTGCCTCATTATTAAGCTTCGTGGCCATTGTCCCCTGGACAATAGTTTCCGGCCATGGCTTTGTGTGGGGCTGCCAGCCGAAGTTATTAACCAGGGGAGCAGCCTTTGAGGGACTTCCAAGGGAGGGGTGAAAGGTCACTGGGAGCAGCGAGGGGAGCGGAAATGGGAGGGGGAGAGCAGACAAAGGAAAGGGATGAGCCCCTCTCCCCTCCCCCTCCTCCTGAGGGAACCCCAAACAGAAGTAAACCTGGAGGGGGTCAGTCTAGAGGGACTCAAGAGAAGAGAAGAGTAGGAAAGTTTTCTAGGTTGCTGCAGCTGCTGTGGGTCATAAGGAGAGAAAGCTGGGGGGCTGACCATGGAGAGCTACTTCCAGGGGGCTGGTGGCAGATTTCTTCATAGGCTCATAGAATGTCAGAGATCAAAAGAACCTTAGGGATCCTCCCCAAGGGCTCTTAACCGATGGCTGGGGGCCTTGTTTTTAATTTTTTAATTTTGATAACTGTATTTCAATATAATTGGTTTCCTTGTAAACCTATGTATTTTACTTTATCCATTTAAAGCTTTATTCTGAGGAGGAGTCTCTAGCCTTCACCATATGGCCAAAGGGGTCCATTGACACAATAAAGATTGAAAACTCCAGCTCTAGTCTACCCCCTCCTCACTTGACACGTCTCAGGCCCAGAGACAGGAAATGACCTGTCCAAGGTAGCAGCTGGGACAAGAGTTTAGACTTCCCAGTTCTTAGAATGGTCCTCTTCTCTTCTTCTTCATCTCCACCTCCTAGCATCCCTGTGTTCCTTCAAGTCCCAGCTGAAATCTCATCTTCTCCAAGAAGCTTTTCCTGATCCCCCTTAATGCTGGTGTCTGCCCTCTGTTGATTAATCTCCTGTTTATTCTGTCTATAGCTTGTTTGTACATAATTATTTGCATACTGTCACCCCCATTAGTCTGTAAGCTCCTTGAGAACAGGGACTGTCTTTTGCCTTTCTATCCACAAAGCTTAACCTAGTACCTGGCACATAGTAGGTGCTTAATAAATGCTTATTGGCTGACTGTGTGTTATGTATGTATGTTGGGACTTGAGAGTGGGATGAACTCAGTGGGAGTAAGGAAGTAGGTGGCATTTCAGACTGGAAAAGCAACTGGGATCATTAAGGGTCAGGGCCTGCAATGCCCTCTCTGCCCCTTCACCATTCCTTGTAGAATATATATTCCTCACCCCAAATATGCCAACTATAGGATGCTCCAAGCAGAAGAAATCTAACCCCTCTTGCTTATATATACAGAACTTCAAATACATTCTACCCCCTTGCCTCAAGTCTTTCCTTCTCTCAGTGAAACATTCCCATTTCCTTCACCTGATCCCAGTATGGAGTGGTTTCAAGTTTCCAGCATCCTTCCAAACATATAGAACCTGGGAATGAAAACCATATTTCTAGACATAGTCTGTCCAGGGTAGATTGGGAGTAACTATCAAGTGCCCATTCTGGACCTTATCCCTCTCAATGCAAGTCAACATCCCATTACCTTGTTTGATCAGCCAGGCCATGCTGTTTATAGACAACAAGTCAGTAGTCCACAAAAGTCTCCCCATCTTTTTCAGATAGTCTGCTATCTAGTCAAATGTCCCCCATCTTTCACATGTTGGCTTTTTGAGCCCAGATTTGAAACTTTACATTTATTCCTATTAAAAATCCATCTTTCTGAGCACCTCAGTAGTCTCAGAATGGAAACCACCTTCATTTCCTCTAAAGGAAGATCTCCAATCCTAACAAGGCCAGTGGATTGTCTCTCTGTAAGCTTGTATCCCAACTCTAGTCCTACTTGACAATGGGCTTCTCTTCAGTTACATATGCTCATTCTTATGCTTCAAAAACCCCAGGTTAGATTCTTCAAGGTGCCATCCCAAGGTATCTTTCATGGGATGACCTGAACCAGTAATGGTGGCTAGAGTAGTCTCTGAGCTTGGACTCTGACTCTGGAGATATCCTAGGGTAAGTGGATATGGGGAGAGTATAAGGTGAAGGAGGGATCATCTATTTAAAGTTGGAATGGATCTTAAAGGTCATCTAGTTGTTGTCATCTAGTCTGACCTTCCTAATTTTATAGATAAGGAAACAGGCCCAGAGATAACTTGTCCAGTGTCATCCAGGTAGTAAAACCTGGCTTTGAACCTGTATTCTGCCCCACTGTACCACACTTCTCCCAATGATCTAGGAATACAAGTACCACCACTGCCACTGTCCAGGGAAGGAGCTGAACAGATGGGGAAGACCATGGGCATCCATGCCTCATCTCTGTTGTGTCATCCACCCTCCCCTCTCCCATTCCATTCACAGAATCAAGGAATCCCATAATTCCTAAACTCTCAGAAATGGGAAGAACCATAGAGGTAGTGAGATCCAAATCCTACTTGTAAAAGTAATGTTTTAGTGGAAAGAATACTGGATTTGGAGCCAGAGACCCTGCATTTAGATTTGGACTCTACTGCCTAATACTTGTGTAATGTTGGGAACATTGCCTCATCTCTCTGGCCTCAGTTTCTTCATCTGTAAAATGAAGAGGTTGGACCAGATGGCTTTAAGTCTACAATCCTGTGACCTGTGTCTGGTTTGGAGTAGTGGAAGGAGCTGTGCCTTCAAAGCCAGAGGAAGTGAATGGATCCCGGCCCTGCCAGAATCTGCCTCCCTTTGACTCCTACCTCTGCATTCCTGTACTTACGCAAACCAAGACAAGCCCCTCTCCCATGACACAGCCCTCCAGATACTTGAAGACAAGATTCATGTCTCTAGTAAGTCGTCACTTTGTTTTGTTATTGTCATTCAATCATTTTCATTCGTGTCTGACTCTTCATGACCCCATTTGGAGTTTTCTCGGCAAAGTTACTGGAGTGGTTTGCCATTTCCTTCTTCAGCTCATTTTACAAATGAGGAAGCTGAGGCAAATAGAGTTAAGTGACTTGTTTAGAGTCACACAGCTGGTGTCTGAGGCCGGATTTGAACTCAGTACTCCTGACTCCAGGGCTGGTGCTCTATCCCCTGTACCACCTAGCTAGCCCTTAAAAGGCTTATTTTTCAAGCATATGCACTCCATTTTAATATAAAAAAATTTCCTAGACTTCTCCTTGATGGTAGATATACTGTAGGCTGGAATGATCCAGGTTACAATGATTTGTGTGGTTTCAGCAATGTTTTTAAATAATAATAATAATAATAGCTTAAAGTTTGTAAAATGCTTATTATGTTATCACATTTGATCTTCACAAAAACCCTGGAAAGTAGGTGCTATTATTATTATTTCAATTTTACAGATGAGAAAACTGAGACAAACAGGGGTTAAATGATTGTCCAGGGTCACACAACTGTAAATGTCTGGGACAGAATTTGAACTCAGGTCCTTCTGACTCCAGGTCTAACACTCTTATCTGCTGGGCCACCTAGCTGACATTCTATTTTATTTATTATAACAGCTCCTACATATATTTGAAAAATGGCCATAAACATGTAATATATTATTTATTCAGCCTCCAGAAAGTATGGTTGCTTATTTATTAGACTGAGACATTTAAAGAGATGGACTTTTTTAGATGACTTTTTGGTTCCCCTCTAGGGAGTCCATGGCCCACAGGTTGGGAACCATTGGCATAAAATTTTATTCAATGAATACAACTAAAAATAGAAATACCTCCATTCCATATTCTGGCAAGGTAAGGTAGAGAGAATGAACTATAGGAAAAGAAAGAGAATAAGAGGGAGGGAAGGGAAAGAAAATGATAAAGAGAGAATCGTAGAGATCTGTGGAGGAGGGAGGCTCCTGGAAGGACAAAGAGACTGGAGAAAAGGTCAAAGACTAGCCTACCCATCTCTTGTTACAGCTAGTAACACCTAGGGATCTCCCTGCCCCACTCCATGACTGCCTTGGTTATTTCTCTTCCAAATGACCAGTTGGTTCCCCTAATCACTCCATGTCTATTCCAGCAAATCTGATCCCCTTACCCTTTCAGATTTCTGTATTTTCCAGCCTGTGTTCCATGAAAACAGTACTCCTAATTCCAACCTGTTTCCTTGAGGTCCCAACCTTTCTTCCCATCCTTTCCCAAACTCCCTAACTGGCCCAGATTTTAACGTTCAGACCCAGAATGGGTCTTTTTTCTCCCTGCACCAGAACTGATCTCTACTCTTATTGGACCACATTGAAGCAAACCTGAATCCCAACTCTCAATTACTCCATTATCCTCCCCCAAGGCAGTTTTTGTCTATGTAAACAGCTGTAGGGTGGATGACAAGATGTCCCAGAATGTCCAGGGTCGATGGATGTAAAGCACGTTTTGGGGCCAATTAGATACAGGCTATTAGGCGAGTTTGACCTCACCAATTGAGCTCAACTCCAGCAAGGGAGGGAGGCACAGGTCTCTGGACCAGCAGCAGGAGGGCACATGGCAAGAGATCCCAAGATGTTTGAGGTGGATGGTCATTTGACAATCTGCTACTCTCCTGACCACTCTGCCCTCACTTTTTCCTTACCCAGGAGAGTGTCACTCAGAGCCTCAATGAACAATTGTATTTGTTGATCCTGCTTACTGGGGGTTCAGAAAGATGTATAAGTTTTGGGGAAAAAATTGCTAATGGCCCAATGAAATTACCCCAAGGGCTGGATTCAGACTATTGTTTTGGATTTTCCAACCTCTGCTCTAGACCATGCTACCTTCCAATATGGACAGCCGTTACCTACAGCCTCCTCCTACAGGTTTTTCTGGTCTTCCCTCTCTTGTTTCAGCAGGGAAGCCTTTCCTAGGGAAAAGTGCCCTCTGAGGCTTCTTCCATAAGTCAGCCTCCCCATCCCCACCCCTGCCTTTACCCCAATTTATCTGATGTTCGACCTCTTCTCAGCTCTATATACTTGGTCCCTAATGCCCCAACCCAGCAATCATGCCCTCTGCTCCTTCCTTGTCCCACACAAGACCAAGGCATTTTTGGTGGAGGGAGAGGGGGATTACATTTGGTCCCAATGGCAGCTGCAGCACTGCTCCCATGGACAATTAATTATGCAACTCCAACTCAATTCAATACAGTGAAACTAGTACCATCCTCATTTTGGAATGGAGAGACTTGGCTTCAAGTATCTTAGACCTGATACCTGGAAGCTGCGCAGCCAGGGACAAGTCACTTGGCTGAGCCTCAGTTTTCTCATCTATAAAATGGATCTAATCTCAGAGTGGGACCTAGCCTCAGAGAGGCTCTTGGATTCAGGACATACCACAACAAGGATTTTTTCATTATCTGGCCAAATAGAGATGATCCATCCCCTACTTGAAAGCCTACATGTGTTGTACACGTGTGTTGTGTGTGTATTGTGTGGTATATGTGTGTATGTGTTGTGGCATGTATGAGTAGATATGTTTATATGCATGTTGTGTTGTGTGTATACTGTGTGTGGCATGTATATTGTGGTATGTATATGTGTATTGTGTAGTATGTATACAGGTATTGTGTGTATCTGTGTAGTGCAGATGCTATATGTTTGTGTGTATATGGAGTGTACTGTGTATATATGTGTGTCACATATACTGGTGTGTGCATGTTGTGTACACATGCATGTTGTGTATCTCTGTGTTGTGCATGCATATTTGTATGTGGTATGTGTATGCATGTATATATGCATTGTGTGTATTGCATTATATGTATGTGTGTGTTGTATGTTATGCATGTGTATTGTCATGTACATACGCATGTGTTGTGCATATCCATGTGTATGTATATGTGTATCATGTACTTGTATGCATATGTTGTGTTTATCTATGTGTGTCTGTGTAGTGTGTGTGTGTGCGCGCGCGCGCGCGCACCTGTGTTGTGGGGGAGACTGGGAGGGTGGATGGGAAATCCACTAAGTCCTGAGGCAGCTCATTCCATTTTTGGAAAGCGGAAATTGTTAGGAAGTCTCTGCTTACAATCTACCTATCTGCAACGTCCCCCCTTCCTCCTAATCCGGCCCTCAGGGCCTGAGCCAAGAAGAAAGAATGTAATCCCTCTTCCACTTGACAGCCAGGTCACTTCTCCCTTCACACGCTGGAAAGCAGCTGCACCATCTCCCCTAAATCTTCTCTTCTCCAGCCTTAAACATCCCCGTTTCCTTTCATCCGTCCCCCATCTCTGGTAATAAAACTTGCAAAAGTCGTGAAGGAAGCATTTTGTAAATGCTAAATTGCCACAGCGGCGAGAGCAGGGATTATTAATGACCGCAGCACTTTCCTGGTGTGCTCATGGGGATGGGGGGAGGCAAGGGGCGAGGCCCAGAAGACAACAACAGTAGCTCTGGACAAGTTGTAGGGGTGTACAATCATGCGGAGGACCCACGGTGGAATCCTGCCAAAGGCAAGTGTCCCTGCTTCCCAAAGCGCTGGCCTTCAAATATGGCGGGCCAGGAAGATTGTCATTTAACGAAAAGAGCAGATGACAAGGCATCAAGGGACCTAGGTTTCCATCTCAGCTCTGCCACTTCCTAAGTGACTGTGGGCAAGTCATTTCCTTTCTTGGAGCCTCGGTTTGCCCAGCTGAAAAGGCAGTTGGACACCATGATGTCTAAGGTCTTGTTGAGGACAATGCTAGATGTAAAATTCAGGGGTTGGATCAGGTGACCTCTCACAAAGTCTCCTCCAGTTCTAAAGCTGGGATCCCAGGATCTCGGTGCTATGATTCTTTCTAAGTCTTTTCCTCTTTGTGCTAAACACCTCCTACTTTCTTCAGCTGGTTTTTCTAAGTCCTTATGACTTAGATCATTTGAAGCCCTGGACCCTAGATGTCTCAGTCCATCCAGGACCCTTAGTGGACATTCCTGGTCTAGTCCAAGGCAGTGCTTGCTCCTATCATATAATTATTCACAAAGAACAATGGAATACATTGGAAAGAATGCTGGCTTGGGAGATCATGTCCCTGTGCCTCAGTTTCTCATCTGTCAAATTAGAGCATTGGACTAATGATCTCTAAAATCCCTACCAGCCATCGATCTGATAATGACAGCGTGGTTGTCAGACAGAGGTCTATGGGAAATGCACTGTGGGATTCTGGCTCGATTTTATAACCTGACCAATCAATCAAACAAACATTTATTGAGTGTGAAAGAAACTTCAGCTCAGAAAAGTAAGTCAAATGACTTTCTTCTGGTCATGCAGCTAATTTGTGGCTGAAATTAGAAGCCAAACTCTCTTCATTCCCAAGGCATCAGAAGTCTCCCCACTCACTAAGGGAGTGCCAGCAACATGGAAACATCTTTGGAGAGCTCTCCCAAGGCAGTAGCAGAGGCAGGAAAGGCTGGTGCTGCTTCTAATGGTCAGCTTGGCTTAGGATCATCATAGACATGATTCAGAGCTGGAAAGGACCTTGAAAGTCATCTTGTTCAAGTGCTTCATTTTTTCAGATGGGAAAACTGAGGCTCAGGAAAATTGAGAGACTTGCCCAAGCATCACAGGATCAGAGACTTAGGGTAAGAGGGACCTTAGACATCCTATCACCCAACTCCTTATTTGACAGATGATGAAACTGAGGCCCAGTGAGTTTATGTGATTTATTTAAGGTCACAAATTGCTAATGAGAGTAGCTAATTGAACCCAAGTCCTTTGATGCCAAATCCAGAAGTATTTCTGAGGTCACATTGATAATAAAAGGTAGAATGGTGATTCAAACACAGGTCCCCTGTCTCCTAATATACTGCCCAAGTGGGAGTTAACATATTATGTGAAATGATCCTTTGTCTTTTGAAATAAATTGATGTTTTTGTAATTGGATAGAATATAAGCTGATGGGTTCCACAATGTCAACATTAGCAAAGATCTTAACTCATCTTCTACCGCCATCTTCTGATGGCTCATCCTGGCCTGGAAGTGACTGCATGTTCTGAGCTACAACAGCTTCTTCTTGGAAGAATAACCTGGAACACAAGCTAATCAAGCTAATCCTTTTTTTTTTTTTTTTTTTGGTGAGGCAATTGAGGTTAAGTGACTTGCCCAGGGTCATACAGCTAGTAAATATCAAGTGTGTGAGACTGGATTTGAACCCAGTCCTCTTGACTCCAAGGGTGCTCTATCCCTGGTGCCTCCTAGCTGCCCCACAAGCTAATCCTAATAGCAGCAGAGCCTTTCAGGTCTTTTTCACACTCCCAACCTCTTTTCCTTCCTTCTCTTCTTCCATCTTCTCCCACAATCTTGAGACTCTGGAAAATGCCAGCCAGACAAAACCCCAGATTCGGGGCTTCCTCCCCAAAGCCTGGCTTTACTGGTTGCTCCCAAGCTTTTGACATAGGGTTGCTTCAACCTCCATGGTGTCCTCTGAGTTTTTAGTTGGCAAGAATCTTAGAGATCATCTCCTCCAAGTTCCATATTTTATAGATGATGAAACTAAGGTCCAGAGAGGAGAAGGTCACAAAGGTAATTAAGTAATAGAGCTAGAATTCAAACCCAAGTCCCATGAGAGAAAATCTACTGCTCTTTCCACTCTGCTAGGATGCCTCTTGTTGTTGTTCCATCATTTTTCAGTTGTGTTTGACTCTTTGTGATCCCATTTGGGGTTTTCCTGGCAGAAATATTAGAGTGATTTGCCATTTCCTTCTCCAGCTCATTTTACAGATGAGGAAACTGAGGCAGGTAGGGTTAAGTGACTTGCCCAGGATAACACAGTTTGTAAGTGTCTGAAGCCAGATTTGAACTCAGGTCCTCCTGACTCCAGTGTCAGTGCTCTATCTACTGTACCACCCAGCTGCCCCAGGATATCTCTTGTCCATGGGCCCTACTTGGTTAATACCTTTTAAAAAAGGAACAGGGAAGGATCAAGTTAAGTCAACCAAGTATTTATTAAGCTGGAGCATCTAGGTGGCACAGTGGACATCAGGCCTGGAGTCAGGAAGAACTAAGTTCAAATTCAGCCTCAGACTCTTGGTAGTTGTGTGACCCTGGGCAAGTCACTTAACTTCTGCTTCAGTTTCCTTATCTATAAAATGAGAGTAATAATAGCTCCCACCTACCAGGGTTGTTGTGAGGATCAAGTGAGATTAACAACTTAGTATAGTTGTAAGTGCTGTGTGTGTATATATGTTAGCTGTTATCATCATCATCATTATCATCGTCATCATTATCATCATCATCATCATTATCATCATCATCATCATCATCATTATCATCATTATTATTAAGCACTTAATGTGCCAGGCACTGTGCTAAGCACTGGGAATACAAAGAAAAGTAAAAACAGTGCTTATTCTCAAGGAGCTCATAGTCTAATGGGGGAGATATCATGCAAACAACTATGTACATTCAGGGAGCACACAGGGAATATAGAACACAGGAAGACCTGAGTTCAAATCTGGCCTCAGAAACTTACAAGCTGTGTGATCCTGGACAAGTCACTTAATCCTATTTGCCTCAGTTTCCTTATCTGTCAAATAAGCTAAAGAAGGAAATGGCAAACCACCCAGTAAGTTTGCCAAGAAAATGCCAAATGGGATCTTGAAGAATTGGACATGACTGAAAATGACTAAATAATAAATGTACATTCAAGATAAATACAGGATGAATTGGAGATAATCTCAGGCTATCAAGGGGGTCTGGGAAAGACTTCTTGCAGAAGATGGGTTCACCTGACACTTGAAAGAACCAGGGAGTCTGGGAGGTGGAGATAAGGAGGGAGAATATTCCAGGCATGGGGGATGACCAGAAAATGCACTGACATGGAATGTCACAATCAGGAGTTGAATGCCACTGGGTCTCAGGGTAGGTGGAAAGGAATAAGGTGCAAGAAGACTGGAAAGGTAAGAAGGGTCCAAGTTGTGAAGGGCTTTAAGAGGCCGAGGATTTTATATTTAATACTGGAGGTGATGGGGAGCCCCTGGAGTTTACTGAAGTTGCAGAGTCACTTTGCATAGAGAGAGAAGGAAGGAGTTATCTGCTTAGGGAGATCTCCTGATTTCCCTCTTCCCACTGATGGACTCTATACTATCCAGTTAAAGGCACCATAGTTCACCTTTCAGGAATGTTATAACAACCCCAGAAACCAAGACTTTTGCCAAATGGTAGAGGATAAGTCTCAGGAGGTTCTCAGAGATATTATAGTTGCTGTCCATGTTCAAGTTCAAATTGGAGTAGATGACATCTGTGCTCCCTACCAATAGGCACTCTTTGGTTCTGTGATCCCTGTGGACAAGGTAGAATAGTGTAGGCGAGGTGATGGATAGCACAGTTAGGTGGATTCCTAGCTGATTTCATGACTATCCTAAAACAGTGTTATTGAATTGATGTCAACCTGCAAAGAGGTCTCTAGAGCTTAGCCCTCAACCTTGTGCCATATAAAGTAACAATAACAATGATCCAGGGACTTGAATGAAGGCACCAAGAGCTTGTTTATCACATTTTCAGATGACAGTTGCAACCACACCAGACTACTAGTTCTTGGCCAATCTACTATCGAAAAAATGTTTTATTTTAAAGTTATAAATAAAAATCATTTTGTTTATAAAACTTTCCACTTTTGTATCATAGTCATTCCCCCTTAAACTTGCCACTTCCCTATCATTTCATTGAATTGTTCCTTGCAACAATTACAAAAAAAACTACTCTGTAATTCTGTTGCAGTGGAAAGAGTACTGGATTTGGAGTCAGGTCTTTGGTTCAAATCTTACCTCTACCTAATCTATATGACCTGGGGCAAGTCACTTAACAAACTTCCTTTACCTCAGTTTCCTCATCTATCAAATGAAAGAAATTGGACAAAATGGTTTCTTTCAATTCTAGCTTTTAAAACTCCAGATCCTATTCCTCTCCCCTCCCTCATGAATAAGCAAAGCCAATGGATGTGGTAACCCATCTGACCATTTATACTACAGTTGCCACATCTGTAGACCACACCTATTAATTGGGAGGAAGGAGCTATGTTTCCACATCACTTCTCCAGGACTGAGATTGTTCATTACCATTCATCATTGTTCAGCTGCTTTTTCTATTGTCTTTGTCATTGTGTAAATTGTTCTGTTTTCTTAACTCTCAATCACCTTATGCAAATCTTCTGATTTTTCTGACTTTGTCAGTTTCTTGCATTCATCATTACCAACTATAGAATTCCATCACCAGAGTCAGAGTCAATAAATAGTTATTAAGCACCCACTATGTGCCAGGCACTGTGCTAAGTGCTGTGGTTACAAAGACAAGGCATAAGCCAGTACAGTCCTTAAGAAGTTTGTAATCTAATAGGGGAAGAAAACATATAAAAGGAACCAGAAAATCTGGGAGAAAGGGGGACACCAGACCCAGGGGCATGATGAAATCCTGAGACTGGGGTGTGAAATAATGAGATGAATGCCCTGGGTGCCCTCCTCATATCTCTCTCCAACCAGATGAAGAGAAAGAGACCTCAGGGGTCTCTCCAGCCCACCACCACTCTCTAACCAAGAGGAGAGAGAAATAGACCACAGGGTCAGGAGGTGCTGAGGAAGTGTGAGTTTCAGAGTTGTAGCACATAGCATTCCATCTTGTAACATGATGAGTTTCTAGATATCTAGAAGTCCAGGAAAGCAGCTGTGGTACATTCATATACTACAATTTTCTCAGCCAGTCTTTAGTCAATGGGCATTAACTTTGTTTACATTTGTTTTTACTGCCATCATGCTGTGAATATTTGGGGGCATGTGTGTATGTATACCCAGTGGTGGGATTGATGGGTCAAAGAGTATGAATACTTTACTGACTTTTTAATGTTATTCCCAATTGTTATTCCAAATGGTCATACCAATTCACAGCTCTATCAAAAGTCTATTAGCATACTAGCTGTTACCTCATTTTGTCTTGCTTAGTCTGTGACCCAAAAGGGAAGCTTCCAGTCATTTAATCCAACCCTCTCATTTCACAGAAAAAGAAACTGAGGCCAGGAGAGGTTAAGTGACTTTGGCAAGGTGAAATATAACAGGGGCATAAATGCATGTGTGTGTGAGATGTAGAGGGTCAGTCGTGGAATCTGACTGTTCAAAATCCCTATGACGGTATCTTACCCAGGCCTGCCTTTCCTGGAAATCCATAATACTCCCAAATTGTTCTCTCTTTTACTCTTCCCAATCCATCTCTCCCTCCCCTCTATCCCAATCCCATTCAAAACTGCCATTCTCTCAGCATAGTTGGTAGAAGAAAATCCTATGCTTCTTAAACTGTGCTTGGGGACATTTTAGAGAATGTGAGGGGCACATTGAGTCTTGCAGAGAAGAGAGAAAGCTAGGCTAGCCAGATCCCCTTATTAAAAAGATGGAAGATTCTTCAGAGAAAGCAAAACAGTGCTCCCTGCTCTGCCCCTCCCAGGCCTCTCTCCCCTGCTCATAGATATCTTCAGGAATGGTCTCCAGAGTCAGGCTACTGTAACCAGCACCCTACTCCTCCTTCCTTTCCTCCCTCTCTCTCTTTGTTCTTCTAGTGTTGGAGCCATGACTAACTGGTTGTCCTTGGCCCCGGGTCTCTCCTTCCCCAGGCTACTGCTCAGGGACTCCATCTCTGGCCTCATCCCCACCCTGGCAGGGCCCCACCTATCTTGGGAGTTGGAATCAGATCAGAGGAACTGAACTGGGCTGTCAGCTATGTTGACAAGCCATTAACCAAACTCTGAGTCTGCTCCTGGCTCATAGCTTACTGTCCTGGTGACAGGCCTGTCTGCTCTTGGAGTAGAAGTCCTCTTTTTACAAATAGAGAGCATTTATGAAATGTCAGAGTTAGAACAGACTCTATGAAATCAACTCATCCACCCAACTCAGGTTACAAATGAAGAAACTGAGACCAGAGAGGGTGAGGAAGGGTAGGACTTATTTTATAGCTACACAGGGAGTAAGGAACAGAGTTGCAACTCATCTTTGTATCCCGACCACCTAGCTCAGGGCCTGGAACATTGGAAAGGAAGAAAAGAAATAAACATTTATTAAGCATCTACTATGTACCAGGCACTGTGTTAATCACTTTACAAATATTATCAGATCATTTGATGTTCACAACAACCCTGAACTTATATGTTATTATTATACCCACTTTGAGTAAACTGAGGCAAGCAAAGGTTAAATGACTTGCCCAGAATCATACAGCTAATGTCTGAGTTGGATTTGAACTCAGATCTTCCAGACCCCATAGGGTAGCTAGGTGGCTCAGTGGATAGAGCATTGGCCTTGGAGTCAGGAGGATGAGTTCAAATCCTGATTATGTGCAAGTGACTTAACCTTTTCCAGCTTCAATTTCCTCATCTGTAAAATGGGGAAAATAATAGCCTCTGCCTCCCAAGGCTGTTGTGGTGATCAAATGTGATAATGTATATAATGTATGTAAAACACTTGGCCAACCTTAAAACGCTATCTAACTTCCAGCAATCAGCACCAGCAGCAGAAGCAGCAGTCACCAACTGTTAAGTAAGTGCTGTTTGTCTTTGGGCTTATTCCAACCCGGAACAGCCCCATTGCCTCCAATTTGGAAATGGTGACTTCCTTAAGAAATTGGGGCCCAAGGAGCAAGGGGCCTCCAAGCCCCCATGGCTCTGGCCATCATACTTCATAATCTTGGGGTGTCACTTCCAAATGGGGGAAAAGAGCAAGTTTTCCCCCCATTTCCAGGAGGCTCTCATCTGCTGAGGAACAGGGGCCCAACATGCCTTATGGCCTTGAGATGTTCTCTCCTCATTCTCTATCTTCCCGCCATCTGCCAAAGGGAGGTAATTCCCTTGGGCATTGTCAGGAGTGGTGAGTAAAAGGTCTAAAATAGCACATGCAGAAATGCTGATGGGTCTGTGATCTCCTCAACTTGGATGTTGATTCAGGCCACTTGGGCTTGCCCATCCTGTGAGACTACAGTCCAAGACCTATTATATAGACTAGGGAGGGAGGAGGAGGTCCGCCTAATATTGGAGGGCCTTCCTCAGTTTGTCCTGGCATCCTCAGGATGACAATCAGTGAATATTCCTCACTTCTGTCACACGATCAATCCATCTTCTTTTCACTCACATATTCCCTGATGACATCCTTATTTTTAAAAAAATGACAAATATCTTTTGTTTTTGCATCTTCATTTCCAAATGTATTCATTCCTTTCTCTTTTCTATTCATAAAGTCATTACTTGTAACAAAGAATAAAAGAGAAGGGGGAGGGGGAGATATTCAGCAAAACTAACCTACCCACCAAATAATTCTGGCAATATAATATGACATAACATAACATAACATAACATAACAAACATAACATAACATAACATAACATAACATAACATAACATAACATAACATAACATAACATA